>NW_006921589.1:16747497-16763703 GCF_000298275.1 Orycteropus afer afer
TATATATATATGTGCACATTTAGTGAGTATCTCCCTCTTACCAGCAACCTTAGACACACATTCTTACAATAATCCACATGTACGTATTATTATTGCAGTTGCAGAGATTAAGTGAATTCAAAAGGGTTAAGTAACTACTCAAGGTCACACAGCAAGTAAATCACACAAATCTATTACTGTCAGAAGTTTTGTTTTGTTTTGTTTTCCTTCAACTGAACCACTTTCTCCCAGACATTGGCAGTAGTAGCTCTGAGTTCTAGCAAATGAGTTAATACATACACACACCCCTGAGGAAAGATCTTACATTGGGTTAAATGCTAATGAATTTTAATGAAAGCTCTTAACATTATAATTACACAAGTATATTTGACTGGCTTAGCTGTTGTGGTGGAAGCTGCTAGAGACCCTCCCAGGTCCCCTTTATTTGGTCAGTGAAGCCCACATACCCCACCTAATGGGAGCGTTGGCTGCTAATTGCTCATAGGTGTACTATTCTTAAATAATTTTCTTTTACTGGAAGCCATTTTGCCTGCCAATGCCAAGGAAGTTAGGCTTCAGTCTCTCCTCCAGGTGGCTTCCTGCAGCCAATAACTGGCTGATGTGGGTGTAAAAATCTTAGTCCCTTTTCCTCAAGGTGGGACAACTGTGTGGTGCCATTCATGCCCCAGAGCTCCTTGTGGGTCAGGGTGAATACTAGACTTTAGCAGAAACCACATGACTGCTTGGCTTCTTCCTTCCCTATCCTACTTCTCTGACTCATTACAAGTTTCTCATGGTCTTTTTCTAGGGGAATCTGACACAAGAGAGAGGCTTATTGCCGTGTCACTACTTATATAAAATATGCACCATGTTACAGAATGACAATCATATATAGGTACAATTTTGCAAAGAGAACATTTTGCTCAACCATGGATCCCTGTTACCAGAAGAAATAGTTCATGAAACATACTTAACAAATACAATACTATCCCAAATGGCATAAAATATTTGAACTATCTCTTTGGGAAAACAAAAAAATAAAAACAAAAACACCACCAACAGCAATGATATAAAGGATTAAAGGACTGTACTAACTGCAATAAACATAGCAAACTACATGACAAAAGAGAAGAAAACAGCTTTTGATAGAATATATTACAAAAATGGCTAAATGTAGCTACATAAACAGTGCAAAGAGAATACTACTTTTCTCCTTGATATTTGCTCCTGGGGATGGTGGAACTTATCTTTCTTTATTGGAAGAAACGAGTCTCCGCTGCTTCTTAAGAAATAGAACACAGAGACCTTCACAGGCATTGGAACGTTACTCAGCAGATTAAGCATTATCCATTAGTTGTTTCATACAAGCATTATTTTCTGAAAGCATCAGAGAAGAATAAACATTAAAGAAGTGGAAAAGTGAAGGAGAAAATGACTACTTTGCTCTATATCAATCATTTATTTGCTTTTCTTAATATTTTGTGAATGTATCACCAGCATGAATACCATCATTGGGAAGGTAGAATTGCTTGGTTTCTTAAAACCCTCCAATTTTTGTTGAAATTATTATAAATTTTCACTCAGAAGGGAAACGTACACTTTTATGTCTTCCTCAAGTTTGAATGTCAGTAGAAAATCCTTCTCATAGAGCAGCATTCATTGTCATCCTCACTAATTCATCTCCTTGCCCTCGTCTTGTGTTTTCTGAAAGATTAAAGGATTCAGATTGCTTGAGTAAGGGAATCTTGGAATTCAAGCCTAGGAACATGTACTTAAAAACACTCCAGGCAGTAGTCTTCGTATAGGTATACATGGATGTTTGAGAGTCACCAGGAATTTCCTATAGGTATATGGGCACATCATTTTCCAGAATCTCAGCTTTCCGACGAACTCTCTCCTAAAAGTGGTTCACACTACACTGGTTCAGACCATCCTGGTTTTCCTTTTACGGATTCCCTTTTCTCAATCACCTTTTGCCAACTTTCCTAAAGAGAAGTGTATTACTGCACTGAGTGTAACCCTCCCTTCTATGCCAAACAAAGGGACAATCTGAGAATGCATAGATCTCACATGCATTTGCAGGGGAAGCAAAGGGGGCTTTGGGAGATATTGAAGGAGGCTGTGTCTTCTTTTTCAAGCAAACCGAAAACCCAGCACAGAGTCTCATGCTTCTGATGAGTTTCCTCTTTCTTTACTTATCTATCTATCTGTCCATCCATCCTTCTATCCATCCATCCATCCATTATTCCATCTCTTTATCTAATCATTCTGTCTAGAATTCAGAAGAATGATGGTCATCTTGGAAATGTTTATTCATATTTTTATTTGAATTGATAAAGGAAATCAGACGTTTCTGACAGAAAGGAAGTCTGATTTGGTTGATTGGTATGATCATGAAGACTGGCTTTGTCAATTGGGTTACAAGACAAACATTCACCAAAATTAGTAAATGACGAGCTGCAAGGTTTTGGCAAAAAGTAAAGCAAAATATATTTATAGGATATAATTTCCCTGGGTGGAAGTAATGTTTAAGCAATCAGCTACAGACTGAAAGACTGGCTGTTTGAAATCACCCAGAGGTGCCTCAAAAGAAAGGTCTGGAGATTTTTCAGAAAGTCACAACAAGGAGAACTCCACGAAGCACAGTTCTGCTCTAAAACACATGGGGTCGCCCTCAGTCAGAAGCAGCTCAATGGCTACTGGTAAAGTGCACATATGACATGCAACATGCTGGAGATGAACTGCTTTGTGGTCATTTACACTCATGGGAATGGTTTTAGGCATCAACTTTATGGAGGATATATATTATTTTTCCAAGTTTCAGGGTATATATGAGTGAAAAAAAGTGAGGCATATTGCTCTAAAAATTTCAAACCATCTCCCTTAGATAAATTCCAAATCAAACAACATGTCCTGGCAAGTAGGAAGAGAGCAGGACTTTGAAACAGTTCATTGCAGTTTGACCCCTTGCTGAGCATTTGCATTTCTACCCTGATACTGGATCAGAGTCTACATTTTAAGAAGATTCTCAAACCAAAACCCACTGCCACCAAGTCGATTTCAACACATACCACCCCCATAGGTGCTCCAAGTCCCTGAATCTTTATGGGAGTAGACCACCTTGTCTTTCCCCCGTCGAGTGTCAGTTGGGTTTGAACTACCAACCTTGTGGTTAGTAGCCCAATACCTTCACCACAGCTCCACCAGACCTCTTAAGATTCCCAGATGACTCTTAGAGATGCTCAGGTGATTCCTGTGTGTTTATTTGGTTAAAATGCGGATTCTGACTCAGTATGTCTGCAGAGGAAGTTTAATTTCTCAGCAAGGGACAGAATTGGAATGAACAAGTTTGAAGCCCTGGAAGAGAGGATATGTGCAAAAGTCCCCTCACCTTCCTTTTGAATCTCTGTTTAGATCTACCTTGTAGTCTAGAAAGAGTACCAGAAGGAGAAGAGAGTATCTGTGCCTAGACAGATGCTGAAGAAACACTGGAGAAAACTTCAGCAACATTGTAGAACGGATGTCTAGAGAGTGATTGGCATCTACGTCTTTATGCATGGATCAGGCAGAGCTAGAGAATGCAAAACAGGGACATAGAAGCCAATTCTAGGGTTGGATGGTTAATTGAAGACTGGTTCATTCAATTAAAATCCTTAATCATTCTACCACTGTCAACTAAAAAAAATTGAGTTTGTGAATCTAAGTGCATTTGCTAGTTTTCAAAGGGATTGTTGGCAATTTTGATAACACAACTATAATCTATGTTAGCTTAGTGTTTGATATAAAGAGAAGCATACAATCTAAGTAGATGAACAAATTAATTTCTATGTAAGAGAGTTAACTATATAATTATTATTATTATTTTTTAAAAGAGCCTCTTTAGGAAAAAAAAAAAAAAAAAGAAGAAGAACAATACAAAAACTCTCTCTTTTCTCCAGAATATTTTCAATCACTCTATGGAAATATCATGGACAAAAATGTAAAAAAGGTGCTTACGTGTACAATACTGAAAAATCATACCTGGTATCTGCTACTTTTGTGATAGTCTCCTAGGATCACATTTCCTGGCAGTCTTAAAAATTTCTCCCAATGGAAGCCCTTATTTTAAAATGTGCAAAATACACAAGTATTTGAATTAAGTGTAAGGATTTGAGCTCTCTCATAGTCAAAAGATGCTTCTCAGTACAAAATGTTCCTTTTTTTAATTTTTTGTTTTTTACCTAAATTATACTCAGATATTGACTTCCTGCAATAGAAGAAGCACACACACACAGAGAAGCAATCTCACACAGGATCAATGAGTGATCATCATGAACTTAGCTGATGACTGATATCAGGAAAGGGCAAGTTACAAGCATAGATGTGTTGTTTAAGAAGTGGGGGATTAATCACATCAACTGACATCCACATTTGAATAATATTAACAAATGGGAATTGAGTATAATATAAAAAGAATTCCTAAAATTAGTATTCAGAACCACAGCAGGTACACCTAAAGGGAAAAGGAGAGACTTAACAGTAATGCTACCTTAGATCCGAAGACTGAGCAATTACATTTGCAAAAAGTTGCACTTTTATGAAGAAAAGTTCTTGTGGATTTGGTACCAAAGGATGTTCACTGTTTAAAATATAAAGGAAAGAAATCCAGATATCTAGTTTAATAATTCACCTTTATTCTAAAATATAGTTTCACTTTTTATAATTTATGGTTTGAAAAATTAGACATATTTAAAATAATGCAGTTAGAATTAATTGTCTGACACTGAATTATGGTTGTACTTAAAGAAGGATGCTTTGCTATACAGGGTTCCTCACATGAAGCATCCTTCATTAACATGTGTTGAGTGACTAAATACACAGCAAAGCCTTCTCTGATGTGTATGAAATAAGAATATGTATTTTTATAGCTCCACATTATATTTTCAAATATAGTTAATGGTCATATCTAATTAACAGTTTTGACTGTACTTATGAAATTTTACCTGTAGACTTTCACTCCCTAGCCTAAGTGAACCATCTTCAGATAATATGAACAAGTCAGAGATTTAGCAGATATTCAGGGGGAACTGGAAACGCAAAGGAAGGGAGTGATGTGGGCATAGGCAGTGGGACAGACACTTTGACCAATTCAAATTCCCTTAACCTAGGACTTCTTAAGGTTCTGGGTGCGAGTTCCTGGAGTGGAGCTTCCACTTGCAAAGGACTTATGTTATGAAGGTCTCTCTAATCTGAAAATCTCTCAAATCAATAAAAATGTACTTTGATAATAAAAGAGGAGCTATGGGGTTAAAGGGACTAGTTTGTATCTTGCACACAAATTTCAAGACCACTTCATTCTCCTCATTTTTTCCCTTTTACTTGATTCTTTTCTCTGCAACCACAAGGAAAATGGAGAAAATCTCCTATGACTTTTCAACACTAACCTTTCACTCCCATTAAAATAGTTTCTTCTTGGTAGCTATTTACTCTTTGGCTTTCAGTGACTCTTTATGGAATTTCTGTCAGCTATCTGGCCCATTTCTTACAGAGGACAGAATTGATGCAGAAACAACCTAGCCCTAAGTACAAGGAACATTTTAAAATTTTATCACCTCTGCTCAGAGAGGTAGGCTTTACCAAATCAAACTAGCAGTTAAGAATAAGACTGAAAACTAACAAGAACCTTTGTATTTTGAAGAGCCAGCTGTGCTGTGCTTCACTTCTCAGAGAAGTTGGAATTAGTATATGTTTTTTGATGAAGTAGAAGAAGTTGAGGAAGGACCTTAACAGGTTTATCATTAGCATTGCCTATTTTGAAGATATAAGCCAACGGCACGGAGAGTTATACGTTGAAAAACCAAACCAAACCAAATGCACTGTTGTCAAGTCAGATCCAACTCATAGTGACCCCTCCTTGGGTTTCTGAGGCGGTATCACTCCAGAAGTAGATTACTCAACCTTCCTTCTGAGGAGTGGCTGGTGGGTTTGAATCGCCAGCCTTCTGGTTAGCAGTCAAGTGCCTTAGGCCCTATGCTACAAGAGCTCTCTCTCTCTCTCTCTACATACACATATATACACACACAATATACAATTCATCTTACCCTCATTCTGTAAACTCCTTTTATCAAACAGGAATTTATTCAGTGGCATTTCATACAGGTATGTTTGTTTATACTGATATGTTTTGTCTATTTTTAAAGATTTTGCTCCAAATTAATATGTTCATTTCCAAAAGCAAAGCTCTTCCACTCAGTAACTAAGAAATTAGCTTCTCTACAGTAACCATAATCTATCAGGTGGATATTATGTGGTAGAGATTGTGTGCACTCATTTACATAAAATGTCTCATTTTATGCATAGAGTAACCTTACGGGAGCGGCAGAACCAAGCACAGAAAGGTTACTTCCTTTCCTGAACTGTCTGCACATGCCGGATTACAGTGGACTGTGCTTAGAAAGCAGTGCTGCCTCTGGAATAAGCACTTTTTGAAGCATTTTTTCAGCCTCTGCAAATAAGTCAGATTCCTTTGTGCAAATCTGTCTTAATTTTTACTCAGCTATGCATGTGAATTATTGATGTAACTAAGCACAACTAATTATTGATGTTAATAAGCCATGTGGTACTAAAAGGTCCAGCTGCTGTATTGTTTTAATATCTAGAGCAATGTCCTAAATGCAAAAGCAATAAAAAAATTTTAAAGATTGAAATCATCACTTCTCTTTTGTCATTAAATTACTTAAATTTTAGTGAAGGCTTTCAATTGGAATTAAAGTTCATTTTATTGATGACTATCTCCCTAAATACCCAAGGACTAAAATGCGAAAATTTGAAAGCTTTAAGTTTCCAGTGATGAAAGTGATTTGTTGAATTATATGGCAATAATTACACTTATAAATCCTGCTATGAGATCAGTCAGCCATGTGCTGCCCTTTAAAAGAAACCAAAACTGCTGACAGATGTCTGCGAGCGATCAGGCAACAAGATTTTTATCAAATTATGCCCTTTTGTTTTTGGCTCTGAAAGTGGTTACAGATTCACCCTTAAGAAATGTATGGGCAATATTCAGCCAGTACGTGACCTTATAATACACCTCAGTTCTACTTTAGAACATTTTGGGGTAAAAAAGAAAATGTTCAAGCTTTTGCTGCCACATAAGGCAAAAAAAAATCAATCTAAATATTAATCTCTTATGGGTTAGCACGACTTACTCAATTATGTGAGAAGGAAACTAGGCAAGATTAGTTAATTACAGAGACACTATGGTTGGGATTTAGGAGGGACAAGGGAGTCCCTGGGTGGTAAAAACAGTTAAGTACTTGGCTACTAACTGAAATTTTGGTGATTTGAGCTCACTGAGGGGTTCTTGGGAAGAAAGGCATGGCAATCTACTTTTGAAAATATCAGTTCTTTGAAACACCTGGGGTTTCCATGAATCAGAATTGACTCTATGACAACTGTTTCATTTATTTATTTTTTTATGGTTGGGACAGGTGCTTGCTAGTATGCTCATTAAAGCTTAAAAATATTTTGACTAACTTTATATTTATGTGATATATACCACACTTGGTTGGCTCTAATGTTAGACAATTACAATAAAATTTATTTAAGTAGGATAGCAGATAGACCACTTAAATACACAGCTATACTTCTGTCATTTGGATAAAAGAAAATCTGATGGATGTTTGCCACATGTTACTGAAAGCAATATATCAGACTACTAGCATATTTACTTCTTAGAACAAGTCATCTGCAACTGATACTGATATGAGATCAGAAAATGTGAGTAAGCATTTAAGATTCTGTACTATAAATAAATGTATAGAAAATGCCACATTCAGCATGGATCTTGACTATATTAGGATACTATTGGAGCTTTTACAAAGAAACACTCAAATGTTTCGAGATGAACTTCTCATGTGGCTTAAACTTATCTCAGCTCCTTTTAAGTGGTTCCTTATAATCTCAGATGGAGAACACTATCCATGGAGAGTCAATGAAGCCTTTGGGTGAAAGTCATGAAAGTATGTTTGAGTAAAAGACAAGAAAGTGCTATTCCTCAGAGTTAAAAAAAGAAAGAAAGAAAGAAAGAAATTGAAAGCTGCCAATTGCTCTGCCTATGTGGAAGATTGTAAAAATTATAGCCAAAACAGGTTTCAGAGTTAAGATGAAGTTCTAAGTTAGAGGCCTGACCCAATACCTATTCTCTACCTCTTTTTCCAGGAGCTCTGGTGGCATAGTGCCTAAAGCATTTGACTCCTAACCAGAAGGCTGGCAGTTCAAACCAACCAGCCACTCCTCGGAAGGAAGACTGGGCAATCTATTTCCATAGTGATACCTCCTTGGAAACCCAAGGAGGGGTTGCTATGAGTCGGATCTGACTCGACGGCAGATTGTTTTGTTTGTTGTTTTTTTTGAGTTACCTCTTTTTCTGCAGGAAGTGGTGAGAATTAGGGCCACCAAAGAACAGGTAAGGGAGTTAGCCCCCAGGAAGGAAGTGGTTGAAGCCCGGGAGCTGGATTGGAACAGCTAAGGGAGTTGAAATTGTCTGTTAGTTTGTTGTACTGTGGTGGCTTGCATGTTGCTCTGAGGCTTGAGGCTGTGCACCAGTGTTTCAAATGCCAGCAGGGCAGCTCATGGTGGATGGGTTTCAGCAGAGCTTCCAGATTGAAGAAGGAAGAGACCATCCACTTCTCAAAGAATTGGCCAGTGAAAACCTGATGAATAACAGTGAAACACTGTCTGATATATTACTGGAAAACTTTATGAATAGCCCTGAAACATTGTCCCATATAGTGCTGGAAGATGAGCCCTTCAGGTCAGAAGGTACTCAAATATGACTGGAGAAAAGCTGCTTCCTAAGAGTAGAGCCAACCTTAATTATGTGGGTGGAGTAAAGCTCTAAGGACCCACACTTGCTGATGTGACATGTCTTAAGATGAGAAGAAACAGCAGCAAACATCCATTAATAATCAGAACATGGGATGTATTAAGTATGAAGCTAGGAAAATTGGACAGTGTCAAAAATGAAATGGAAAACAGAAAGAACAATATCTTAGGCATTAGTGAGCTGAAATGGACTGATATCGGCCATTTTGAATCAGACAACCGCATGATCTACTATGCTGGGAATGACAATTTGAAAAAGAATGGCATGGCATTCATCATCACAAAGGATGTTTCAAGATCTGTCCTGAAGTACAATGCTCTCAGTGATAGGATATATCCATAAACCTACAAGGAAGACCAGTTAGTGGTAAAATTATTCAATTTTATGCACCAACCACCAAAGCCAAAGATGAGGAAATTGAAAATTTTTATCAATTTCTGAAGTCTGAAATTGACCAAACATGCAGTCAAGATGTGCTGATAATCAGTGGTGATAGAAATGCAAAAGTTGGAAACAAAGAAGAACCACCTTAGTTGGAAAATTTGGCCTTGGTGATAGAAATAACAGTGGAGATCACATGATAGAATTTTGCAAGACCAATGACTTATTCATTGCAAATACCTTTTTTCAACAACACAAATGGTAGCTATACACAGGAACTTCACCAGATAGAGTACACAGGAATCAGATGGACTACATCTGTGGCAAAAAGCAATGGAGAAGCTCAATATCTTCAACCAAAACAAGGCCAGGAGTTGATTGTGGAACAGACCATCAACTGCTCATATGCAAGTTCAAGCTGAAGCTGAAGACAATTAAAACAAGTCTACAAGAGCCAAAATATGACCTTGAATATATCCCACTTGAATTTAGTGACCATCTAAAGAATAGATTTGATGTAATGAACATCAATGACCAAAAACCAGAAGAATTGTGGGATGACATCAAGAACATCTCCATGAAGAAAGCAAAAGGTCATTAAAAAGACAAGGAAAGAAGAAAAGACCAAAACATATGTCAGAAGAGACTCTGAAAGTTGTCATTGAATGAAGAGTAGCTGAAGTAAATGGAAGAAATGACAAGATAAAAGAGCTGAATGGAAGATTTCAAAGAGGGGCTTGAGAAGACAAAGTCAATTATAATGAAATGTGCAAAGACATGGAGTTGGAGAGCTAAAAGGGAAGAACATGCTTGGTATTTCTCAAGCTGAAAGAAATGAAGAAAAAATTTAGGCCTTGACTGGCAATATTGAATGCTTTCATAGGCAATATATTGAATGATGCAGGAAACATCAAAAGAAGATGGAAGGAATACACAGAGTCACTGTACCAAAAAGAATCAGTTGGTGTTCATCCATTTCAGGAGGTGGCATATGATCAAGAATCAATGATATTGAAGGAAGAAGTTGAAGCTACACTGAAAGAAGTGGTGAAAAACAAGCCTTCAGGAATTGACAGAACCCATTGAGATGTTTCAACAAACAGATGCTGCACTGGAAGCACTAACTTGGCTATGTCAAGAGATTTGGAAGACAGCTACCTAGCCAACTTACTGGAAAAGATCCACATTTATACCCCATTCCAAAGAAAGGTGATTCCACGGAATGTGGAAATTATCGAATAATATTATCAATAGGGCAAAGAATGCTGAAAGTACCATGAACTGCTAAAAGAACTAATAAATCTGTCCTGTAAGAAATGCAGCTGGAATGCTCCTTGGAAGCAAGAATGGCCAAACTTCGTCTCACCTACTTTGGTCATGTGGTAAGAAGAAACTATTCCTTGGAGAAGGATATCATGCTTGGGACAGTGGAAGGGCACCAAAAAAGGAGAAGGTCCTCAACGAGATGGATCGACACAGTGGCTGCAACAGTGGGCTCAGGAACATGGGGCTGGCACAGGACTGGACAGTGTTTATTCTGCTCAGGTATAGAGAAGATAGTGGGATGGCACCTACTTTGGTCATGTTGTAAGGAGGGACCATTCCCTGGTGAAAGATATCATGCTTGGTAAAGTGGAGGGTGAATGAAGGAGGTGAAGGCCCTCAATGAGATGGATTGACACAGTGGCTACAACAATGGGCTCAGGAACATGGGGCTGGCACAGGACTGGACAGTGTTTCATTCTGCTGAACATAGAGTTACATAGGGTCACTGTGAGTCAGAGATTACTCGAAGGCACCTGAGAACAACAGCAACCTCTTTTTCCCAGTCTCACTTTTATTAAATACTTGCCATGTAACCAGGTTCATGTCAATGAGGTATATGCAAAAGTCTGCTTGTGTTTCTGAAAGAGTTTTGCATTCCTTATTGAAGAGAAACAAGTTCTCTTACCTCTCCTTTGTTCTCTTCTCAAATTGAGCAAGCCTACAGTTGTGGCAGCTACTTTTCAACCATGAGTCAGAGGCTGAGATTTTCAGTTGAACTTGTGTTGATATCTTTGAACTTCTAGACCAACACCAGCAACCACTTGCCTCCAGACTACTTAGTGTATAAGAAAAAATAACCCTTATTTTCCTAAGCTTTTTCAGTCCTCTGTTCTACTTCTTTTCCTTGAGTAAATTCTTTTTTTCATTTTTTTTAACTTTTATTGTGATTTGGGTGCAATTTTACAAAGTAGGTTTCTTTTACATTCAACAGTTCATACACATTTTGTATGATGACACTAATTATAATCCACACAATGTAACAGCTGTCCTCCCACCTCCTCCCTGTGGTTACCCCTTCCCTATGTCCTTACTATGCATTCCTGCCTGCCTAACTTTCTCCCTGTGCAAAGCTGCTCTTCTGATCTCCCATAATTGACTGTTCTAAGGAATGCATCTCCCTGGTATATTGTTCAGCTTGTAGTCCTGTCTACTGTTTGACTGAGAGTTAAGCCACAGGAATGAGCCTAATCCCAGGCCTAAAGAGTGACTCTGAGCCATACATTCAAGGATTTCATCAATCTCTATCTCATCAGTAAACCTAGTCTCTTTTTTAATGTCTTTGACTTTTTTTTCCCACATTTTTTTCTCCCATTTTATCCCAGATCTCCAATTTTGATCCCTTTCCAAGTGTTTGGTATTGGTAGTTGGGCACCTTCTAGTTATTCTTGTCTCATGGTCATGTAGGCTGACATTCTCATGGTCCATTGGTCCTTTGGAGTAATTATTTCCATACATCTTTGATTTTCTTCACTCTTCTTTGCTCTGGATGAGGAGAGACCAATCGCTGCATCTTAGATGGCCCCTCCCAAGCTTTTAAGACCCACTCATTCCTCACTAAAGTAGGATGTAGAACAATGTTTTGCGTACTATGTCGTGCCAAGTGAGCTTGATGTCCCCCATGATGATGGTCCCAACCGCACAGCCCAGCAACTCATTCTCTCAAGGTGATGGTTGTGGCTAAGAAGTTATCCTAACTTTGTCCCCTGTTAGCTCTACACAGTATATGTACCTTTTTATAGCACATACAAATACATATGCAGGAACATCATCTACCAAGCCTGTGTATGGTCATAGATATATTCCTTTTTGCCTACTCATACCTGATGTTCTTGCCTGTCTACCTATGTATCCCCCTGTAGATGACTGTTATTACTAATAGTGCAGTGTTGGGTAACTAATAATATTTAGTTAAATATGGGTAAATAATAGTATTTACCTTTGTTGTGTATATCTCCTGTGTATCTCTTGTGTCTTCCTTTTCCTTAGTGATTGTGCTGGTCATACACTTAAAAATATGGAACACTCCATGAATTTTCATGTCATCATTGCATAGAGCCATACTAGTCTTCTCTGTATTTTTCCAATTTTAATATATGTGCTGCTAAAGTGAGTACTCTGAATAAATTCTTATCTTATGGTAGGGCACAGTAATCACAAGAAGAAAATTTAGGTAACATGTGGCAACAGAGTGGATCTGTTTATGGTTAAACAGATGTTCAGAAAGCCACCCATGGAAAAACACGTAGTACATATTTTAGATTTTCAAAGTGAAAGGGAACAGTAATTCAAACAAGGATAGATCACTTAGAAATACAAAGATGTTTTTAAAAGAGAAAGAAAAATAAAACTGGAGATTACAGCCAACTTGCTATATTAGGAAAATATCTAATATTAGAGTAATTTATTCTTCCAAGAAATATTTATCAAAAAGTTACTATATGCCAGGAACATTGTTGCTGTTATCATTGCTAGAGTTCCTTTTAATTTGAGATATAAGAAGCACCCATTGATGGTGCCAGTAATAAAATACATTACTGTGTTCATTTTCTCAACATTTTGTGGAGAAGTTTGGAAAGGATCTGGAAAATAGGATCTGATATTTATGTACAATAGACATCCTGGTAAAAAGACCAGTTTCTTAAAATTGCTAAAATGCAAAGCAAGTATGAAAATCCCAGAATCAACTAAGTAGCCCATTCAGTCTTGCTTTCAATATATCACACTAATACTTATGTTGTCATTATGTTGTTGTTAGGTACCATCAAGTCGATTCTGACTCATAGTGAACCCATGCACAGCAGAATGAAACACTGCCCAGTCCCACACCAGCTTCACGTTTCCAGCTATACTTGAGGCCATGGCTGCAACTATTGTGTCAATTCATCTTGTTGAGGGCCTTCCCCTCTTCTGTCAATGCTCCATCTTTACACCCTTCTCCAGGGAATTGTCCCTTCCTATAACATGACCAAAGTAGGTGAGACAAAGTCAGACCATTCTCGCTTCCAAGGAGCATTATGGCTGCACTTCCTCCAGAACAGATTCATTAGATCTTTTGGCAGTCCATGATACTCTCAGCATTGTTTGCCAGCACCACAACACAAAAGCATCAATTCTTCTTTGGTCTTCCTTATTCATTGTCCAGCTCTCACATGCATAGAAAGCAATTGAAAATATTGCCTGGCTTGTGTCAGGCATACCTTAGTCCTCAAGGAGACATCTTTGCTCCTAAGCACTTGAAAGAGGTCCTTTGCAGCTAACTTAGCCACCACTATATGTCATCTGATGTCCTGAGTGCTGCTTCCATTGGTGTCTATTATAGAAATAAGCAATGTGAAGTCTTTGACAGCTTCAAACTTTTTTCCATTTATCGTGATGCTGCTTATAGGTCCACTTGTAAGGATTTTTGTTTTCTTTATATTGAGATGTAATTCATATTGCAAACTGTATTCTTCAATCTTCATCAGTAAGAGCTTCAAGTCATCCTCATTTTCAGCAAGCAAAGTTGTGTCATCAGCATATCACAGGTGGTTAATGATTTTTCCTCCAATCCTGATGCCACATTCTTCTTCATATAGTTTAGCTTCTTGGATTATTTGCTCAGCTTATAGAGTGAATAATATGGTGAGTATTGTGAAAGGATACAACCCTGACTCACTCCCTTTTGATTTTAAACAATGCAGTGTCCCCTTGTTCTGTTTGAAAGATAGCCTCCTGGTCTATGTACAGGTTCCTCATGAGTACAATTAAGGGTATTGGAATTCCCATTCTTCTCAATGTTATCCACGATTTGTTATGATCCACACAACTGAATGCTTTTGCATAGTCAATAAAACACAAGTAAACATCTTTCTGGTATTCTTTTCTTTGAGCCAAGATCCATCTGACATCAGCAATGATATCCCTTGTTCCATGTGCTTTTCTGAATCCAGCTTGCATTTCTGGAAGTTCTCTGTCAATATACTGCTTCAACCCATTTTGAATTATCTTCAGTAAGATTTTACTTGTATGTGATATTAATGATATTGTTTGATAATTTCCACATTCTGTGGGGTCACCTTTCTTTGGAATGGGTTCAAATATGGATTTCTTCCAGTCAGTTGGCCAGGTAACTGTCTTTCAAATCTCTTGGCATAACCAAGTGCCATGTCAGCAAATGGAAGTCTCGAAAGGTTTACTTTATCCATGTCAGTAAGGGGCTCGTCCTTTTGCCTATATAAAATATATAAGAGGATGAGCCCCTTAGGTCAGAAGGCCCTCAAAATATGCCTGGGAAAGAGCTGTATCATCAGAGTAGAACCAACCTTATTGAGCGGCAGGATATCCAGGTTAAAAGGGGTGGGAGGCAAGGCTAGACCCAAAGCCCCCTAGAGCCAGGAAAGGGAGGGGCCAGGAGTGGCCTTGGGGACCTCAGGAGTGGCAGGATATCCAGGTTAAAAGGGGTGGGAGGCAAGGCTAAGCACCAAGCCCCCTAGAGCCAGGAAAGGGAGGGACCAGGAGCCAGGTACCACAGAGTGGCAGGTTTCAGGTAGGAATTAGGTAAGAGGAGCATGCAGAGGTTTCCAACGGCTAAGGAAGACAAACCTGTCTGTCAGTTTATCATCCTGTGAGGCTTGTATGTTGCTGTGAGGTTTGAGGCCATTCCACTGGTGTTTCAGACACGAGCAGAGTTGCATATGGTGCACAGGTTTCAACACAGCTTAGAGACTAAGACAGACTAGGAGAAAGGAGGAGGACATCCACTTTTAAAAATTGGCCAGAGAAAACCTTATGAATAGCAGAGAAACACTGTCTGATACATTACCGGGCAACTTTATTAATAGCTTTGAAACATTGTCCAACACAGTGCAGGAAGACTAGCCCCTTGGGTTGGAAGGAACTCAAAATGGGACTGGGAAAGAGTTGCTTCATTAGAGTAGAACCAACCTTAATGATATGCATAGAGTAAGTCTTTCAGGACCTCCATGTGCTGATGTGGCATGACTCAAATTGAGGAGAAATAGCTGCAAACATCCATTAATTATCAGAACATGAAATGTACAAAGTATGAATCTAGAAAAATTAGAAGTTGTCAAAAATGAAATGGAACGCATAAAGATTGATATTCTAGGCATTAGTGAGCTGAAATGGTCTAGTTTTGGCCATTTTGACTCAGACAACCAGATGATCTTCTATGCAAGGATTGACAAATTGAAGAGGAATGGCATGGTCATTAAATATCACAAAAGATGTTTCAAGATTTGTCCTGAAGTACAATGCTGTCAGTGATAGGATAATATCCATGTGCCTATAAGGAAGACCAGTTAATACTACTATTATTCAAATGTATGCACCAACCACCAAAGCCAAACATGAGGAAATTGAAGATTTTTTATCAACTTCTGCAGTCTGAAATTGACCAAACATGCAGTCAAGATGTGTTAACTATCACTGGTGACTGGAATGAAAAAGTTGGAAATGAAGAAGAATCACTGGTAATTGGAAAATTTGGTCTTGGTGACAGAAATAACGCTGAAGATCGCATGACAGAATTTTGCAAGACCAATGACTTATTCATTACAAATACTTTTTTCAGCAACACAAATGGTGGCTATACATGTGGACCTCACCAGACGGAGTAAACAGGAATCAGATTGACTACATCTGTGGCAAGAGGC
>NW_006921589.1:16765413-16770977 GCF_000298275.1 Orycteropus afer afer
AGTCAAGTGCCTTAGGCACTATGCTACCAGAGCTAGCACTGGGGAAATTGGCTGCAAAGGACCTCTTTCAAGTGCTGAAGAGCAACGACGTCTCCTTGAGGACTAAGGTGCTCTTGACACAAACCATGGTATTTTCAATTGCCTCGTATGCATGTGAGAGCTGAACAATGAATAAGGAGGAACAAAGAAGAATTGATGCTTTTGAGCTGTGGTGTTGGTGAAGAATGCTGAAAGTACCATGGACTGTTAAAAGAACTAACAGGTTTGTTCTGGAGGAAGTGCAGCCAGACTGCTCCTTGGAGGCAACAATGGCCAGACTTTGTTTCACATACTTTGGTCATGTTGCCAGAAGGGACCATTCCTTGGGGAAGGATGTCATGCTTGGTAAGGTGGAGAGTTGACGAAAGAGGGGAAGGCCCTCAACTAGGTGGATTGACACAGTGTCGGAGGCAATGGGCTCAAGTGTAGCAATCATGGAGCTGGCTCAGGACCAGCAGTGTTTTGTTCTGCTGCGCATAGGGTCGCTATGAATTGGAGATGATTCGATGGCACTTAGCAACAACAACAACAAACCTATAACCTTACAGCTTATGCACTATGCAGCTGCTATGAAAAGACTACAAGTAAAAATAAATAGAAACAAAAAAACCTAGCCTTTGACTAAAAGATTTGCAGTCTTACTCTTCTTTATCATGAAATACATATATATATAATGCATATATCTATCATTTTGTAGCATGTACATTTTACTACACAAGAAGCATTTGCAATAAAGGATTATTATATTTCAATATTGATAAATGCACACAATACCTTTAGTCTATTTTGTTAATTATTCACATCTGTTTTGGATTATACTTTTTGAAAACACAGAGGGCATATTTTTGAATGTCTGGTATATTACTAGGGTGTGGGCAAAA
This sequence comes from Orycteropus afer afer, assembly GCF_000298275.1. NCBI lineage: Eukaryota > Metazoa > Chordata > Mammalia > Tubulidentata > Orycteropodidae > Orycteropus > Orycteropus afer. The sequence continues at coordinate 16,766,334 of NW_006921589.1, forward strand.
TTGCTGTTAATATTAGAAAACTTATTATCTACACTCTTAAAAATATAAAAGTACTAAATTGAGTAAACTCCTATTCACTATGGCACTTCCTATCTATTATAAAACATATATATATATATAATCTTCTGTTTTATATTTCCCCTTCTATTTTTATAGTTTCTTCATCTTGTACAAAGGGCAGAGAGGTGGAAGAGAAAGAGATAAACTGTCAGTCCATTTTACTCCTTGATCAATCTAGTGGAAAATATACAGAAGACTACAAACCATGCAACTCTTAGATAAGAGGGTTTAACATTATCACTGAATTTGCATTGTTTATGGAATTTCCATTTCTGGTTCTCAGTGGTGATGTGTGTATATGGGAGACGTGTGTATATGGGAAATGTGTGTATATGTGTGTGTAGGCTGGGGTGGAATTTAATTGCATACAGTTATGATATTAGGATCTATCCAAAAATGAATGAGTCACTGTGATTCAGGAAGCATGGCTGTTAGATAAACTTTCAACCAGAACCTTGACTAGATTGCAACAATCTTTTCAACATTTCCTATTGTTTACATCTTAACACAACAAGGACTACTGAGTGCTTGATTGCACTAAACATATACAACAGTTATATTTATGAAAATGACAGAAAATGACAAGACTCTTTGCCTTATAAAATTTAAACCTAGATGTATAAACAGGGAAGGAAAAGTGGAAAAAAGAGAAGTGAAAAATGATGAGGAATTAGAGCCATGCTGTAGCAATTTTTGTGCCCTTTGTAGGGACTGTCTGAGTGGAACAGATTTTACGTGCTCCTCTATTGTGTTCCTTTGCTGTGTTCATACAGAAGCATTAGTAGCCAGCAGGAGCAAGAAGTGAGAAAAAGACTGCTTATAAGACAAGCAGCTATGCTTGTCCCTTCTTTGGGATCACTTGGATACAAAAAGCCCATTATTTTCATTTTATTTTCTGCCATGCCAAATCAGAGGCCTCCATTTTGTACTACTTGTAGCCAAGATGTATGATCTTCCTTCTTCAGGCTCATTATTTCATGTTGAGTTGACATATTTCTGTCAGCTTAGTACTATGGAGAGAACAGTGCTACAAGCACACAAAAGTGTAAAATACTAAAATACTATTTTTCATTTTTGATATTCCTTTTTTACACTTGCCCACATTTATTGTTTTTTCTCTTTCCCAGATGTTCTCTGAGCTTTTTTCTTACCAGAGATAATATAGTATCTTTCAGACAATATTTATGCCACTTTTTTGTACAATAATTTCTGAATATATCTGGAAAACATAAACTAATTCTAAGTAAGTAAAATTATCCAGAAGTCTTCATTAGTTTTGGAGAGTACAAATGTTTATATCTTTAATAAAATGATAACTAAGCCAGTCAGGGATGAATTCAACTGACAGAGAAGACAAATTTCTAATGAAATCCACTCAAGGTCAAAAACAACCCCAAGTAAGTTTGGTGTGAGTTTACACTAGGTGAAGTTAAGAGGTCAAAGGTCATTTGGGGCATAGTCCAATATTTGAACTTTTGCATGCAGATTTTGTTGTTATTTATTCAAGAAAAATTCTCTTGATGAAAGAAACATCTAATCCTGGGACACTATCAGAGACCACACTAACAAGGCACCATTCACAGTAGATACTTAATTACCATAATAACTGTTAGGTTGGCACAGATCTGAGTATCTAGGTTATTTTCTTTCTTATTTTTGTGATTATTCTTATTCTATATTACTAAAGTGCAAGGTGGTTCCCTTCTTGTATATGGATGTTACCTTGTTGTTATTACACTAAATGGTCATTTAGAAAGAGGATGGATATGGCTTTTTAGAAAAAGTTGACTGGTAATTAAATCAGGTGAAAGCTATAATCTATCAACAGCTAATTGAAACTTATTTTGGAAATATTTGAACCCTGGAATTCTATTCCAGATATTGTAAGAGGTTTGTATACTAATTCTAAATTCTGAGTAAATTTTATGATCCATTTGTTGTCCTTTTACACGGTGATAATGTAGCCATCACTTGTTAATTCCTTGTAGACCACTGTTTAATCATTAGAAGCTCTGGTAGCACAGTGCCTAGGGCATTTTGACAGCTAACCAGAAGGTTGGTGGTTCAAACCCTGCAGCTACTCTGCAGAAGGAAGGTGGATTAATCTACTTCCATAAAGATTTACCACATTAGGAACCCAAAGGGGGTCACTATGAGTTGGAATGAACTCCATGGAAGTGAGTTAGTATTTTTTTTTTTTTTTTTTGTATAATCATATGAACAAAGAAGTTTGGAACAAAATATTCTAACCCTGCTCTGGAAAACATTCTGATATTGCTCTGGAAAAATCCCCTGAAGTTTATGAAATATACAGAAATTTCATGCATGCTTTATTCTTCCTTTTATAAGTCTACAAAACGTACAAACTTGAGCAAAGACCGCTGGGTAAATTCCTCTGAATTACTTCCTCCACTTTAAGCAATGTTGGCAATGTAATCTTTAATGCTTTTTAAATATGCCTCCTCACATTTAACAAAACAGATATTTGATTGCTGTGAAATTAGGGTTGAAGGACAGAGAACATTACTTATTTGTAGAGCTTCACATACATCTGTGCTATTTAGTTGGATTCGTGTAGTGCTTGAGGCATGTGACAGCTACCCAGAAGGCTGGCAGTTCTTGGAAGGAAGGTTGGGTAATCTACTTCTGTGAGATACCATCTTGGAAACCCAAGGAGAGGTTGCTATGAGTCAAATCAACTTGATGGCAGTGAGGTTTTTTTTTTTTTTTTGGTTTATATAAAATTGACATTCTTCCTCTGAAAAACTACTAAATAAAGTAGTAATATCTGGATTATCATAACATCAATTATGTATTTTTCTGAAAAATTAAAATGTATTACTTTTACCAACTTCTGTAGTCTGAAAATGATCAAACATGAAATCATTAATTGACAATTTCTGGTGATTGCAATGCAAAAGTTGGAAAGACAGTAGAACTGGTAGTTGGAAAATATGGTCTTAGTGATAGTAATGATGTCAGAATCTATATGATAAAATTTTGCAAGAGCAGTGACTTATTCATTGCAAAATTTTTTTTCAACAACATAAACTGCTATTATACACACGGACCTTGCTGGATGGAATACACAGGAATCAAATCGACAACATCTGTGGAAAAAGACAATGGAGAAGCTCAATGTCATCTGTCAGTACAAGGCCAGGCGTCAACTGGGAAACAGGCCATCAGCTGCTCATCAGCAAGTTCAACTTGAATAAAATTAAAACAAGTCCATGAGAGCCAAAGAATGATCTTGAGTCTATCCCACCTGAATTTACAGACCTTCTAAAGAACAGATTTGATGCATTGAACACTAATGACCAAAGACCAGATGAATTATTGTTGGCATCAAGGAGATCATAACATAAAAAAAGCAAAAGATTGTTAAAAAGTCAGGAAATTAAAAAAAAAAAAAAAGATGTTAGAAGAGAGTTTCAAATTTGCTTTTTAATGTAGAGTACAAAAAACAAAACAAAACAAAAATCCTTCACTTCCATCGAGTCATTTTTCCAAATCATAGTGACCCCTCCTTGGAGAAGGTGAGCTGAAGACTTCAAGGGGCAGCTCAAGAGACAAAGTAGTATAATGAAAAGTTCAAAGACCTGCTCAGCATTTCTCAAGCTGAAAGAACTGAAGAAAAAACTCAAGTCTCTAGCTGCAATATTGAAGGATTCTATAGGCAAAATATTGAATGAGGCAGAAAGAGAAGATGGAGGAACTACAGAGAGTAACTGTATCAAAAATAATTGGTTGACATTCAACCATTTCAGGAGGTACCAAATGATCAAGAATCAAGAGTATGGAAGGAAGAAGCTTTACTGAAAGCATCAGCAGAAAAACAAAGCCCTAGGAATTGACAGAATACCAAATGTTTCAACAAATGGATGCAATATGGGAACTGTTCATTTGCCTATGCCAAGGCATTTGGAAGACAGAATCCTGGCAAACAGCATGGAAGAGATACATGTTTTGACGATACCAAAGAAAGATGATCTAATAGGATACGCAAATTATCAAACAGTATCATTAATACCACATTCAATTAGAGTTTTGCTGAAGATATTTTGAAAAAGTTGCAGCAGTGCATCAACAGGGAACTGGTAGATATTCAAGCTGGATTCAAAAGAGGACATGGAATGTGGAATATCATTGCTGATGTCAGATGGATCTTGGGTGAAAATGGAGACTACCAGAAAGATGTTTACCTATGTTTTATTGACTATGCAAAGGTATTCAATTATGTGGATCATGACAAATTATGGATAGCAGTGAAAAGAATGAGGACTCCACAACACTTAACTGTGCCCAAAGGGAATCTGTACATAGATCCAGAGGCAGGCAGTCATTTAAACACAAAAAGGGGATAGGATAGTGCATGGCTTAAAATCAGGAAAAGTGTGTGTCAGGGCAATATCCTTTTACCATACTTTCTCACTCTGTATGCTGAGCAAATAATCAGAGAAACTGGGCTATTTGATGAAGAGCACAGCATCAGGACTAGAGGAAGACTCATTAACAACTCATTAACATTGTTGTTGTTATTTGCCATCGAGTCGGCCCCGACTCATAGCGACCCCTCCTTGG
>NW_006921589.1:16771077-16772097 GCF_000298275.1 Orycteropus afer afer
CTTCCTTCCGAGGAGTGGCTGGTGGGTTTGAACCGCCAGCCTTCTGGTTAGCAGTCAAGTGCCTTAGGCACTATGCTACCAGAGCTCCTTCATTAACATTAGCATCTGTGATATGCAGATGACACAACCTTCCTTGGTGAAATTGAAGAAGACTTGAGGTACTTACTGATAAAGATCAAAGACTAAAGCCTTCAGTATGGATTACACCTCAATGTAAGGAAAACAAAAGTTCTCACAACTAGACCAATAAGTAGCATCATGATAAATGGAGAAAAGAATGAAGTTGAGAAGGATTGCATTTTACTTGTATCCACAACAAACGCCCATGGAAGCAGCAGTCAAGAAATCAAATGATGTATTGCATTGGAAAAATCTCCAGCAAAAGATTTTTTAAAAGTGTTACAAGGTGAAGATGTCACATTGATGACTAAGGTACATTTGACTCAAGCCATGGTATTTTCAATTGCTTCATATGCAGATGAAACTTGGACAATCAACAAGGAAGTGCTAAGAATTGATGCATTTGAATCATGGTGTTCACAAAGAAAACTGAATGTACTGTGAACTGCCAGAAGAGTGAACTAATCAGTCCTGGAAGAATTTAGGCAGAAGGCTCCTTGGAAGTGACAAGGGTGAGACTGTATCTCACATACTTGGACATGTTATCAGGAGACGTGAGGCTCTGAAGAAAGATATGATGCTTGAAAAGTAGAAAGTTAGCAAAAAAAGAGAAAGACTCTCAACAGAATGAATTGACCCAGCTGCAACAGTGGGCTCAATCATAGCAACAATTGTGAGGAGGATGCAGGAGCAGGAAGTGTTTTGATCTCTTGTACATAGGGTCGCTGGGAGCATTGGTAGCATAGTGCCTATGGCACTTGACTCCTAACCAGAAAGCTGGTGGTTCAAACCCACCAGCCACTCCTTGGAGAAGATGCTTTGCAATATTTCAATGTTTTTAAATTTATGAAGCCTTGCTTTATGGCCTAACATATGGTCTATCATGGAAAAAGTTCCATG
>NW_006921589.1:16775782-16799274 GCF_000298275.1 Orycteropus afer afer
AAGATTATCTTCTGTGTCTGTGTTAATTGGTTTCCCTTTTCTTTGTTGAAGAGGGTCTGTGCAATCCTTCTGCCTAGTCCGCCATCTTGCCCCGCCTCCCCCCAGCCACTCCTTGGAAGGAAGGTTGGAAAATCTACTTCCATAGTGATACGCCTCAGAAACCCAAGGAGGGGTCGCTATGAGTTGGATCGGACTCGATGGCAGTGGGTTTGGTATATAGGGTCGCTATGAGTTGGAACCGACTCACTGGCATTGAAAAACATTAAATTTTGGGCACAAGGAAAACTTTTTTCTCCCCCACTCATAACTTTTACTTCTTATTTCATATTAAATTGAAATATATCAGTTTTATGCTGTTGACAAATACATGTTGGCTTACTGCTGCCAGTAAAACGAGAGTAACTGGTACACATAACTATTGTATGATAATTATCATCCAGGAGAAAGCTTCATGTAGGCATAAATCCATCCAAGCTCATTTATAATGTACTTTGTCTGTTGAGGCCATTGTCTATCAGATTCACTTCATTTCATTTCTTAGAAGGTTACCTAGTGTCAAGTTTGCAATTCCCTTTAGAAGGAACTGAAAGAAGTAAAGACAAGAGAGGCCATTTTAAGAAAGAAGATGTTTTGATGGCATGGAATCGTTCTTCATGGAAGAGGAATTGCTCCTTTGGGGAAAGAGGTGGCTACAAACAGATGGTCTTTGCTAAGTAAAACTGACAGGTCTTCAGGTAACTAGTGTCTTCCACAAAGAAAGCAGTTTGTCCACTGGGGTTTCAGCACTACAGGGCCTAATTATTCCTGACATATTGCCCACTTCATACATTCACAATATTATGGCCAAATAGAAAAAATAATTACACCAACTGGTAGCATGAAATTCAAGGAAACAACATGGGTAATAAAAACATTACTGGAGAACAGAGCTTTTTAGAACACAGATCCATCTGTTCTTTCTAATTTGGCAAATGTTGAAGACCAAATACTATTACAAAGCCTCCTAGGGACTAGATTTTTTTTTATTATTTATTTCTTTTTGTCTTATAAACTTTTGCTTTGCTAAATATTTCCAGATGTAAGCAAGTCATTGGAGTTTGGAAATATTTTTGTCATACAAATACCATAGTTGAAATGTCTTGTTGTTTTGCTGGAAACTTAAGAAGGATTTCATAGTAGGTCATGTTAGTTTGTAAAATGAATGGGCATCAGTCAAATGAAAGCTATAAGCATTTGACTATAACAGGTCCTGCTGTATGTTTGTTTACATATTATTTACCATAAACAATACTTGTAGAAGGACTTCCAGAAGATTATATTTCCAGAGACTGTTTCTTGCTAATAAAAGTTGTGAGAAAATTTATAGAAAAAAGCTGCAGACTCAGAAACTAGGTATTAGAAATAAGAAATAATTTTTTTTCAAAAAAATTTGTGTACTATGAAATAAATCTAGTTACATATGTGATATATAATTTATTTGTTAGCAACATCTTTTCATGCATTGTTCATGTAAATCAGCCTCATTATCATGTAGGCATTTAAAAGTAATGTGGACTTAAAGATCACCTTGAAATTCATACTTTTGATTTAACTCTATTCATTCAAAAAAATTCTTGTTTTTATTTCTTGTTAGCAAGTTCTAGCTTTGGGATAAAAACACACATCCAGATGTTACTTTAGCACAAGACTGCTGAACTGGGGCCATATTATTTTTGCTCAACCACCTGTGTATTAGCATCTGTTTTCAATTTTTTATATGCAGTTTTTCACATTGATTACCATCACTTTTGTTATTTTACAAACTATGTAATGCAGCACCCATAAGACTCCTATATTTCAATTTTCTAGATGAGTTTATTATAAAAGTATACCACAATGCTTGCAGATATCTAATAACTCCTGTCTAAAGGAAAATGACTGTCAAACAAAAACATTTATGTAAAAAATATCCTAATTAGATTAGATTTTAATAACAGTTCTTTCAAAATATTATTTTTTTTTTGGTTAATAAAAATTAAACATGACCATTTTAGAAATTTTAGAAAAGAAAATACTACCTGTATTTCCCCTTAGCGTCTTTGTTACTTCTTTTATATATGTGTATATAATATGAATATAAAATGAATATATCCAACTGTGGATATAAAATTGGGATATATATGTGTGTGGATACACACATATGTACACACAAAACTATATCCTGAATTGTTCACTTAAAATTTATCTTGAATATTTCTCCATAACTCATACTTTATTATTTAGTCATACTCATTCTCTACTTACAGATACATATTTATGGTCTCTATTAATTATTGTGGAAACTTCATTGTAATGTTAATTAGACACTACTAATTGTACAATCAATACTCAATAAACCACAATGCTAAGTACTCAATCGTACTATGAACCTTCAACACAAACTGGAAAGCAAGCACAGTAACTTCCACTGCAGCTTTTTTTTGGCAAAAGACCACCCTTTTCTGGTGGAATTCTTACTATTTTCCCAAAGATCTGACTTCTCTGAGAAACAAAAACTTCTATTTCTCTCTAGGGCAGCTAAGTGAGAGGCTCTGAAATTGAAGGGCCAGTGCCTTTCTGTTTTGAATTGTCCAACTGTAATCAGAAAAGTCATAATCTAATTATTATAAGCAAACTTAATTACTACATGCAAATGCCTCAAGCCACTGATAATTCTAGAGTCCCTTCTGCTTTTATCACACTTCCTCAGAAGAAAGATTGGACAATCTACTTCTGTAGAGATACAGCCTGGGAAACTCAAAGAGGGGTCTATGAGTCAAAATCAACTTGATGGCAGTGAGTTTGTTTGCTTGTTTTTTGGTATTTCAATACTAAAGAGCTCTGGTTGCACAGTTGTTAAAGCACTTGGTTGCTAACCAAAAAGGTTGGGGCAGTCTGCTTCCATAAAGATTAACTGTCATGGAAACCTTATGTTGTGTTGTTCTTATGTGCCATCAAGTTGGACCCGACTCATAGCGACCCCTGCTTGGGTTTCCAAAGTGGATCATTACGGAAATAGATTGCCCAACCTTCCTTCCCAGGAGTGGCTAGTGGGTTTGAACCGCCAGCCTTCTGGTTAGCAGTCTAGTGCCTTTGACACTACTCTACCAGAGGTCCTTGGAAACCATATAGGGCTGTTCTATCCTGACCTTAAGTGTTGTTATAAGTCAGAATCAATTTGACTGCATTGGGTTTATTTCTATGTAAAAATTAACTCAAAGTAATTCTATGAACCTTTACTGAATATTTACAATAAGATGTAGAAAACAATAATGGGTAAGTACAGACACCTTTCTCTAGGAATTCAACCTTGCAAGGGATAAGACACGTGAAGCACTAACCAGTGCTAATGTAATTTGATAATCAATAGAGATCTGTACAAAGTTCAATAAGAACATAGAAAAGAAAGGAATTTATTTTGTCCAAAGGATGAAGTTGGTGAGAAATGAGCATCATATTAGAAAAAGTCCTATTTGAATGAAACATTACAGAATAAATAAGGGTTTCCCAAGAAGGAAGGGAGATGCTACCATAAACGTAAAATCCAGAAAGTCTGAATTGTTAGATTAATGGCTGGTAGAGCAGCAGGTCTCATCCAAGATTTTGAAGAAGGGAACTGGAATGATGAGGCCAGTCTTTTTTTAAAATCAATTCTCTGGAAGATTTTGGAGCGAATTCACAAGCAAAGCAGATAGTACATGGTGATAGTCCATGTATTAACAAAAAGAAGTTAAAGAAAATTCAAGGATCCTGAGCTTGAGTTTGAGTGCCAGTGGCTCAGGGATTAAGCACTCAGCTGCTAACTGAAAGGTCATTGCTTGAAGTCACCAGCTGCTCCATGGGAAAAAGATGCTGCAGTCTGCATTTGCAAAGATCACAGCCTTGGAAACGCTAGGGCACGTTTTTCGCTTTTGTCTTACAGGGTGGCTACTATGAGTTGGAATTGACTTGATGGCAACAGGTTTGTTTTTTTGTTTTCAGAATTCGTATAATAGGGTGAATAATATTACTTTTATCTGCAACAGAGTATACATCACATCTAACCCACCACTAACTTCATATCCATTAGTAAGAAAAATGTTTTCAGTTTTTTTAAAAAATACAATAAGCTCACATTCTGGGAGTTACCATTAAGACTGTCATTCCAGACATTATCTTTGCAATTAGATCTTAGTTAATTTCTAATAAAATATTCCATATTTAAGAGCATTCCAAGGTTTAGCTGTAATTACCAACAACCAAGATGTATCCCATAAATAGAAAACAAAACCTATTATAAAATTTTACCTCTAGAGTTCTGCTAGTTATATGTAAATAAACACACTGTAATTTCAGAAAAAAAAATTTATTTTTTTAATTAAAGTAACTAAAGAATTCATTAAAAATATATATTGGTATATGCACACACACACACACACACACACAATAAACCCCACTAGCACCTTTCATGGGACAGTGAGAAGATTTAAGAAGCTTTTTAAAACAATTGACCATTACTGTATGGTAATGAAAACATCCTATTTTCACGAGACTCTTGTAAGAAAAATTCATGAGAATATTGTCTTCTCGAGCACCCAAGGCAAAAGAATATACAACTGTACATTCTTTGGAATGAAAAGAAAAGAAAAGGAATCTTTTTATTATTAACTTGCCTTAAAACATTCTACAAATTACGAGTTTATTTAATTTTTTTTTGTGCATAGACCCTACTTATTTGCTAAAATAAACTTTTGAAAGACAATTAGTAGGCTACAACTATAGGGCAGAGTGAACCAGTAAAAGGGAGATATGAAGACTCATTTGGAGAATTTTCTCACTGTAATTTTTACAATTTTCTACAGTTTTAGCATGTAATTTTCAGACCTGGTACTCATATTTAGACATGACTATATCACCTCTAACTGTAGTAAGATTGTTGTTTCTTATGAACAACTTCCCATCCTTTAAAGTATCTTAAAATTTATCCACTTGCATATCATTCATTTGGATCTATTTCACTCCATAATTCTTTGTCAGGGAATGGTAATAAATATTATATTTCAGTATACTTCCATCAATACAAGCACCCCACACATATATGTTAGAAAATTATTTCTTGGTGGAGTAAAAATGAATATAATATTGTAATGTCTCCCTGGCAAAGCATGCTGTTGTTGTTTCGTGCTGTTAAGTGGGCTTTGACTCATAGCAACCCTATGGACAACAGAACAAAACACTTTCCAGTCCGGTGCCAGCCTCACAGTCCTTGCTATACCTGAGTCCATTGTTGCAACCACTGTGTCAATCCATCTTTTTGAGGGTCTTCCCCTTTTTTGCTGACCCTCCACTTTACCAAGCATGATATCAGTTTCCAGGGAATGGTCCTTTCTGACATGACCAAAGTAGGTGAGACAAAGTCTGGCCATTCTTGCTTCCAAGGAGCATTCCAGCTGCACTTCTTCCAGGAAAGATCTGTTAGTCCTTTTAGCAGACCATGGTACTCTTAATATTCTTCTTCAATGCCACAACTCAAAAGCATCAACTCTTCTTTGACCTTCCTTATTCCTTGTCCAACTCTCATATGCATAAGATGCATGTGAGAAAATGCCACTGCTTGAGTTACACTCATCTTAGTCTTCAAAGAGACATGCTCTTCAGGACTTTAAAGAGGTTTTTTGCAGCAGATTTGCCTAGTGCAATCCATTATCTGATGTCTTGACTGCTGCTTCCATGAGTGTTGATTGTGGAATCAAGTAATATTAAATATTTGACAACTTCAATCTTTTCCCCATTTATCATAATACTGCTTATTGGTCAAGTTGTGAAGATTTTAATTTTCTTTATATTGAGGTGTAATCCATACTGCAGACTGTAGTTTTAATCTTCATCAGTAAGTGCTTCAAGTCATCCTCACTTTCAGCAAGCAAAGTTGTGTCATCTGCATATCACAGGTTGTTAATGAGTCTTCTTCCAATCCTGATGCCATGTTCTACTTCATATAGTCCAGCTTCTTGGATTATTTGCTCAGCAAACAGATTGAATATGTATGGTGAAAGGATACAACCCTCATGTACTCTCTTGTTCTGTTTGAATGACAGCCTCCTGGTCTATGAACAGGTTCCTTATGAGCACAATTAAGTGTTCTGGAATTTCCATTCTTCTCAGTGCTTTCTATAAGTTGTCATGATCCACACAGTCAAATGCCTTTGCATAGTCAATAAAACACAAGTGAACATCTCTCTGCTACTCCCTGCTTTCAGCCAGGACCATCTGACATCAGCAATGACATCCCTATTTCCATGTCCTCTTCTGAATCCAGTCTGCGTTTCTGGAAGTTCTTTGCTCATATTCTGCTGCAATCGTTTTTGAATTATCTTCAGTAAGATCTTACTTGCATGTGATAATAACTATATTGTTTGATAACTTCCACATTCTGTGGATCCCCTTTCTCTGGAATGGGCAGAAATACGGATCTCCTCCAGTCAGTTGACTAGGTAGCTGTCTTCCAAATTTCTTGGCATAGGTAAGTAAGTGCCTCCAGTGCATCATCCATTTGATAAAACATCTCAATGGTACTCCGTCAATTCCCAGAGCTTTGTTTTTCACCAATTCCTTCAATGCAGCTTCAACTTCCTCCTTCAGTACATTGATTCTTGATGATATGTTGCCTCCTGAAATAAATGAACATCAACCAATTCTTTTTGGTACAGTGATTCTATGTATTCTTTCCACCTTTTATATATATATATATATATATATATTACTGCATCATTCAATATTTTGCCAGGAGAATTTGTCAATATCACAAATTGAGGCTTGAATTTTTTCTTCAGTTCTTCCAGCTAAAGAAATGCCAACATGTTCTTCCCTTTACTTTTCTAACTCCAGGTCTTTTCACATTTCATAATAATACTTTATTTTGTCTCCTAGAGCTTTCTTTGAAATCTTCTGTTCAGCTCTTTTATCTTCTCATCTCTTCCATTTGCTTTAGCTATTCTTTGTTCAAGAACAAGTTTCAGAGTCTCTTCTGACATCCATTTGGTCTTTTTTTTTTTCCCTTTTCCTGCCTTTTGAATTATCTTTTTCTTTCTTCATGTATGATGTTCTTTATATCATTCTACAATTCCTCTGGTTTTCGGTGATTGGGGTTCAATGCATCAAATCTATTCTTTAGATGGTCTCTAAATTCAGGTGGATATAATCAAGGTCATATTTTGACTATCCTGGACTTGTTCTAATTTTCTTCAGCTTCAACTGGAACTTGCATATGAGTAGTTGATAGTCTGTTCCACAGTCAGCTCCTGGCCTTGTTTTTGCTGAAGATATTGAGCTTCTCCATTGCCTCATTCCACAGATGTAGTCTATCTGATTCCTGTGTACTCCATCTGGTGAAGTCCACATGCATAGCTGCCATTCATGTTATTTATTTATTTGTTTAAATGATATTTGCAATGAATAAGTTGTTGATCTTGCAAAATTCTGTCTTGTGATCCCTAGTGTCAGTTTTATCACCAAGGCCATATTTTCCAACTATAGGTGATTCTTCTTTGTTTCCAACTTTTGCAACTTTGTTTATAATTTTCGCATTTTACTTTGCCAAGTATATCTATTTATAAACATAAAAATGTTTTTCATTATGAATAATCCAAGGAAATTACAAAATGGTAAATGATGAACACATCCCTCTCTGCTGATCCCCTAGCATTCCCCACACTCACCCAACAATGCTTCATATAACAGAAAATATTCTCATCTGCACTGTTCTTTATAAAGAAATTTAGGTACAAAAGGATTCAAACTTTTATCCAAGATCATCATTTAAGATGTAAGAAAAGGAAACTCTTATCCTATTGCCACAAGGAAGGAGATAGTTTATGTAACCAATAGGTTAATAGGTTCTATATAATGTTTCCTGATGATATAGTAGATAAGGCATTTGGCTGCTAATCAGAAGGTCAGTGGTTCAAACCCACCAGCCACCCCACAGAAGGAAGATGAGGAGATATACTTCTGTAAAGATTTACAGCCTCAGAATCTCAGTGGGGTTGCTATGAGTCAGAATCGACTCAATGGCACTGAGTTTGTCTTTTTGGTTTATATTAGATTTTGGATTGTGACTTGTTTATTTAATTATTTTTCTTTGTCATTTGGATCAGGAACTTTTTTCTCTCTATTGGATTTATTAAACAAAAAGTAGGCTAAAATATCGGATTTTTTAAAGCTTTTTTTTTGTTGTTGTTGTTGTTGTTTAATTTACTTTGTCAGCACTGATTCTGATGTCAGCGCCTGTATTTTGCTTGGCTTTGTGGCTCTTCCTATCTTGCAATGGACACAATCTCAGAGGACTCTAGTCAAGGATCCCTTGACTCATAGCGACCCTTGGGTTTCCGAGGCAGTATCACTACGGAAGTAGATTGCCCAATCTTCCTTCCGAGGAGTGGCTGGTGGTTAGCAGTCAAGTGCCTTAGGCTCTGCATCACCAGAGCTCCTTACTTTCCCTTAGCCAAAAGGAAATAAAATGACCTGTTAATCAGAAGTCTTCTCCTTGAACCCGAATCTTGAGTGGAATGGCACCTGGGCTGAAAGTGGTTGGAGCTATCTCATATTGTTGACAGTCCCCTAAAGACTACATTCCTTTTATCCCAAGAACTTCTCTGATTCCAGTATTTTCTGAATCTTCACTCTTCAATTTACCTCTTTTTTTTTTTTTCACATTCTTCAAAGTATCTCATATTCAAATCTTTCTCTTTTGGAGTTGACTTATCCAGAGTCAGTTTTGGCTGATTGGAACCCAAGATTCATAACTGTTAGAATGTGGTAGACGTTGGTTTTTGTTCACCAAAGATTCAGAAAACCTTCCTCAGAGTATTAGTTGGTAGTGGTAGAAAATGGTTGTTATGCCAGACATACAGTTCTTAGATACTCTGTATCTAAGCATGGCAATAGAAACTGGCTACTGCCAACAGAGTTAAATGGATATTTATTTAAGGAATTTGACTCTAGTAAAGAAAAGATTTATTTTACATCAGTGGATAGGTGATTAGGAACAAGCTTGTCTTCTCTTCATTCCTGTCTTCTGTCTACTGGCTAGACGATACTCAGGGGACATTTGAAGTTGCGTATTGAAAATGGAAAAGCTTTTGTCAGTCTGGACCATCGGAAAACTACATAGAGCACAGCCCTTATGACATTGGATTGATGGGCATGAGAACTAAATATTTACTATATTAAGTAATTGATTTTTGGATCAATTTATTTCAGTACCTATCATTATGTTAACATCTTCATCAAACATTAATTGATCTTTCTCAACATTAATGTTTTTCAATTAAGATATGTATTTTTTTTAATTGTTGTTGAAGAACTTCAGTAACATTTAATACACTGGTATCAGTTATAAATTAGTACCTTTCATGCTAATTCTTCAACCTACAATTCATGGATTCATGGAACCACTGAGTACATGGAACAGGGTAAAATAAATATTTTTCATTACATAGCAATAATGCTAGTTTATTGGTACATTCTTAGTCAAAGGGTCTAGGTTCCTTTAGAAGTGAGGTAATTGCTGAAAAATGTACTCAAATTTAAGAGTATTTGAGAGTAATTTGAGAGTTTAATGAATACTTTCCAGAAATTATCTGAAAAGCTAATGAAAAAGCACTGACAATATGTAAGGCCAAATGTCCTTAAAAATGTTGTTTTATGTGTAGTTATCAATCAACTAATACCCATTGAGCTGCTAGTATCACAAAAGGGGAAAACAAATAACTTAGCAAAGATCAGCAAAAGCAAAGAACAAGTCTTTCAAATCAGATAAATAAGTACTGAAAAAAGAGTACTTTGACCTCCTCTGAGAACCCAGAAAAAAATCTAACTCAATGTAATGGAGTCAAAACTGGCACTTTCAAGTCATTGTCATCACAATCAAGTTCCAGCATAATGAATATGGTGACCACATATAAAAGTGACCAGATCTACACATTAGAATTTTCTTATTTTACTTCACTACCCTGAAAGTTGTGATGATCTTGCAAAACAACAAAACAAAACAAAACAAAAAAAACATGCCTTTATAGTCTAGGGCTCAGGAGAAGGCACTCTTGGTGGTGAATGTAGAATAACAGTCTTTGGATCCTCTGTGTCTTTCAGGAAATCATACTCCCATCCCTATTTCTCTTTCCAGTGCCATATGGGAGCCTAGATCTTTGACTGAAACTGAATTATGAAGTTCCAGGGATGGAGTTAGTAGCAGTTTTTAATATCTAACATACTGAAGAAATGCCTCTTAGAGATTGTACAGGTAGATTATCTCAAGTGCACCAAATAGGGTACAGCAATATGTCATGTAATCAAATTCACTGTTTCAAACTACAGGATATAATCACAAGCTTACAGCACGCCACTCCTTTCACACATCCAATTGACCTGAAATTGATCAATACTTATGATATCCTGAAGATAGGCAGTCTGAATAGCATAAATAAAAGCCTTACTTGATGATAACCTTGTTTCCTAAATCACAACTCTTTATTACCTTCTCTGAATGAAAGCAATATTCCTTTTTATGTATGTATAACAAAGCAAGGAAGACAAAGGCAACAGAAACTTTCTAAGCTGTTGAACTTCAAGGGATGCTTTCAGAAATGAAGGATATGATGTCCTTCAAAGGTTTTAATACCTAACTGATTGCAGGAGCAGGCTAATCAGTAGGTGAAGTTCTTGTATTTAAGCCAGACATTGGAGAGAACTGCAGCTTGCAGAAATAAAAAAATATACACCCTTTTCCCTTGAAAGGCATTTTTTGTTTTGTTTTGGTTTTAGTGACAGAAAGGTCATTTGAATTGAGAGTTTTGCTAATTATAGCCCTCTGGAACAACAAGAACATAATGCATGTGGAGTCATAAGGTATAAAATTCATATTATTTATATGCTTTCACCTGAATTCTAACAAACTGTAACATTATAAAATCAAAGAAAGGCATCTTTGATGAACTCACACCAGAGAGACAGGTCACCATTCAGCTAAGTCCTACTGGGTGGGCATAGCTCCAGAGAGTTCACTCATATATTTTTCACAGCATTACTTGCAAAAATCGTGCAGTCTTTTTTTTCTTTTTATCCTCAAGATAATTAATTTTGCTCATCACCAAGTTGGCTGGTATAATAACAATACAATCCAGGCTCTAACCCCTTTAAGGCTATTTTCCAGGCAAATAACACCAAATTTAACTGTGGAGGTTTGAATAAAATTAAAAAGCCAATGTGATGAGTCTCCCAATCATTTCAGAGAACTTTCTAATGTTGCATATATGTCTTTGCGAAAAGACTATTTAATTCCATACTATCTGCTAGACAAGTGGTTTCTATTCAATAGCTGTTTGTCTTCCTATACCCAAGGGAAGGCAGAATTCCCCTCTTAAAAAATGAAGAGAATATCAATGGCACTAATCTCTTCAAAGCGCTGAGAGCTCAAAGCAATTGCCTGCAGAGTCCCACCCTCATTATCTCAGCAAAAGAAAGATGACCAAAATGCAAAATACAGCCTGGCTTTTGGGACAGAAGTTCTCAAAAGAAAGTTAAAATAAACATTCACCAGCTTATGTCTAAACTGAACACTTTGAATTTTAATTTACTTCCATAGAGTGAAAGAGTCAAATTATGAACATTCTCTTTCGTTACATAAAATGGCTTAAAGTGCTACAAAATTAAACTACATTGGTTAGCATCAAATAAACAATTTACATCTCAAATACTTAGTCCAAGAAATAAATGACCTTAAAAATACAATCATAAGTGACCTAAGATTATCAGATAATGAGTGATGTGATATAACAAAATCATTTCTGGGCATCCTATGTTGCATGAGGATTTACTTGGTGCTTAAACTTACAAAAGAAAAGTAGGTGGTCTAGAAACCACCTACAGAAGAATTTGAAATACATAGTATAAAACCATGACTATTTTGCTTAAAAATTGCCATAAAATGTTTAATTCAATGTTTAATTGTAGGATTCCATAGACCAAACTGTGCAGGTGATGTAACTGCATATGATGTAAAAACCTCTTGCTCAAGCTCCCTTGCCATAATTTTCCACAATCGTCCACCAGCACCAACATATCCTCTAGAGGTTTCTTGGTATTGAACATATGGAACCCTCTTGTGAGGTTTGCTTCCATTTGCTCTCAGACTAACTTCCTCATAAGCCACACAGAATAACTAATAAATAAATATAGAGGCAAAACAGCTTATCACTCATTACAAAAACTTGATACAATTGCCAGACAGAGGAAGGATTATCATGCATCTTGGAAATCCTGAGAGTTCTACTATATCAAGGTTTTCAAATTGCTCGAGACCCATAACCAGGTCTCAAGATTAATGTTGTATATAATTTAAAACTATATAATACAGAATATAAAATATTAGAGTATATCACATGCACTAAGTATCATTTTGTGAAATTTTGGATTCAGTTAGTTATACATCTGTATATGTTTGCAATTGTGTTGTTAAAGTTTGATGTGGAATGTGTTTCCTACTGTGAGTTGTCCTTTAAAGAAATAAAAAAGTTCTAAAGTCATTGCTGTAGTTCAAATCCCGTATTAAATTTTGTTTTTTCTCTTTCATGGGTAAAGCAATGATCCTCCAGGACATCCAAGGATGTCTCTGCCTCTTGAGTTACTTTTATGCAGCTTCCTTCCTTTCTCCTTTTCTTCCTTCTCCCCTCTTCCTGTTTCATTCTGGATCTCATACCAACCCACACCACCCCCACAAACATGCAGGCACAGCCATGTGCCTAAGGGAGAGCTGACATTTCTGCTTGATCTAAGAGCAACCATTCTCCTTGCCAGGTGTTCATTTAAAGATGGACACGTGCCCCAATTCTGGTCCAAAAGATACAAGGGGCATTAACTTTTGGACTTCGATAAACAGTTTCCTCTGCTCTGAGAGTCATAAGGAGAAAGTCTCATCCCTTCCCCTGGATGATTACTTGTCTCAATATGATTTATGGAGCTGTGAGGGCCACCATGCTGCCAGCTTGAGCATGAAGCCAGCACTGAGGATGATCAGACAGAGAGAAAGAATCTAATTCCTTGAAGACATCTTAGATTTGCTGAATCAGTCTGATCTGGAGTTTGCCCTACCTGTGGCCTTTCTCCTACATCAGGTAACATATTTCCTTATTGCCAGGTTCATATACACATGTGTGTCCGTGTGTTTATATGGTGTTTTTGCATAGAATATCAAAAGAAACATATAAATTATTAACTGAAGTTTCTGATTTCTTATTTTTATTTTATACACTGTCCATATACATTTTTAAATGTCTGCATTAATCATGTAAAACATTAAAATAGAAAAAAAAAACATATTGAAAGAAATAATGCCTCTTGTGAGTCTTATTTTCAGAATATCTGTGCTTGAAAGTTTTTCTTTCAACCCAAAAACTAGAAACACAGGCTTCCCCTTTATTGTTTAAATATTACTCTAAAGAAAACAAATTAGTCAAGCTGAGTAAGGTGAAGTTTTAGGCATCCAAAATGAAATTTATAGAAGTCCTACATTCTTGACTGTGTTCAAACAAACAGGTGATCTGCTTACAATTCCTGTGACCGTGTAATTTTTTTTTGTATATAAAAATATTATATATATGCATCTATGTAAACTCTAATAGTTTTCATTATGTCCAATGTATTTATTATAGGAATATGTAAGCTTCTTTGGGAGTGTTTCATTTTTAACATTCCTGTTTAGTTAACCAGTAGACAAAAATCTTTTTTCTTTCTAGCTCATTTTGGAAGGACATAGGTAGGACTTAGAGTTGGATGTGAGAGATCACCAGGGTCTAATTAGCTAACTACAATAAGAAGCTAAAAATATAAAAGCTCTAAATTATTTCATATCAGCATTATGTATTTGCATAGAGTATTTCTTTTTCATATATGCAACTCAACGCAATGCACTGCTGTTGAGTCGGATCCTACTCATAGCAACCCCTCCTTAGGTTTCCAAGGCAGTATCACTGTGGAAGTAGATTGCCCACATTCCTTCCAAGGAGGGGTTGGTGAGTTTGAACTGCCAGCCTTCTGGTTAGCAGTCAAGTGCCTTAGGGACTATGCCACTAGAGCTCCTATCTTTTTCATATATAGGCACATTTTTACCTTATTTTCTTTATACTGAAAAATTATTATACAGTGTGTGTCACTTAATGCCTCAGGGTTGCTGTTAGGTGCCATCAAGTGGATTTTGACTCACAGCCTCCCCATCTACAACAGAACAAAGCAGTGCCCAGCCTTGCACCATCCTCACAATGGTTGCCATGCTTGTGCCCATTGTCACAGCCAGTGTCAGTCCATCTTGTTGTGGGTCTTCCCCTTCTGTGCTGACTCTTTATTTTTCCTAGCATGATATCCTTCTCCAGGGATTGGTCTCTTCAGACAACATGAGCAAAGTATGAGAGATGAAGTCTGGTTATTCTCACTTCAGAGGGGCTATCTGGCTACATTTCCTCCAGGAAAGATTTGTTCGTTCCTTTGGCAGTCCATGATGCCTTATTCTCCACTAACACCACATTCAAATACATCAATTCTTCTTTGGTCTTCTTTATTCACTGTCAACTTTCATGTGCATATCTGGCTATAGAAAATACCATGGCTCAGGTCAGGTGCACCTTAGTCTTCAAAGTGACATCTTTGCTCTTCAACACTTTGAAATCTTTTGCAACAGATTTGCCCAATGCAATATGTTGTTTGATTTCTTGATTGCACTTCCATGGGTGTTGATTGTGGATCCAAGTAAAACGAAATCTTCAGTAACTTCAATCTTTTCTCCGTTTATCATAATGTTACTTATTGGTCCCATTGTGAGGACTTTTGTTTTCTTTATGCTGAGGTGCAATCCATATTGAAGACTGTAGTATTCGAGCTCCATAAGGAAGTGCGTCAAGTCTTCCTCAGTTTCAGCAAGCAAGGTTGTGCCATGTGCATATATCACTGGTTAATGAGTATTACTCCAATCCTGATACTGTGTTCTACTTCTCATAGTCCAGCTTCTCAGATTATTTGCTCAGCATAAAGATTGAATAAGTAGGGTAAAAGGATACAACCCTTGGGCACACATTTCCTGATTTAAAACCATGAAGCATTCCCTTGTTCTGTTGAAATGACAGCCTCCTGGTCTACATACAAGTTTCCCATGAGTACAAATAAATGTTATAGAATTCCTGTTCTTCATAATACCTTCCATAATTTGCTGTCACCCACACAGTGGACTGCCTTTGCATAGTCAATAAAACACAGGTAAATATCTTTCTGGAATTTTTTACTTTCAGCCAAGATCCATTTGACATCTATTGATGTCAGATGATGGCCATAATACATTCTGTGAAATAAAATGTTATGTGATCTGGACATTGTGAAAACACCATATTATATGCAGGAAGTCCCCAGATTATAAACAACTTTCATTCATAAGTCTGTCTTCAAGCTGAATTTGTATGAAATTGGAACAGTTAGGTACAGTTTATATCAAATGTTTGTTTTCGCAAACTTAAACAAAGTCATTGCTATCGAGTCGATTCCAACTCATAGTGACCCCCATTGGGTTTCAGAGGTGGTAAATCTTTATGGAAGTAGATTGTCCCATCTTCCTTCTGTAGAGCAACTGATGGGTTTGAACAGCCAACCTTCTGGTTAGCAGTCAAATGCCTTAGGCACTATGCCACTAGAGCTTCTTTTTGTCTTAGTTTGATAGCAGGCAACTATATCCAGAAATGTACCTGAGCAGGAGTGAGAAGAAGGAATAAATGCTCTGATCTCTCTCTCCTTATGAGCTCTGGTAGCATAGCACCTAAGGCACTTGACTGCTAACCAGAAGGCTGGCAGTTCAAACTCACCAGTCACTCCTCGGAAGGAAGGTTGGGCAATCTACTTCTGTAGTGATAGGGCCTCAGAAACCCAAGGAGAGGTCACTATGAGTCGGGTCCAACTCGATGGCACATAACAACAACAACAACAACAACAGTCTTTGGTCAATTACAGTTTCAATGTTTGTCTCAGTATATAGTATATAGTTTACCTTTCTATGCATAAAAAATCAAACATCCATATACACTAAACATCATTAATGTAATAATAGATTAATAATAATAATGTTTTTATGTATGTCCCAAAGTAACATCTAATTTGTTACTATGAACCATTGTATGTACCTCAAATTTTTAATATGATAGGATTATATTAATATTTTTAATGTAATAGTAGGATATTAATACAATAGGGTTTGGGATCATGGACATATTTGCTGTTGGATGTTGCTCGAATGGATGCTACATTTATTTCAAAGAATTTAATATACAAGGAGAAAGACCTCACAGAGGATCTCTACACACATTTTGGTAGCTATGATGCCAGGTGTTTTTTTGTTTGTTTGTTTGTGTGTGTGTGTGTGTTTCTGTATCAGTCAAGGTCCTGGAAGGACACAAAGAGATGAGATTTTTTAAGACTTATTAATGAAGGGACAATTTTCAGAGAGGACAAGATTGGAGGAATAAATTAAGGAATTAAATACATAAATTAGGAGAAGTGGGAAGTCCTAAGGGGCAAGGAGAAGAAATGATATAACTAGAGCCTGTGTGACAACAAGTGCCCTAGACAGGACACTGCTTGCTAGGACTTACACTTGTAGTACAGGCAGCCATCTCCCAAAATGTACTTGTGCAGGACAGGAGAAGAAGGAATAAAAGTCTGATCGCTCTCTCCTTATGCCCTCTCATCTTTTGTCAGTACTTATCTTTGTCAATTTCAAACATAACTCAGTGGGAAAGTCAGCCTCCCTGGACATAGACAAGGGAAGGGAAGAGCTGCAGATGAGTGAAGAGAGGGAGAGAGAACCGAAGGAGAATGGGCAGTGCAACATCCATATGTCTGTCTATTTATCTATCAATCTATCTGGATACTCATTTTGAAATAATATCCTATATTCTTTTTTATAACTACATTTATTTTCTCTCTAGCTCATGAAACTCTGTCTTTCAATGTTAGTATCTGCATGTCTGTGGCATTTGAGTGGTTGCATGGTATTTTATTGTATGAATTTGAGATATATTTGAACAAATTCTATGCTTAGACATTTAGCTTATTTTTAAATAGTCTTCAGTGATTATCTTTACGTGACTGTTGCTCTAAGGTGCTCTTATGAATTTTTTTTTATGTTTATATTAATATGAATAATGTTCCCTTATTCATTATTTTAAATGAGCATCTGTAATAACATCATGACAGGAGAAAGCTAAATGACACTGAACTGTGGCAAACATGGCTTTATTAACAAGTGCTCTGTCTTCATTACTGAAAATAGTACAGCAATATTTCAGTGTGGTTGACTGACATAGGATGAGGTTATTGCAGACTACTGTTAACACAATACTCATCCTAATATGATCATTTTGGCTGGCAAATCTTCAAATCTTCAACGCTAGTTCAAAGATTATGGCAAGCAATGTTTAATTAGCACTATAACTTCAGGGAAACATAGACCCAGAGATGTGTTACAGGGTAATTTTGGTCTAGGCAGAAGAATGGAGGCAACAAATCTAGAAATACAACCTAGCTAAACTGTCCTTCAACAAATTGGATGGCAACTTTGGCAAAAAGAGAGAGTAATGTAAAATATTTTAAAAGAGAAGCCATTTCTTATAATGGAAATATCACAGTACTAGGTATATGGAGATTTACTGGTGAAATGAATGATATTGACAGATATAAAGAGTTATACATACATGGGGCATTAATAGTAAGAGGCCTTTCATGTGCAGATGAGGTCTCTAAGCACTAGTTAGTACTCATTGTTTCCCAGTTCTAGGAATGCATAAACAAGATACTGCAAAATTCTCACCAATATGATTTTCCCCCTAAAATGGAAATATTTTCCTCATGTAAGATTAGATATATAAAAATAACTTCAAAGAGATTTTAAAGTAATCCAAGCAATTTAATCATAAGATGTTTTTACCAAGCTGATAGTAAAAGTGAAATATCTCTAAACGGTAAATCTAAAGATTTCTCAGGAAAATATGGACCAAATAGAACACATCAATTTTTAATGTAAGTCCAAATAAGTCAAATAAATATTAGGGGTGTGTGTGTGTGATATGCTAATAAAAGGAAGAAAAGATCAGGAATATATAATGATTACACACACACACACACACACACACATATATAACATATACCGGCAATCCCTGACTTACAACTGGGTTATGTCCTGATTACTCTGTAGTAAGAAGGTTTTGACATTAGCCAAATATTTCCTTTTTTTTTTTTTTTTTACTTTCATTGTTATTGCTCTGTTATCATCCATTTCTTTATAAACTCTAATTCTATCTGTCTTTGGGGGTTGGAGACATTATGTATAAACACATGTGAGTGAACAGCTGAGAGTGATAACATTAACATTAGCAAGTTATGTGCCGCAATACTGTATATAGCATTAAAAATAACAACCAAGATGGTCACTAAGGGCAGTTAATAGTAACTCAAATATGTCTTAAGTCGGGGACTACCTGTATAAAAAAAAACTTACAGAATTATAAGGATGTTGTTGTTATGTGCCGTTGAGTCGGCCCTGACTCATAGTGACCCCTCCTTGGGTTTCCGAGGCAGTATCACTTATGGAAGGATAACTTGGTTAATATTTGTGGTTCAGAATCTTAATATACCATCTCAGAAACCAAGACTCAAGCAGTCAAAAAACAAGAAATGCTATGGATAACTTGAATACCAGTTAACAAATTCAAACAAATAGTTCTTTTTAAAAAGAAAAGAACCAAACAAGGAACACACAGATATGCATTTTTTTTAATTACACAAGGAACATTCTTCAAATTGTTCACCCTGTACACCACAAAAAAAGCCTTGATACCTTCCAAAGACTGACATTAGAGAGACCACATTTTCTGACATAATTCCATGCAATATGAATTAAATAAAGGATAAGTTTAAAAGCACTGTTGTTGTTGTTGTTATGTGCCGTGGAGTCGGCCCCGACTCATAGCGACCCCTCCTTGGGGTTCCGAGGCAGTATCACTACGGAAGTAGGATTGCCCAACCTTCCTTCCGAGGAGTGTCTGGTGGGTTTGAACCGCCAGCCGTCTGGTTAGCAGGCAAGTGTCTTAGCCACTATGCTACCAGAGCTCCCTTAAAAGCACTAAGAGTTGGGAAATTGAATAGATGCTTTTGGGAAAAAAAAAAAAAAAAAGAGTAAAGAAAATAGATTCATATTCAGGTATCAATCCCAGAAAATTACATATTCAAAATAACATTGAACAATGAACATTGTTCAGAACAATGGGACCAATGAATTAAAAAAAAAAAAAAAAAACCAGAATTCAGAAAAAGCAGTATTATCTATCTAATTTGTTTTCTATCTACATGTATCTATCTATCTATCTATCTTTCTATCTAGCTGAGATTGATGTGTGACAGAGGCAATGTCACAGATCAGTGAGGTAAGATGTCATTTTATAGTTTATAGTGCTAGGAAAACTCTCTCTCCAGACAGAAAAAGAAACTCGATGGCAGTGAGGGTTTTTTTTCTCTCCCAATACAGGCACCATATTATTGTTTCCAACCTACTTGTTTTGACCCTGTAATGTTGGTGTTAGGTGTCATCGAGTTGGCTTCGACTCATAGCGACCCTGGATACAACACAGTGAAACACTGCCCGGCCCTGTGCCAGCCTCACAATCCTTGCTATGCTTGGGCCCATCATTGCAGCCACTGTGTCAATCCATCTCATTGAGTGCCTTTCCCTTCTTTGCTGACTCTCTACTTTACCAAGCATGATATCCTTCTCAGAAAATAGTCCCTTCTGACAACACCAAAAGTAGGTGAGAGGAAGTCTGGCCATTCTCCCTTTCAAGGAGAATTCCAGCTGTACTTCTAGGACAGATCTGTTTGTTCTTCAGGCAGTCCATAGTACTTTCAGTATCCTTCACTTAACAACACAATTGAAAGACATCAGCTTTTCTTGGATCTTCCTTATTCATTGTCCAGCTTTCACATGCATACAAGGCAATTGAAAATACCATGACTTGGATCGGGCATACCTTAGTCTTCAAAGTGACATCTTTGCTTCTTAACACTTTAAAGAGGTCTTTGGCAGCAGATGCTGCCAAATGCAGTATGACATCTGATTTCTTGACTGCTGCTTCAATGGGTGCTGACTGTAATAATGTTAAATATCACCATCTGTTATCATAAGACTTGTTATTGAAATCAGTAGTAATAATATATGTGCCCGTCTCATTGACTTTGGACTTGCTAGCGGCAAATGAATGGGGTGTTAGTAGACTTAATGACTTAATTATCTTATCTGAAAGAAGATCTAAATGTGATTGCCTAGTATGATTTTGCCTCCCCTGCTCTGCCCACTGCTGTGAGGACAGTACGTTCCCCATAGAGCCTTCTCCTGATCCAGAAGATACATGAAATTCAGCTGAGGGCGGAAGAGCAGACCAGGCTTGAATTAACCTAAAGATATTCCATAGTAAACATGAATAAATAAATAAATAAATAAATTCTCCTGTAAGTCAAAAAGAGACTGGGACTATTTGTTACTAAAGAAAATGCTAATTAATAACCACCACCATGGCCAAAATTAAAGATCAAAATTTAAATAGTAGTACCACAATGGTTAAAAAAAAAAAAAAGGCATAATGGCATCACTAGGAGATTGGGAGCTCTGGTAGCATAGTGGCTAAGGCACTTGACTGCTAACCAGAAGGCTGGAGGTTCAAACCCACCAGCTACTCCTCGGAAGGAAGGTTGGGCAATCCTACTTCCGTAGTGATACTGCCTCGGAAACCCAAGGAGGGGTCGCTATGAGTCAGGGCTGACTCGACGGCACATAACAACAACAACAACAACAGGAGATTGCAGGTAGCAGGGAGTTGTGGGTCAGACAAGTGACACTGTCAGAGAGCATGTCACTAAAATGACTGCCTATAAAATGTTTGTGCAGTTTTTCAGCAGAAAGTTATTATTTTTTTCAATAGAAATATCCCTGTAGTTTGGGAGGTATGGTGGGGTAGTGCCTAAGGCATTTGACTGCTAACCAAAAGGCTGGCAGTTCAAACCCATCAGTCCCTCTCAGAAGGAAGGTTGGGCAATCTACTTCTGTAGTGATACTGCCTTGGAAACTCAAAAAGGGGTCACTGTGAGTCAGATCCGATTCTATAGCAGTAAGTTTTCCTTTCTTTCTTTTTTTTTTTTTTTTTGTAGTTAGTTATAACAACAACAAAAAAACATTTTTCATTATCCCAGTTTATATGTATCAGTATACCTGTTACTGCTTTTGTTAGGCACTGTCAAGTTGATTCTGACTCATAGGGACCCCATGTACAGCAAAACAAAACTCTGATTGGTCCTGAGCCAGCTTTACAACTTTTGCTATGGTTGAGCCAATAGCTGCAGCCACTGTGTCAAATCAATTCATTAAGGGTCTTCATTTTTTCACTAACCCTCTACTTTACCAAGTATCATGTCCTTCTCCAGGGACTAATCCCTCTTGATACAATGCCAAAATTATGTGAGACAGTCTTGTTATCCTTGCATCCTTGAAAGGAGCATTTCAGCTGTATTTCTTTCAAGACAGTTTAGTTGGTTCTTCTTGCAGTCCATGGTATGTATATTCAATATTCTTCAGCAACACCGTAATTCAAAGGCACAAATTCTTCTGCAGTCTTCTTTATTCATTGTCCATATGAGGCAACTGGAAAAACCAAGCTTGGGTCAGATGTGCCTTAGTCTTCAAAGTGACATCTTTGCTCTTTAGCACTTTAAAGATTTTCTTCTTCTTCTTCTTCTTCTTTTTTTTTTTTTTTGGCAGCAGATTAGCCCAATGCAGTACATTCAATTTCTTGACTGCTATTTCCATGGGAGTTGAGATCCAAGTAAAATGAAATCCTTGACAATTTTATCCTTTCTCTGTTTATCATGAGGTTGCTTTTTGGTTCAAGGGATACTGCATGGTTTAAACCCAGGAAATCTGTGTCAGGGTTGTATCCCTTTGTTCTGCTTGAACAACTTTCTCTTGGACTATGCGCAGGTTCCCTGTGAGCAAAATTATGTTTTCAGGAATTCCCATTCCTCACAATATGATCCATAATTTGCTATGATCCACACAGGTGAATGCCTTTGCATAGTCAATAAAACACCGGTAAGCACCCTTCTGGTATTCCCTGTTTTCACATAAGATTCATCTGACCTCCTTCCACATCCCTCCTGAATCCAGGTAGAATTTCTGGAACTGTTTTGTTCATGTACTGCTGCAAATGTTTTTGAATTATTTTCAGCAAAATTTTACTTGTGTGTGATATTAATGATGTTTTTCAATATTTCTGCATTCTGCTGGATCAACTTTCTCTGGAATGGGCACACATATTGATATCTTCCAATCACTTCCAAGCTGCCTTGCAAATTTCTTGGCATAAACGAGTGAACATCTCCAGTAATGCATCCGTTTGTTGAAACATTTCAACTGGTATTCCATCACTTCCTGGAGCTTTGTTTTTCATTAATTTCTTCAGTGCAGCTTGAATTTTTTCCTTCAGTATCATTGTTTCTTGACCATATGATATGCTACCTCCTGAAATGGTTGCAGTTGACCAATACTTTTTGGTACAGTTTTCTCCATATTCCTTCCATCTTCCTTTGAAGCTTCCCATGTCATTCAGTATTTTGGCCATCGAATCCTTCAGGATTCTATGGCTATAGAATCCGTCTATGCAACTTGAGGCTTGAATTTCTTTTTCGTCATTTCTTTCAGCTTGAGAAATGCTGAGCTTGCTCTTCCCTTTGGGTTTTCTAACTCCAAGTCTTTGCACATTTATTATACTTTATTTTGTCATCTTGAGCTGCCCTTTGAATTATTTTGTTCAGCTCTCCACTTCATCATTTCTTCCACTCACTTTAGCTCCTTTATATTCTAAATCAACTGTCACATTCTCTTCTGAAATCCATTTTGGGTTTCCCTTTCTTTCTTGTTTTTTTAATGATGTCCTTAATGCCATCCCACAACTTATCTGATCTTCAGTCACTACTGTTCAATGTGTGATATCTATTTTTGAGATGGTCTCTAAATACAGGTAGGATATGTTCATCATCATATTTTTGGTGTCATGGACTTGTTTTAATTTTCTACATACAGCTTCCACTTGAACTTGCATAGGAGCAATTGATGGCCTGTTCTATAGTCGGCCCCTGGCCTTGTTTATTTTTCCCCCTCCAGTGAGAAAGAGTTTAATGAGTGAGTCATGATTTAATAATTTAGTTCTTAATGGCATGATAGAGGTATGGGTACAAAGAACTTTTTAATCCACAGGCAAGGTTCAAGCAGGTACATCTTGCTGGGTTTTAAACACCAGAGGCTCAGCCTCAAAACTCACGTCTACATGTCACCACAGTAGGACAAACCGACAGACAAGTTTGTC
>NW_006921589.1:16799884-16808319 GCF_000298275.1 Orycteropus afer afer
ATATCCAAGAAAACATATCAAGAACATTAAAAATCTTCCATGTAAGATAGGAGAGAATGAGTTTTAAGATACGACATGAAAGGCAAAATATAATTAAATCTGATGATAACTGTTTGCCGTATACTGGGATGTATAACTCAGCTCTTTGTACATGAGGAAGAAAGAGAAAAAAGCCAGAGGAAAAGATGAATGAGGAAAATGGGAATAAGTAGGGGTGAAGGGGAAGAAGAGGAAGAAAAAGAAAATGCAGAAGCAGTAGAAGTACTTATTATTGCAATGAAATTTTCATGAGAATAAATGACTTCTAACACAGTCTGGTAAGGAGCCCTGAAGGTGCAGCATCTAAGCAGTTGGCTATTCATTGGAAGATCTCCAGTTTGAACTCACCAGCTGCTCTTCAGGAAAGAATGTGGCCATCGGCTTCCATAAAGATTACAACCTTGGACACCCTGTGGAGCAGTTGTACTCTGTCATATAGAGTCACTATGAGTCCAAACTGACTACATGGCAATGGGTTTGGTTTTTAATACAATACGGATATGGGAACAAATCAAACATTATGTAAGTCAAGATAAAAGGATAACAGACGGTAGCAGGAGTAATCAAAATTTCAAGTTAAACTGAACCCCTTAGAACAAAAGTGGGCACTTGCAACACAGTTAACATAATAGATGGGCCCAAGTTCATTTCTCCAGGTCCATCTACAGGATACTGATGACACATATAGCATATCATGTGTGCAAAAACTGAGCTTACAATTTGCAACATTCTCAGTTACTGACTGCAAATTCAAGCCTACTGCTTCAATTTACTTTGTAAACAGAAATTTATCTATGTCTTCATCACTATATCCCAGAATTTAGAAGTGTCTGACACATACTATCCTTCCACTAAATATCTGTTAAAAGAATTAACATAACTTCCACTATTTTATCAACAAAAATATAAGAATGGGAACAATATAATTCTTGACTATAAAGCACAGTGTGAAATGCATATCTGGTATTGTATGGATGTTTATCAAAGTCATTATTTCAAACCATTTACAGAGTGCTGATTTCCATTATGGCAGTACACTATTCCTTTTTTTTTTTTTTTGTGGGTGAGTGCACCAAAGGAGGTGTTATATAAAGATAATTTTAACAATTTTTATTTACAATCTCGTTATAATACAAATGAGAAGATATTTGTGAGCTCAATCAGATTTAAGTAAATCATATTTGAAAATTGTTTGAAATTCAATTTTAGATAAATATAGCTGCCAGTTATCACAAGTGCCAACTGTAGAGGCTTCATCTCCAAGAGTAGTGTGCTGTTTGTTCTGGGTTAATTTGCACATCTGTTGAACTGAAACTTTTCATAAAGGATTATCCTGTTAAAAGGTATCAGCTTGGCAGGTTAAGATGATGGCACACTCTATTTAAAAAAAAAAAAGACAAATTCTTGAACTACTTGATTTGAACCATGTCATATATATGGACTGCAAATTTTAACTGTATTAATTTTTAATCTATATGCTGTTAGATTAAAATCATATTTTTCCCTTCAATACTGAGTGTGAGAGTTTTAGGAAAATTGGAAAGCCTGATTATTCCTTTTTTAAAATGATACTGCATTTTTCATGATTATGATATATGTGAAAATCTAACTTGCCATAATTCAAAATGACCTATACTAGCATGTGCGTGTTCTTTTTATTATATTTGCAAATGGGCAGGCATAGCTAATTATATATGAGGAATATTTTATTACCAAGATAATATTAAGATATAGCTTGTTGTAAAATCATTTTTTCATATTGCTACAAAGATACATATCTTTTTAAATTTCTTTATTAAATGTAATGAAAAGTAATTTTGCATTTGAACATTAATTGATCATATGCATATAAAAACTGTTCTTACATAAACACTACAATGTAAATCTTCATTAAGTCTGAAGATACTACTTTCAAATTTGCTATTATTTGGGCATGTGCTGGATTTGAATTTTTTGCATATAATTATGGGTATAAGCTTTATAAAGAACTTCAAAAGAGATATTTTATTTATGCAAGAAAACATTCCCAAGTACATTTTGATCACTTTTACCTATAATGTTACAAATCATACTTTTTTCTATTTCTTCAGGTGCTACTACATCAGAGAGCTAAGAATCAGTATCTCTACTTGTTTTTAAAGTACAGCATGAAAATTGAGGAATTAACACATATGATGTCATCATGTTATCTAGGCAAGTGTAGTTGTGATGGCAGATGACACCGGCACAACACTTTCATTTGTAAGTTACTGAAGTATTCCTCGCTCTGACCTCATCAGCGTGGATCAGGTTCTTATTATCTCATATAGTCCTCTAAGAAGAGTTTGATCTAGTCATAATTCAATTTATAAATATGCTGGAATGCATTCATTTTTTGCCAAAACTTCGTTACTGTAGTGAAGTATGGTACTCTGTGTACAAGTATAGCAGTTGAATCTTGCTCAGCAACACAGCTGGTATTTAACTTTGGGGCTCAATTTTTTTTAAAAAAATGACTTTTGTATCAAATTATATTGTCTATGAATCAAGGAAATATGTAATGTTTTACTTACATTTTGGTGTTTTATTTTCAAGTTTTAAATACATAAAAGAGCATTTGAGTTTTGTTTTAGAATATTACGTTTGCCACAAGATATGATCTCCTGATTATAATGAACTCAGGAAAAATGCAACATTTGATTATGCCTTTCTTAGGTTGTAAAGCTAATTGATCAAATCACTTGAATTCTCTCACTTTACAGATGATAAAGTTGAGGTCAACGTAAGTTAAGCGTCCTGCCTGATTTTGCATGACAAATTATAGAAAAACAACAATATTTACTCTTGGGGCCTCAGTTAGTGCTCAACTCAAATGTCTTTATGTAATTCGTGAGATGTGCATAATTACTAGCTATTTCTACAAATTCAGTCCAGACTCAGAAGAAAGATCTGTGGGTACTGTGGGTATTAAAACAATAATCTGGTGTGAAGGCAGCAATAATGTGAAAACTGTGAAGATAATTCCAGAATGGAGGCTTAATAGTTTGTGCAAAAATGCTATCAATAGTAGATGAAGTATATAATTTTTCAAGCATAATATGTGAAGAGTTACATATAAAAATTTGACTATATTTTGAAAATGTCTGTCACTTTCATTCATATGTGTACCTCATAATTTAGGTAATGTATGTTCATTTCACATTTCATAATTTATGATTCTTTATCATAATATAAGTCAAAATATTTAATAACTGATATAGATGGCATGGTCCCTACCAATCAGAATGGACATGAGTGCAATCGGAACTCATTCAGAGCTGTAAACCCTTGTACAACTATGAATATCAGCCTTGAATTAATATATGTTTGGTTAATGTATTTTTGATTGAAATTTTTAAGTTGTCCCCACTATTATTAGCATGTTCCTTCCCATACTTAATGTCAAGTAAACAAAATTTCTTCTATCACCTAGAGTAAGCTAAAACCAAAGAGAAAATAATTTATTTTACACATAAAGCATAAAATTAGTCCCCACGAATCTCTAAATTTTTTCTTAGTAACTTCCTATAGCTAATGACTGATTTAAAATACCCAAGTCAGGCTTTCAAAGAACTATAAGAACATGCACAGTTATTAATATGTGAATGTAATTAAAGCTCTTAAACATCTTTAAATGGGAGAAATGGTTCTCAATTCATAGTACATTGACAATTAAAAGAGAAAATAAATTTCTCAACTTCTGGAGCCCAGTATACTTCATGTTGTCGTTGTTAGGTGCCACCCAGTTGGTTTCGACTCACAGTGACCCTATGTACAACAGAACAAAACCCTGCCTGGGCCTGTGCCATCCTCACGGTTGTTGCTATGTTTGAGCCCATTGTTGCAGCCGCTGTGTCAATCCATCTTGTTGGGGGTCTTCCTCTTTTTCACCAACACTCCTTTACCATGCATTATTTCCTTCCTCAGGGACTGTTCCCTCCCAATAACATGTTCAAAGTATGTGAGACAAAGTCTTGCATTTGCTTCCAAGTAACATTCTGCCTTTACTTCCAAGACAGATTAGTTCATTCTTCTGGCAGTCCCTGGTATGTTTAATATTCTTTGTCAACACCATACATAATTCAAAGGCATCAATTCTTCTTTGGTCTTCCTTATTCACTGTCCAGCTTTCACATGCACAGTGTACCTCATGTTGTTGTTGTTGTTATGTGCCGTTGAGTCAGACCCAACTCATAGCGACCCCTCCTTGGGTTTCCAAGGCGGTCCTCATGCTAGATACTAATCAGAGATACAGGCTTCCAAAGGAGCTACATAATTTGATTTCCTTTTATCTCTCCAGTTTCCAAACACCAACCAACTGGTGCTCTCCATTACAGCACTGCTTCCATCAGAGAGAAAAAAACTACAACTTTTCTTTTAAAAACAGAATAACGAATTGTAGCTTGTACTAACAGACATTGATACATCAAAAATAAACCACAGAATTTGGGGTTATCTGATTTTGTTTTGAAAAATATTTTTTGGATCTGATACTTTTAACATTTTTCAAATGAGTCATTTTTTTTCTCCCATTGTAGCATTTCTATTGTGAGTCTATCTGTGGAGACTATTTTGGGTTTTCTCCAAATAGTGGCAACTTGGCCCATTTTGATGATCTGATACTGATAAGCTCTCTGCTGGAAAGTCCCCATCTTGCTCAAGCTTCAGTTCCCACATTTTCTAGGGATGTGACTTCTTTGCAAATGACTCATTGGAATTACCTTTTACAAAGGATGGAAAAATATTTTTAAATGACGTAAAAATGGTGAAATGGGAAATGTAGAAAATGTGAGTAAGTATAAGTTCTCACAGTCATTTTTATTACTTTCTGCATGCAATTCTATTTAACATTTTCTGAAGTAGCAACAAATTTTTGAATGGTAAACTATATAGAATTTGAGTATGCCAAGAGAGATATTATTTAGGTAATAATATTTGCAAAAATTTGTAGCATTGTATTACAAAGAGGCTCTCTGTTTAATGGAAAAGAAATTCTTATCCTTTTACAAATAGATGGACTATTAATATACACTAGTATACAAATATATCTATAAGCACAGATCTGTGTTTGTCACAAACAATGCATTTGTGAATAAAACACTACATAAGTTATGCTGTACCACATGTAACTTTTTCTTTTAAGAGAAGTGAGAGGCTGATTCCTTACATCAACAGAAAAGCTAAACTCCAGATGGTATTTCATACATCTTTAAATCTTTTGAGTTTAAATATATGTGGATATATAGTATTATATGTATATTACATATAAGTTTAGTTCTTAGTTAAATTCTTAAGTTATGTTTAATATCACTGTGGTAGTTAAGGTTGTGTTTCATCTTGGCTGGGCCTTGTTTTGAGTGGTGGGGCAGCTGGATGTAGTCATTCCTGATGAAGACAGGTAATCAACTCCATGGTGGAATCTACTGTGAACAGCAGTCTGCTTTCAGTATATAAGAGGTACCTCTGAGGAAAACTCAAGCTTTTTGTGCATTGGGATCCTGCATTTGGCTGAGTCTTCATCTCAGTGGTCTGCCATGTTGCCTGGCAATCTTGTGACTGTTTCTGGACTT
Source organism: Orycteropus afer afer (assembly GCF_000298275.1). Taxonomy (NCBI): domain Eukaryota; kingdom Metazoa; phylum Chordata; class Mammalia; order Tubulidentata; family Orycteropodidae; genus Orycteropus; species Orycteropus afer. The sequence continues at coordinate 16,805,512 of NW_006921589.1, forward strand.
GAACTAGTGACCTTCCATTTAGCTTGCTAATCTTAGGACTGTGCCATTTTATCTGTCAGCTCTAGATTTATCAGCCTCAGCAGCCAGCAGCTGCCTGAGTTAAGAGATGCCTCCAGCTCCAATGGGCTGGCAGTTCTGACATCAAGGTCAAGGGGCTTAACCCATTCCATGGAGCTGGCACTTCTAGCTCCCAAACTGTAAGAGAATAAATCCCTGTTTTGTAAAGCCATCCACTTGTGGTATGTCTGTTACAGCAGGACTAGAGAACCAAAAGAGTTACATAAAGATGAGGTTTTCACTCTCATTTCTTCCAGTACCAATGCTTTCACTAGAAACCTTCTAAACCAATATATAGCCTTGGGCATATTACTTTCTCACCAATATGTTCACTTATGTTTCTCCTCCCTATGAATGAAATGACCTTTAAAACCCCTCCCCCTCCCAGTTTTAGGGGAAAATATGGTCAGTGACTTATTACACAAACACAACACACTGCCGTCGAGTTGGAGCTAACTCATAGTGACCCCTCTTTGGGTTTCTGAGGTGGTGTCACTACAGAAGTAGATTACACAACCTTCTTTCCGAGTAGTGGCTGCTGTGTCTGAACTGCCAGCCTTCTGATTAGCAGTCAAGTGCCTTAGGCACTACGCTACCAGAGCTCCTAAAGAGATTCTTATAATAATATACGCATTATTCCTTTTATTCTACATTAGAACACCACAAGACCTCCTTTATTTCTATGAGGAAATTTATTTTAGAAAGATTAAGTAATTTGCCTAAAGTCTCAAAGGTGGTGAAAATCTGATTAAACCGAAGGACCTGAATATAGTCTATCATCCTTTTCTAGTATCTCAGGCTTTCAAATATTTTTTCATCTAAGATGCCTTTTAAAAATGCTGTTCTCGGATGAATCCCAATTTTTAAAACAAAGTGCAACCTCATTAGTCTATTTTTTTAATAAATTGAGATTGAAAATATTTATTTACAAAAATAATAAAAAATGAGGCAATTTTGATAGACAAAATAAATTGAAATAAGGTGTTAAAAGCAACAGTGTCAGCCTTCTAATGGACTCTACTTCCCATTTATTTCAATAATGTTGGGTTTGCTATGACAAGAGATCCTTCATTTATAAAGACAAGCTGTTGCATATAGAAACAGTGTCTTTTTTCTTGTCTTCTCTCTCTTTTTTTTTATTTTTGGATATATAAATAGCATACCTTATAATCCCAAGATGCTTTTCAATTAAACTGATTGGGAGACATGAAATATGATTTTTTCCCTAAGATAATCACATAGGCTATTTAACACATAGTTTGTATTAAATATATTAGATAAGATGCTATCAGAAGCCCCACATGTATTATATGATATTATGATGACATGGTGGATATGTTTCAACACTTTTCCTCAGGTCCAAGAGTATGGCTGAGACAGTATGTTAGTTGTGACAAATAATGAAATAACACACTAGGTGCATGTAACTGTACAAGTTTATTCTGTCACATAGTTTCAATATGAAAACACAGTTTGACACAAACTAATACGGGCCCTCCATAAATGTTAATTATTGTCAATCTACTATTTTTTTAAAAAAATAATTATATCATATAGGCTTATGTTGATTTGCCAAAGTCAGCTGGCTAAATTAGCTTTGATTTTATACTCATTTGAAACATTTCATGCTACAATTTTGCTATACTTCTCTTTTAAATAATACTTTTTTAATATATGCAGATTAGAGGAGATCTTGTATCACTATCTTTGTTCTGATTTTGTTTTCCTTTTGGCTGGGAATCTTCTTAATTCTCTTTCAATGAGTACACTTTCTGGTACTTTACTTTCTGATTTTCATCCCTTTGTTGATATATTTGCTCTCCCTGGGTTCTTCAACTTTTGATATATTCACTTTTAAATAATGAAAAAAAGTAGAAATTTCTCAAAACTCAATGAGGAAAGGTTTATGACATTAATTTCTCAAAAACATAGAATTGTATTATATTCCTTGAAGAAATGGTCGAAGGGATGGAAAGGCCAGATTGAAATTATATTCTCTCTGATTAAGTATTTTCATTTACTTTTACCCTAGTTTACTCTCTATATGTCTTTTATCTTTCTCACTGTTTTGCCTTGATTTTCACTTTTGTTTGAATATTAGAGTACCACCAAGAGCACAGCAGTCATAGAGAAAATAGATTTGTTGTATCAAGGACGTTAAGATGATACAGACTTGTGTAAGACTTCTATTATTAAAAAGTACAGCCAGAATGGTTAAGATTTCAGAGTTCAAAATTCAAGGAAATGATTATATGACTGCTAATTGAAGATAACAAAAAGAGATTTAAAGATTTGAGAAAATGTATGAAAACTAGTTTAAAACTCCTTAGAAAGATGTGAATGCAGATTTTGTATATCAGAAATAATAAATTGAAATCATAATATGTTCTCACGTCATAAAATAATATTCTCATGACTGGCATGTTCTGCTCTGTACAGTATTTTCTTTTTGACATCTGGTAAACCACAAAGTCTTAATTGCAAGAATATCACTGAAAATATTTTTTAAAAAAGCCTATTGTTATTAGTGTGGCTCATATACTGATCAGTAATTTAAAAAAATGTAAAATTTCCTTAAGAAGACACACTTTCTTAAGAATATAAATCATCTATAGTTTATATTTCAAGATATATTATAGCAATATCATGAATCTAGTCTCACAAAACATATGTAAATGTTATGAGCCTAAAATTGCTTCTAGTGTGTTTATTCTTCCTGATCTAAAGAATGAATATGGACTATTTTTAAAT
>NW_006921589.1:16809285-16821769 GCF_000298275.1 Orycteropus afer afer
ATGGGCTCAAGTATTGCAGGAATTGTGGGGCTGGCGCGAGATCGGGCAGTGTTTCGTTCTGCTGTGCATGGGGTCGCTATGAGTCAGAAACGACTCGACGGCACTTAACAACAACAACAACAACAAAGCCACACCTTTGTTCTACCACAAATAGATAAAAGATTTTTTTTAATTCTCAAAAATTTAAACAGATTAAAACACAAAACACACTTTCAAAATAAAAGTTACATTATTCAATAACAGAGCCAAATTATTTATCAAGGACATCATTAAAGATATAGATAAAACTGTATTTTAAATTTTCTAAATGGGCAGTTGGAAGCATTGTGTGGTTGTTAACATCAGTTTCTACACTATTCGTCCTTGGCAGGGATAAAATATTTCATTTGATTTATAATGTTAAGATCATTGTGGGAAAAATGCTAAACACAATCAAATAACGTTAAAGCATGCAGAGCAGATCATTGCAATAGTAAGAGGAATACACATTTTAAATTAAAAGCCTAGAGAACATGGAATAATTTATTAAATGATCATGAGACTAACACATTCCACTAAAAACAATGTCTCGAGTTGTCTTTTTGCCAGACTTTTTTCTGTATTGTGCATTGCCAGGTATTTTACCTTGAGAAAACCCAACTGACTTACCTTGGATGATGATTCTTAGGGTTGTGGTTCCAAGGCTTTGCAAGGTATTGGCTGGAGCCTATGTTATTTATGTTGGCACACAGTTATACTAATGATGTATATAATTCTTTCATGATATAACATGATATGATATGTAATTAAACATGATGTAATATACTGTAATATAATGTTCAGAGTAGAAATTACATAGGGGCTCTGGTGGCACAGCAGAAATCACATTTAAATGGAAACAGAAAATTGTTTCCAAACCAATTTTTAATTGTTTGCTTGGTCATAAATGTTAAACAAAAAGGATCCTACCTGTTGAATCAAAGTTCACCTCATTTCCAGGACTTGGACCTATATCAATGGATACAACTGGTAAAAGCTTCCGAAAATCCCAAAGTTTTGTAACCCCACAGGCATCACAGGAAGCTATCATGTGGCCCTTCAAAAAAATTAAAAAAAAAAAAAGAAGGTTATGTGTCATCTTGGCTGGATCATGATTCTGAGTTGGCTTCTACAACTGTCCTGTGAGCCAACAATCTGCCATTTTGCCTACTGATCTTGGATTTGTTTTCCACCAAAGTCAGCAGCCTGTTATACTGCCTGCTGATCTTGGGCCTGTCAGCCCCTGCAACTGCATCAAAAGGGAAGTGTTTGATCCAGGAGTTTGGGACTTGGCAACCTCTATAACTGTGTGATGTGTGAGCCATTTTCCTGTGTTTTGCTTCTCTAGAGAACCTACCCTAAGACAATTAGTATGTATATATACACAAATGTACATACATATTGCATATGCACATGTATACGCACACACACACACACACACATATAGTGAACCACAGAAGAAATGTTTGAGTTATTGTTCTGGTTACCTAGTGCCACTCTGACAAGAATATACCATGAATGGGATGGATTGAACAAATAGGAGTTTATTCTCTTACAATTTGGAGGCTTTAAGTCCAAGTTGAAAGTGCCAGGCTCTAGGGGCTGGGTGAAAGCCCCTCAACCTTGGGGTCCAGCTCTGCCTCCTGCTCTAAGCCCATTGAAGCTAGAGATGTTTCTTCACTCAGACTGCTGCTGGCTGCTGAGGCTGAGAAGCCCAAGGTTGACAAGTAAAGAGGCACAGTCCCGATGTTACCAAGCCACATAGTAGGCCATTAATTTATGTGCATTGTAAGTCCCAAGGTTGGCAGAGCATGGCAGGCTGCTGAACAACGACATGGCTACATGCAGGTTCCAAGTGCCATAGACCAGAGACTATCCCCAAGGCTTCTCCTTATGTACAGGAAGCAGACCAATCCCAAAGGCAGCCACTCAGCTGCTTGTGGTAGATCCCACCAAGGAGTTGATTGCCTGTCTCATCATAGGAAATAACTACCACCAGCTGTCCAGCCACTGAACCAGGCCCAGCCAAGCTGCCCTACAAATTTAACTACCACAGTTATGATTTTATTAAATTCACAATGTTTCTCTAATGTATAAAATTTTTTCTCCTTGTCTTATATATAAAATTGTTATAAAAGTTATATTCTAAATATAGAGGATTTTATAATAAATTCTGCAGGATAATATCTAGGGAAGCATTTTGATTATTCTAATTATATGTTGTTGTTACGTGGTGTCGAGTTGGGCCCGACTCACAGTGACCCCTCCTTGGTTTGCTGAGGCAGTATCACTACAGAAGTAGATTGCCCAACCTTCCTTCCAAGGAGTGGCTGGTGGGTTTGAACCGCCAGCCTTCTGATTAGCAGTCACGTGCCTTAGGCACTACGCTACCAGTTGTTGTTGTTGTTGTTATGTGCTGTTGAGTCAGACCGACTCATAGCGACCCCTCCTTGGGTTCTGAGGCAGTATCACTATGGAAGTAGATTGCCCATCTTCCTTCCAAGGAGTGGCTGGTGGGTTTGAACGGCCAGCCTTCTGGTTAGCAGACGCTACCAGAGCTCCTTTTAATTATATAAGAAGATGTAATAAAACAAAAATATATATACTCATGTTGCTAATTTGTGTATATGTACACATCAGATATGTGATCTACACATTAAAATGATGTTGTTATTTTATTGTTAGGTCCTGTTCAGTCGGATCCAACTCATAGGGACCCGATGTACAACAGGATGAAACATTGCCCGGTATTGATATTGTTTAATAATTTCAACATTTTGTTAAAACTACAGACATGAAAACTATAAACATAAATAATTATACTAAAAGTGACTCACACTTTATGTTTGTAATTAGTGCTTATAATTTATACCTCAGATGGAGGAAAAATAAAAGCAGAGGTAGAAAAACAAATGGGTTCAAGGTGAGGAGAGTTTTTATCAGGGCTGGTGGGATGACTGGGGCCAGGTAAGAGTGATTACAAGGAAATGGCACTTGTGGTCTGTTGGGCAAAGTTCCCAGAAATACTTGGACTTGTTTTTTTGTAGAGAGGGAAGGAAGAAGATAAATGGACAGAGAGCACAGAAAACAGAAGGAAGGGTATATGGATTCAATGGTATGGAAGCAGCGGCTTATATTTTTCCAGTATAGAAGTACTAGTCCCAGCTCATCAGTCTGGAGCTCATCATCTGTCTACACTCCTCTTGATGGCCTCTCAGGGAGATGCCTTTTGAGATTTTACTTCATGTCAGTGACTAGGGATGAAACAGAGGAGTAAGAAGGCTTTCTGTTCTACAGCAACTCATAACTGCCCTCATTTTCATCATCCTATCATTTCATTTCTTTGTCTAATAATCAGTGGAATATATAAGTATTGGCCAAATCAAGTCAATGCTTGTTATTAATACTTGTAGTAAATCCACGTATCATGTCTAATTCAATATACATTTCCCATTCAGCTCATGCTTAATTATGTTAAGTCCAAACCATCCTTTCATTTTCTTCCTAAATATTCTAAAATGTTGAAGGTGATAACTTTTATTGCATATTTTTTTTCCTTTTTATCCTTTTGACCTAGCTCACATAATTTTCTCATCTACTCCTTGATTTTCATCTTTTATGTAAAAATTGCACATTCTGTTTTACAGTTCAAGGGAACTCTTGTTTCTCCCTGAACACACCAGTAATGAAACAAATGCCCTTAGTTTTAAAATTCTATAACTGTTGTCACTGGCAAAGCAATACAGCAGGCTTATCCTCAATCTAATAAATGGGATGTTTGATCTATTTTATTACTTAAAAAGAACATGAAGAACTTGGAATTTGTTCAAATATGTAAACATGTATTATAAGAAATCAGTGATTTTAATTTTCAGAAAAGGAAAGAATAGTACTAAATATGAGCAGGAAATATTATGTTAGAAATAAAAGAAAGAAATCTGTCCAGATATATAAAGCCTTCAAACATCTTTCAGAAGTCACAAAATGGAATATATTTTTTTCCAATATTGAGGACGGAATTGATGGCTTTCAATCACAGCTTAATTTGGGAGTACCTCTCACCAAAGGCAGATTACGGACTTAATGGTTTTTTCTTTATTATTATGAATTAAAAACAATCTTAAAGTATGCTTTATTCTATTGAATATTAAATTTTTGGGAAATGCTCTAAAATATGAAAAAAATAGACTCAATTTGCATAGGAGAGAAATGATTATTTAAATATTTTTAATTTTTCCTCTCTCAATATTTGACACTTTGCTGCTGTCAAATGATAAGTGTGTAATAGTTTGATAATATTAAATAATGCTAGCCAATATTTATGAAACGCTTTTAATGTACCAGTGTTTGGCTGCAAACTGAAAAGCTGACAGTTTGAGCCCACTCAGTGACTCTGCAGGAGAAAAGACCTGCTTCTGTCAAAATTGCAGCCAAGAAAATCATGTGGGGCTACTCTGCTCCATCACGTGGGGCAGCTATGAACTGAAGAGACTTGACAGCACCCCATAACAAAATGTGCACAAAAGTTTACTAAGTGGTAGAAATAAGTGTGTGTATAGATTTGACAACTGGAAGATGTTTAGTAGTGAAAAGATAGTCTAGATATACTCCCAGTTAGCTGGGTAAGGCAGATCCAGTGTCTGTCATAGTGCTGTTGTGTAGAGGAGCTTAACAAATCATTGTTAAACAAATAGATGAAGAATGATTCTTCAAAGTTTACCTAGAAGTTTTATGTAAATCCAAGTGTTTACATAGCAGGCTTGAGGCAAATGTTAATTCTAACCCTGTTGGTTTTGAATCACTTAGGAAAAAAAAGAAAAAAAAAAAAAAAAAAGGAGTTAAAAGATACAGAAAACCCAGAACCTAAAACATAGAATATCCTCAAGACCTTGTATTCCACCTGCTCCCACCTCAAGGAGCCATGTGTGACTTCATTCTATAGTGCAGAGAAAGAAAGTAGAACGTTGCTAATTAGAATCGACATTGTGAGTTTTCAGGGATCTGAAGATGGAGAGGGGTGGGAAAGGAATTGGTTGACAATCTGGGGGAAAAACCAAACATTCTTTCTAGAACGTGTAACAGGTAAGAAAACAAAGGCAAACTGTTGTTGTTGTTGTGCTGTCGAGTCGGACTGGACTAATAGCGACCCCTTCTCGGGTTTCCGAGGCGGTATCACTATGGAGGTAGATTGCCCAACCTTCCTTCTGAGGAGTGGCTGGTGGGTTCGAACTGCCAGCCTTCTGGTTAGCAGTCAAGTGCCTTAGGCACTACGCTACTGGAGCTATGGTTCAGCAATTGACCAAAACTCAGAAAGATATATTTCAAAGAAAATGTTGTTTAGTTTGGTTTTTGATCATTTGTTTGTTTGTTTGTTTGTGACAGACACAACAGTGTAATAAGCTCAAAGTGAATAAAAGACTCAAGAGCTTTGGGAGCCACTCTAAAATGTGATTCCAACTGTGCCAAGGTACCACTATTAATGCTGAGGAAATGAAGGTATTAGAGGTGCCTGCATAGAGAACACTCAGAGAAGTTCAGATTCAGATCTAAGGCTGTCGATTGTAACACTGGGTCCCCAAAATCTAGCATAGTTCCTACTACATGGTAGGCATTTGATCTTGAATATGGAATTGAATAAATGAATATTAAATGAATCTCTGGCAGCACCATGATAAATGGAGAAAAGATTGAAGTTGTTAAAGATTTCACATTACTTGGTTCCACAATCAACACCAATGGAAGCAGCAGTCAAGAAGTCAGATGAGTATTACATCAGGCAAATCTTCTGCAAAAGACCTCTTTAAAGTGCTGAAGAGCAAAGATGTCTTTTTGAAGACTAAGGTGTACCTACCCAAGCCATGGTTGTTTCAGTCACCTCATATGCATGTGAAAACTGAACAATGAATAAGGGACACCAAAGAAGAGTTGCTGCATTTGAGTTGTATTGGCGAATAATAAAGAAAGTACCTTGGACTTCCAGAAGAACTAGCAAATCTGTCCTAGAAGAAGAGCAGCCAGAATGCACCTTGGAAATGAAAACAGCCAGACTTTATCTCTACTTTGGTCATGTTGTCAGAGGGACCATTCCCTTGAGAAGGATGTCATGCTTGCTAAAGTGGAGGGTCAGCGGAAAAGGGGAAGGCCATCAAGGAGATGGATTGACACAGTGGCTGCAATGATAGGCTCAGGTATAACAAGGGTTGTGACGCTGGCACAGGATGGGCCAGTGTTTCGTTCTATTGTGCATAGGATTGCTATGAGTTGGAGCCAACTCAACGTAACCTAACAACAACAACAACAACAAAGAAATATCTGTCTCAAAATCAATGTTGACTACATATGATTAAAAAAGACTTGATTTTCAAAAATAGAAATGTTAAATAAGTTAAAGCTCAGAATTTCTTTGTTGGAAACATAAGAATCAAATAAATAGCACAAGTAGAATTTAGCAGTGGACAGAGGATACCATTGAGATGAAAATGAAGAGTCACCATTTTGGTTGCCCTAGTTAAGTTTCTCCACCTCCAATTTAAAGATCATTTAACAGGATAAACCATATTGAGATAAAAGAAAAACCAAACTCACTGCTGTTGAGTTGAACCCAACTCTTAGTGACCCCTCCTTGGTTTCTGAGGCAGTATCAGTATGGAAGTAGATTGTCCAACCTTCCTTCCGAGGAGTGGCTGGTAGTTTTGGACCTCCAGACTTCTGGTTAGTAGTCAAATGCTTTAGGCACTATGCCACCAGAACTCCTCATATTTAGATGAGAAGTTAATTATAAGTTAGAGCAGAACAATGCAAAGATCAAACTAGCTCCAATTAGGCTTTTGAAAGCATATTGGAGAAAAATTCAGCATTATGTATCAAAAATCACAAATATTTTCATACTTTGGAAACTTACAATACTAATTCTAAAATGTATTACAAAGTTGGTGAAAAAGTTATTTGTAAGTTAAAAAATGGAAACAAGTAAAATCTGCAGCACTCAAATGATGAACAAATAAAACTTCTGTTGTGGATTCAGAAAACTGTCAGAGGCACCATTCAAGCAAATGATACCAACAGCTGTAGTTAGACAAGTAGACTGCTCTCTCTCTGCACAGTGGTTCCAAGCATGTTAATATAGTATAGAAAAAAAAGGAAGAAAAAGAGGAAACTAGGATAGTAATAAGGTGATTTATAATTTAATTGAATAATTAAAAGACTATTTTTATAGACCTACAGTCTATCTTAATACAAGCATATAGTTTGGCATTATATAATTTTCAAAAACAAGATTTACAACCTTGCATATTAATATAAGTTTTGGGGTTAGGAAGCTATTTTTCAAATAGGTTAAAAAGTCATATAGTAATAATATTTTCTATTTATATCTTTATATTGCATGGCAGAAAAAAAATAAAGAGGGTCGTATTTTATTATGGAAACATAGAATCAATTGACTGTACTTTGGGTGTTAATCCTAATGAGGCAACTAAGTTTCTTGTTTCAGTACTTTCTTGTTTCCCATTTTCTTTGAGAAAGTCAATTTACACAACATCTACATACACAAAATATATTTAGATCCATGCCATTTATACCTTTCTGTAAAGATTCTTCAAGGCTGAGCACCAGCATATTATAAATATCTCTGTGTGTATGTATTTTCTTTCTTAAAGAGTTATAATCCATGATAAAAAAATTAAGTGAATAATTATATATCAACTGATTTACTATGCACACATGAGAATGTCATAAACTATTAGTGCAGGCAACTTCTTTATTTAGCTATGTGTTCCCATGGTGTAGAATAACACATAGTAGATGTTCAATAAGTAATTGTGGAATGAACACCAAATGAATTTTTATGAAGACATTAAAATAACAATTTCAGAAACAATGAAAGACAAGGAAAAGCATTTTCCTATGGTTATACAGAAGACATGGAGGAGCAGTGGTAAAAGAGCACTGCAAAAGAGGCAGGGAAGCTGCATCTTCCGACTTCCTATAACCACCCAAGAGGAAGATAGAATTGCCATCAGTAGTGCAAGGCCAGACATGCTGCGAGGCCAGACATGTTGCCTCCCTCCAGTCCTTTCATCTACCCTGGCACCAACCATTCCTCCCGCAGCACCCACCACCTCTCTGGTGGGTTTGATAATTCACTGCAGTGGCCACACAGAACTCACAGATTATGGGGTTTATTAGGGAACCAACAGGCTACACTTCAGGTTCAGAAATGCACTCAGTCTCTCGCAGCCAAGTGTCTCACTTAGCAGCCAGCAGTCTCTCTCTCAGCAGCGTGTGTCTCTCATGTCTCTCTCAGCAAGTTCATGTCTCTCAGGAGGATGTTTCTCTCAGCAGCACATCTTTCTCAGCCAGCAGTCAGAGAGACTTTTTCCACCTGTTAGAGGGCTCCTTTAGAGCCTGGCAGAGTGGCCTAACTAACCAATTCCAACATCAGAATTCTATACATCTGAGAGAGAGAGAGCAAACTTCCCAGAAAATTATATTGTGCTCCTCTCAACAGAAATACCCCAGGTGGATAACTTTAACAATCAGGAGCTACTCAGTTTCTCACAATAAATCCCACCACAGAGTTTACAAAGCTTGATGGCTAAAATAGCCACACTATATAATTTACTACACCACAAGAGCATAGCAGGTAACCAAAAGATTAGTGGTTTGAATCCATGGGTGAAAGATGTTCTGTAAAGATTTCCAGCCCTGGAAATCTTATGAGACAATTCTTCTCTGTCCTACAGGGTGGCTACAACTCAGAATCAACTCAATAGCAGTGGGTGGGTATGGTTATACTGATTAATATTATATAATATATATAAATATTGAATAGGGAAATAATGTTTTTAAATGTTGCATATTTTTATAATGGGGAATTATGAGTAATTTGATAAATCCCTTAATGTTTTAAGTGAGTAACATGAACAGTAAAAATAATTAAATTCCTCAAATAAAGTCATTATATACATTTTTAGAATTAATTGCCAAATACATTAATTTTCAATGTATGAGTCTTTGAAAGAGACACAAGGAAAACATACATTTTCATAGTATCTTATAGTTTTCAAAATGTCCATAAATAATGTCACAGTTGACACTGTCAAGTACATGAGCTTCAAACCTAAAGCCTACCTCACAATATGCAGCTAAACAAAATCTAAAATAATTAAAGAAGGTTTGAAGGACTTCTGGTCAAGATTTTCTTAAAAATAAAATGAGACAATAAAAAATAATAAAAGCTAACACCACCAGCCACTTCTCAGAAGGACGATGGGGGAATCTACTTCCGTAGTGATACTGCCTCAGAAACACAAGGAGGGGTTGCTATGAGTGGAGTCCAACTCGACGGCACATAATAACAACAACAACACTAACTGGGTAACTACTATGTGCCACTCATGATAACAGACATTTGTATACATACATATGCAAATAGAATGTAATTCTCAAAAAGGAAAAATAAAAATTTCTATGGAATAGGTTGCTATTATCACCCATATCTTATGGATGATGAATTTGAGCCACAAAACATGTAATTAATTTGCCCAAAGTCCACATAGTTAAAATAGGAAGAGCCAGAATTTAAACCAGTTTGGTTTCAGAATTTGCAATTAATGGCTAAGCTATGTCTCAAGGACAAAGTTGAGCTAATAAGTCACTTTTAAGAGTATAAGATGATCAAAGAGCTTGATGAAAGAACATAGGAAATCAATGACACAGACACATCTACACAAATTTTCATTGCAATTTAATGAAATATCAGTCAAAACCACAATGAGATCCTACTTCACACCCAGTAGGATGGTCATTAAAAATAAATAAATTTTTTAACAAAGAAATTAACAAGTGTTGGCAGGAGTTTGGAAAAATTGGAACCCTTGTACATTGTAGAAATGTAAAAAGGCCCTCTTATGTGGAAAACAATGTGGCAGTTCCTAAAAAGTTAACCATAGACACATCATATGACCTAGAAATTCCATTCCTAGGTATATATCCAAAAGATTTGAAAGCAGGGACTCAAAAGATACTTGTACACCAAAACTCACTGCAGCATTATTTACAATAGCCAACATGTGGAAATAATCCAAATGACTACCAAGAGATTAATGGAAAAGGAAAATGTGGGTATACATAAAAAAGACTATTATTCAGCCATAAAGAGAAATAAAGTTCTTATGCATGCTACAACATCAATGAAGCTTGCAAACATTAGCTGAGTAAAATAAGGCAACCACAAAAGGGCAAATATTGCATGATCTCAATAATATGACACACCTACAATAGGCAAGAGAGCTCTGGTAGCATAGTGCCTAAGGCACTGGACTGCTAACCAGAGGGCTGGAATTTCAAACCCACCAGCAACTCCTCGGAAGGAAGATGGGGCAATCTATTTCCATGGTGATACTGCCTCGGAAACCCAAGGATGTGTCACTATGAGTTGGATCTGACTCGATGGCACATAACAACAACAACACAATAGGCAAATTCACAGAGATCAGAATTTAACAGTGGTTACCAGTGGTAGAAAGGAAGCAGAAAGGGGAGTCCTTGTTTACAAAGCATTGGATTTGTGTTTTTGGTGATGGAAAATTTAGCAATGGATATTGGTAACTATTGCAGAATGTGACTGATGTAATTAGCTAACTGAAGTGTAGACATGAAAAATACTGAATTGCTAAATATGTTATCTATATTTTTGCAACAATCATAGACTTAAAAAGAATAATAGTAAATATGCTCATTAAAGAAAAATGAAACATGAAGACATGGCAGAAGATAGTGATGAAATCATGGGCCTTTGGGTTTTGGTTCTGGAAGCACCCCTGGTCATTCACCTTCTTCTGTATGATAACAGAGACTGAAAGGACTTGTGTCAGTAGGAGATAAAAGTCAACATATGCCATAATGAGGGACAATGTAGGGTTTTCTGACAAAATGAAGATGACAAAAGTTGTCTAATGCTGTTTGAAGCTACAGTTTTAATGAAGCTGTATATTTAAGGAATTTGGAGTTAATACACTGTTCCACAACCTGGAGCTGAACCAACTCATCTGCTCAGTGGCTGGATCTGTGCTTTCTATCACCAGAGGACAAGATTCCTAAATCATAAACATAAAACCTGTTCTGGGATACTGTGAGACTACTGGTTTGGGAGACCTGGGACAAAGGAAATAGCAACAATATTGAAAGCTTTGGAGTTATAAGATCAAATTGTGAGTAAGAGAGATTCCTTCAGAAGTAGATTGCCCCACCTTCCTTCTGTGGAGTGGCTGGTGGATTTGAACCACCAACCTTCTGGCTAGCAGTCAAATGCCTTACGTACTGTACCACCAGAGCTCATTTAGACATACATTAGTATACCCAAATTCATCTCCCAACTTTATTGATGGTCTAAATGCTTTTATTTTTTTTTAGCTATATGTGCTACAAACTTGAGGAATCTCTTTGTATAGTGTTGCAATTCATTAACTCTTTCAACTTTGTCTAATCTAGTGTATTTTTCTTCACCCATTGTGCCTTTTTATTATGAATGACTGACTAGCTATTAATTTATCATCTTTTTTTTTCTAAAGTCATTTGAAACTGTTATTGTTTCGTTTCTTTCTCTTTAAGGATTATTAGTCCTTCATTAAACTGTTCAATACTCATCCTTATTTTCAGATCTTTTTCAATACTCTCTATGATTTTAATAATCTAGAATAATTGCATCCTTTGGCATGGACTGCTTTTATTAGCATTAAGGAGCTCTTTTGGTGCAGTGGCAAAAAGCATTCTGCTGCTAACCAAAAGATCAGCAATTTGAACTCACTAACCACTCCATGGGAGAAAGATGAGGCATTCTGTAAAGATTTAGAGCCTTGGAAACCCTACTGAACAGTTTTTCTTTGTACTATAGGGTCACTATGAGTCAGAATCAACTTGATGACAATGGTTTTGGTTTGGTTTTTCAATTAACTCTTGGTATCTATACATATCATGAAAGCATCTTTTGACTAGGCTAGGGGAATGAACCTCTTTTTTACTTCTCTTTACCTCTGTCTTAGAAACCCAGTGGGAGCTGCTATGAGTCAGAATCAACTCGATGGCAGTGAGTTGTTCTTTCTTTTTTTTTTCAGTTTAAAAGATGTTACAAAAGAAGACAATGTACAGATAGATTGAGGAGCAATAGCCAAAACTATTCCAAAATAGTAGGAAGGTAAAACTTTTCCAAAATTGAAGAAAGATATAGTATTAAGAATCAAAGTGCCCTCCAAGCATTAAGCACGGTGCATAAAAATAAGACCATAACTAGGCATGTTGTAATTACAAATCTTAACAAAATTGGTGAAGAAAAATGATCTGTAAGAGGAAAAAGACAGATTATCTGTAAAAGAAAGAATCAAATTGCTAATAAAAGTAGCTGTTAGGGAGGCGGGGCAAGATGGCGGACTAGGCAGAAGGATTGCACAGACCCTCTTCAACAAAG
>NW_006921589.1:16838477-16917807 GCF_000298275.1 Orycteropus afer afer
AAAGTATATGTGAACTGCTGTATGAAAAGTGAATTTACTCTGTAAATCTTCACCCAAATCCTAATTAAAAAAATAAAAAAAAAAGTAGCTGTTAGAATAGTAGAATAATATCCACATTGAAAATAATATACGACCGAAAATTGTATACTTAGCTAAAATATCACTCTGGGTTAAGGCCTTTTCAGACACTCAAAGATAAAGAGTTTAAGCCTAACTATCTTATGGAAAGAACAATTAAGTGTTGTATTTTATTACAAAAGAGCTCTATCCTAAGGATGGCATGACTCAGAACATATTTTTCGAAATAACTGGAGAAAATATGAATACATATCCATCTGCAGATCAATGAACTGCTTAATATTTCCCTTCAAGCCATTGTCCTCCATCTTGTGATAAAAGGGGACAAACAGGAGAATGAGAAAACTTGGGTTTCTGGATGGGATAAAAATCACCATGGATTGAAGCAGCTGCTATGGTCAATTAGGGTCGCATGAGTCGGAATCAACTTGATGGCAGTAGGTTGTTTTTTTTTTTTGGTTATGATGCAATCAGTTACCCAAGGTGAAAGCTATTTGTGGGATTTAGGAGTGGTAGATCTAACTCCTGACGAATTGTCTAGTTGCATGCATATGGAATACAGAGTGAGATGGCAAGAGCAAGACCTGTAATTCCTTGGTTGCTGTTAGCAGTAATAGCTGCAATGGCAGAGGAAAAGAATGTAGGGGCAAGTTGTAGCACTGAACCAAGCCCAGATCCAGTCTGGTCAGATCTAAGACTGCTGTTCTTAGGGCCCCCTGGAAGGGAAAAATTGTTTTGCAGGAACACACATTATCCCTATGACCTCTTACTAAGAAGGTAGTCCAGGAAGGGAACAGGCAAAACCAAGAAACTATTGAAATCAGGGGTTATATATAAAAGGATTGTTTCAGTTTGTAGACTGATAGCAACTTTCTGAGGAACCTTGAATAAAATGGATTGTAAGAGTGACTAATTTAGGGGCAGAGCCTTTAGTTTTGAATGCTATGGAATGGAAGAGTATGTTTGGGTTGATGCAAGACCCACAACTCACTATGTGACAGGCACTAATAATGATCCAAGATCCAGTTACACAGCATGGTAAGCTAGAGGGGACAGCCAGCCTGATGGACTGGATACAATTTGCAATGAGGTTAATTTACACTAAAAAGGGAAACTGCCCCATTCCCCTTAAATATCCCTTGGAATCCTTCAGAAGAAGAAGCTAATGTGGTGGTTATGCAATCAATGCTGTTGTTGTTGTTGTTAGGTGCCGTCTAGTCATCTCTGACTCATAGTGACCCTATGCACAGCAGAGCGAAACACTGCCTGGTCCTGCACCAGCTCCACAAGCCCTGCTATATGGAGCCCATTGTCACAGCCACTGTGTCAGTCCATCTCGTTGAGGGCATTTACATTCTTCATTGACCTTCCACCTTACCAAGCATGACACCTTCTCCAGAGAATGGCCCCTTCTGACAACATGACAAAAGTAGGTGAGACAAAGTCTGGCCATTCCCACTTCCAAGGAGCATTCCAGCTGAACTTCCTCCAGGATAGATTTGTTTGTTCTTTTAGCATCCATGGTACTTTCAGCGTTCTTCTCCAGAACCATCAAAAGCATCAATTCTTCTTCAGTCTTCTTTATTCATTGTCCAACTCTCACATGCACATGAGGCGATTGAAAATGTCATGGCTTTTGTTAGGCACACCTTAGTCCTCAAGGAGACATCTTTGCTCCTCAGCACTTGAAAGAGGTCCCTTGCACCCAACTTGTCCAGTGCTATATGTCATCTGATGTCCTGACTGCTGCTTCCATTGGCATCGATTGTAGAACCAAGCGAAGTGAAGTGTTTAACAACTTCAATCTTTTCTCCATTTAACGTGATGTTGCTTACAGGCTCAGTTGTGAGAATTTTTGTTTTCTTTATATTGAGATGTAATCCATACTTCAGACTTTATTCTTCAATCTTCATCAGTAAGTGCTTTGAGTCATCCTCAGTTTTACCAAGCAAAGTTATGTCCTCACCATATCGCAGTTGTTAATGAGCCTTCCTCCAATCCTGATGCCATGTTCTTCTTCATGTATTTCAGCTTCTCAGATTATTTGCTCAGCATATAAAATGAATAAGCATGTGAAAGGATTCAACCCTGACACACTCCCTTCTTGATTTTAAACCATGCAGTGTTCCCTTATTCTGTTTGAAAGACAGCCTCCTGGTCTATGTACAGGTTCCTCATGAGTACGATTAAGTGTCCTGGAATTCCCATTTTTCTCAATGTTATCCACAATTTGCTATGATCCACACAATTAAATGCTTTTGCATAGTCAATAAAACACAAGTAAACATCTTTCTGGTATTCTTTACATTGAGCCAAGATCCATCTGACATCGGCAATCAGTGCTGGAATGGCTTTATTGTGATAAAGATATTCACCTAATGAGTATGCTCCTTACACCTGCCATGGCAGACATGGTAACCAAAGACACTCCATGTAATCTTGCTACTGCAAAACAAACCAACTATCCAAGAAGCCATGTCAGATACATTGGCACAGCTTCTCTGCATGGGACTTACAGACGCAAGAAATATAAGAATGATTAATAGGAGAATGGGAAGAGGCAATGGGGAAGGACATACTTCAGCAGGTTGGAGATTTTTTGATGGTTTCTAAGGAGTGGGATGAATATAGCCAACCTTGATGGAGTTGAGACAAAGGTACTAATGCAGCAAGCACTACAGGAAGTTGGGTGGACCAATGCAAACACCTGCTTGCTTTCCAATGTTAAAGGGACCTAAACAAATCCATTCTATTCACTCCAATGGGAGGAGTTTAACAATGGGAAGTCCCATCTGGGACCAGTTGAAGCAGAGGATGAGCTAGTTGATGAAGATATGGACTGATGAGGGGGCCAGGGTCTTCAAGTCTAGCCCCCAGCAAGGGACTCAAGACCATACGCATATGTATGGGTAAAATAGCCCAGAGGTGGGGAAGAGACATTCTTGTGGCTCCTGGAAACAGAAGTTCAATGTACTGTCATTCCAGAACCTATCAATGAAATCTTGAATGGGCCTAAGGTTAGACTAGAGGAATACAGGGATACAACAAGAGATGGAACTAAGGTAAAGTTGGGATGAGGATTGGAAAATTTAAACAAATCTTGTATGAAGTAGTTGCATTTCCCTTGCCTTAATGTATTATTGGTATGGATATTATGTCTTATTGGGGAACACTCCCTTTACCTGATGTTGTAAAACCTGAAGTGTGTAAGTCTGCCCTTAGGCCAGCATTGATTGGAGATGCTAAATGGGAATCATTAGAATTGCCCATACACTCAGGTTATTAACTCAAAACAGTATAGGACACATGGACAAAAAGAGATTACTGCTTTGATTAAAGACATGTTAAAGGCTAGCGTATTGGTGACAACAAATTCTCTGTATAACAGCCCTGTATGGCCCATGGAAAAGGCAGATGGGTCATGGAGGCTGACAGTAGATTATCAAAGCCTAAATAAAGTAGTGTCATTGTAGCCTCAGCTGTTCCAGACAAGGTATCAATAGTGCATAATATAAGCAGGCTAAAGGAGACTGGTACTCAGAGATTCTTGCGTCTGTAAGTCCCATGCAGAGAAGCTGTGCCAATGTAACTGACATGGCTTCTTGGATAGTTGGTTTGTTTTGCAGTAGCAAGATTACATGGAGTGTCTTTGGTTACCATGTCTGCCATGGCAGGTGTAAGGAGCACACTCATTAGGTGAATATCTTTATCACAATAAAGCCATTCCAGCACTGATTGCCGATGTCAGATGGATCTTGGCTCAATGTAAAGAATACCAGAAAGATGTTTACTTGTGTTTTATTGACTATGCAAAAGCATTTAATTGTGTGGATCATAGCAAATTGTGGATAACATTGAGAAAAATGGGAATTCCAGGACACTTAATGCATTTCTCTCTACCCCAATCTCAGAAAAGAACCATCCAAAACTTGTTTTCATATAGAAAGGATCTCAAACACTTTCAATGCTTTGTCACAGAATTATTTTAATTCACTAGTTTACTGTCATTGTTTGGTGAGAAGAGACTTGGACTTGGTGCACATTTCAAGTATAATGATACATTACATTCATGATATTACATTAATATTAAACACAGAACAACAGGTTAGGGCAGATTTGAAAACAGTGGTAGCCCACATTACTAACAGAGGGTGGTTAATAAATCAAGCAAAAATTCAGGGCCCTGTTCAAATGATGAAATTTACGGGAATAACTTAGGCAGGAGCCACCTGTGACACTCCACAGGCAACCAAGAATATGTTGCTGTGGCCACCCACCCCTAAGACTAAGTGGAAGCCCAACATTCAGTTGGTCTATTTGGGTTTTGAAGAACACATATTCCACATCTGGGAGTATTGCTGGCTCCCATTCATAAAATCTCTTAAAAGAAAACCGAATGGGGGCCTAAGTAGCAGCAGGCTTTGTCTGAATTACAGAAAGGGTCTCATTCTCCTTGCCTTTATGATCCACGTCCAGACATGATTTTGGAGGTCTGCTGCACATGCTTATGCACGCTGGAGCTCACGCCAAAAACCTGAGAAGGTCTTCCCACTGCGATCCTTGGGATTCTGGACTAGAAAGTTTCCAGAGGCTGCAGCATGGTACATACCATTTGATAGGCAATTACTGGCCTGCTATTGTGCATTGATTGAGACTGCCTCAATGACAGAAGGACGTAAAATCATCGTGAGACCTGAGTTACCCATAACGCCTTGGGTGATGTCAGATAAACACTATAATAAGGAAGGTGGTGCCCCAAACAGTTTCATAATAAAATGGAAATGGTTCATACCATGTCAGTTGAATAGGTTGTTGTTTTCTACAGAAGGAATTAAAAAAAGTAGAAATAAAAAATTTAAAAAGATGAAAATTTACCAAATTAAAAAATCAAATAATATTATTAAAATAAAAAAGAGATTAACAAAATTCAAATTCCATGTGATTCCCAACCCAAACCAAACTCACTGCCATTGAGTTGGATCCAACTCACAGCAACCCCTCCTTGGGTTTCCAAGGTGGTATCACTATGGAAGTAGATTGCCCAGTTTTCCTTCTGAGGAGTGGCTGGTGGATTTGAACCACCAGCCTCCTGGTTAGCAGTCAGATGCCTTAGGCACTATGCTACCAGAGCTCCTTCCATGTGATTAGCATATGTTTATTTTTATAATCAAAACAAATATATAATGAAATTAAGACATCATACATAATACATGTCAAGTGATTTAATTTTTATTTCCAAAAATTCTGCTGTGTAAAAGAGGCAAGAAAGAAGGGTCATCAAGGAAATGGCAGAAACATTAAGCCTTAGAAATATCAGTTGCTTTCAATGTGTAGAGGTAATGACCTGCAACTTAGTATTAAGGTATAACTATAATAAAATGTTTAGGCTCATTAGGAGGTAAATTAGTATTTCAAACATTTTTAGTACTGATACATTAGTGTATCTCTTAGGACAGGCCTATGCAGCATTAAGCATTTTCTTATTACATCATTTCTTCAGTATCTTATTGGCACAAGTAAAGCAGAGTTTGTAGAATTAGAGAGGAAAGAGAAGGTGAGATTCAAGAATGCTCACAGAGTGCAAGACTAAAGAAGAAGGGAATACAAATAAAGCATTGGAAAAATATGGATAAGTATGCTGTTGTCATTATATACTTTTTCCCTAAGCCTTATTAATCGGTTAGGCATTAATGACAATTATATTACCAACCATGCTCCATGAGTATGGGAGCGGGGATAAAAAATAGTTACTTAATATCTTCAGTACACAGCACTACCATACACAATCATGATAACATGTTCAGAGTGATTTATGCATGCTACCTCTCATTCAATCTTTTAACTCTATGTGTAAGTAATTATCACCATCCTCTCCCCGCATTTTATAGATGATAAAACCAAGGCTTATCATGTTATATAACTAGCCCCAAATCATTTAGTCAGTAAATGTAAACCCCGGATTCAAATCCAGGCAATCTGATTTAAGAGCCCAAACTCTTAAGCTCTTAATAAGAAAAATAGTTTGTGTTCCTTGACTTAAGATAATTTGGAGAATGAAGGCCCATAAAGAATCTCTTAAGTGTTTAAGCATATTCTGCTATTGAGGTAGAATACACTCAAAGAGGTCTTAGTACTTTATAAGAACATTGGCAAATACACAGCAGCAATTAAAAAAAAAAACTAACAGACAAACTAAGACTAATTGGCTCCAGAGCCCATGTTCCTGTACCTGTGCTAGGCCTCAGCTATTGGATGGGCTAAACCAGAAACTCTAAAGATTAAACTCTAGTCCTTATTATGATTTTGAGTCTAAGGTTCTTCAAATATCTTTTCCAAACTATGTAACAAGTGGTATAAATTTTTTTTACATATGACTCTTTTGTGAATTTTGAAAGGATGTGGTTATAGCCTTTGACATCAGAGGGGAAGCTCTGCAATGCTGACTGGACCTTGATAGAAAGATAACACTGGAGGCAAGTTGCCTTTGAACAACTCTCAGAAGGCCAACTGCCTCTCCATCATATTCCTTGCTCAGAAGCTCTTTCCTCTTGCTGTGCTAAGGGGTGATGCTCAAGGCACATCACTTTTCAAGAAAAAGATCATGAACAACTTTATCCTTCTGGAAGAAAAAGCTCATCAAGAAATTCCAACAAAAGAGAAGAATCTCTCCCTTGAACTTTAAAGTCCGCTTCTTTGTTTTAACCAAAACCAGCCTGGCATACTTTGATGACCGCCATGGGGTATGTGAGCACTTTGTTTTGTCTTCCTTTGAATAATATTTTGTATTTAGACTGGGATAGTTTATGAAGCTATACATGGAATAAAATAGAAAAAAGGGGGGAAAAAAGAATATCGACAAATACGTATCAACAAAGAACAAATGAATCAGCAGATGTTTAATTTTATAAGGCAAAGGAGTAATCAGAGCAGATATATATTGAGCACTATTCTGTCCCTGACTTGGAGCCAGGAGCAAGAGATGCAATAGAGATAAGTGCTCACAGAGCTTACGGTTTACTTTTGGAGAAGGGGGACCAATCTATCATTTACAACACAAGAGTTAAACACTAGGAGTGGATAGAACATTGTTTAGGGCACCAATTGGACACATAATCAGAACTGTGGGATCAGACATGGTTCCATCAAGTGATTACTACTTTCTGGAAAGGATAACATTTGAAACAGATAGAGTTTATGAACCAATATTAATAAAGAGATGGTGAGTGGTCAGCAGAAGTGTTGAAAATGGTGTACGTAATGGTACAAAAGCAGAAAGTAATCTATATCACTACAAAGAATGTTGTGAATTTATGATGAGGCAAACATGGGTAAAAATGCTGACACATTCTTGGAGCTCACAAAGGAATGTGGAGTTTATAGATAATGTAAAGAAGTTGATCTTACATGTTAAGATGTTAAAGAGAATGGTTGAGGGCTGGCAGTGTCAGTGATTTAAACAGATATTATCAAGTGTGAACTGGTGTGTCTGAGACACTGAGAAGCAAGCAAACACTGTTTTCCTGTGGTATTCTAGTTTATGCTTAAGAAAATTTAAGAAAACAACCAACTAAATCCAGGCAAGTCTTTCTCATCCAGTAGAAAACCTATTAATTCATACATTAAACAAATCCTTTTTGGGTGTAGTAAGGGTCAAAAGAACCTGGATGATACAGGGGTTAAAGCACTTGGTTGCTAACCAAAAGGTTTGCTGTTTGAATATACTAGCCACTTCCATGAGGTTTTACAGCCTTGGAAACCCTATTGGGCACTTCTACCCTGTCCTTAAAGAGTCACTATGAGTTAAAATTGACTCCATGGCAATGAATTTGGTTTTGGGTTATTACGTGTCAGGCACTGTTTTATGTGGTCGACATGCTTCATTGGGGAGCTCTGGTAGCGTTGTACCTAAGTACCTGACTTCTAACCAGAAGGCTGGTGGTTCAAACCCACCAGCCCCTCCTTGGAAGGAAGGTTGGGCAATCTACTTCCATAGTGATACTGCCTCGGAAACCCAAGGAGAGGTTGCTATGAGTTGGGTCCTACTTGATGGCACGTAACAACAACAACAACGTTTCATTGAACAAAACAGAAATCTTGGCCTCATGGAACTAGCATGTTTATAGGAAAGAACCTCAGAATAAATGGCAAATCAATAAAAGACAAAGTACGTTAATAAGAGTTATGTAGAAAAAAATACAAACAAGAAATATTTGGCAATACGAATGTTGTAATATAAATAGCCTGGTTAGAGAAAGTCCCACTAGGAACACAACCTTTGAATTAACACCTAAAGGATTTATGGGGACAAGAAGGCTGATGAAGAGGAAAGAGTAATGTTCCCACCTTTCATCTTTCTCCACTTCCCCATAAGTAACCCTTTTTGCTGTTCCTCACTTACATCATGCCCTCCTGCCTTTCTTCTTGCTATTTCCACTGCATGGGAAGTCCAGTTCCTAATTCTTTCTCTCATAAACACTATTTTACCTCAAAACTCTTTTCAAATACAACTTTCTCTAAAGAACACCAGGCTCCTATAGAATGTGTCAGAAAAACTTACAAACAAAATTATAATCCATTGCATACACATCTCTTAGATTTACACTGTCCAATACATGTGGTTATAGCACACTTCAAATGAAACTACTGGGACTGAAGAACTTGCTTTTTAATTGTAGTTCATTTTAATTAATTAAGCTTAATTAATTAAAATTAAAATATCCACATGTAACTAATGACTACAATATTGGACAGTTTATATAAAGGACATTTGCACTCAGTATTGAGGTTATAGTAGAGACTTAGCAAATATTTGAATGAATCACTCATTATTTCCATAGCTAGCAGTCAAAGCAAAGCTTCTTTTGTTGTTGTGATTGAACTCTCTCAAGAATTATACTAGATATTTCTACTGTACTGATTTATAATTAGCCATGTATGGTACATATAATTCATTGTTGTACACATAAATAGATCACTATCTACTTTGTGTATAGATTTGGATCTTATTATTATATTTTACTTCATCAAGAAAAGGGACTAAATACTTGTTTGAATCTTCCACAATATGTAGCATAATGCTTTTTATATTGCAGATGCTTAATAAATTGAAAGAACAGTTCTGTTTGAGTAGAAGGTAGATTGGCCCCTTTCCTTATCTGCTAAATATGGTGCAAAATGAGTGGATTTCTGATGCTAAAGAGGACAATAAAGAATAATAAATTACAGAGAGTTTTTCTACTCTAGGATGATTTTCAAAACTAACATTTTATTCAAGGAGAAATGGAAATTCCTAACATGGTATATGAAATTAATGCATTCTTCCTCAGGCAATGAGCTTTTTCTAAAAGCACTAAAGATATATTTTCTGAATCTCATGTGCGTTTACTTCATTTTCAATGTCATTATTGGCATTATTTCAGATATTCATGTATAAGATCTTTGTCTTGTAGGCCCTTGGTGTTTTTTTTTTTTTTTTTTTTTAATGTGGCTTGTCACACTGTCACAATCTTTAAGAAACATTTACATAATAATAGATCATAATATCAAAGTAGGGCAATAGGATTTCTAGAATATGAAAGAACAAAGCAAAGATATATAAAGTAACAAATAAAGCTCAGTGCTCAATATCTGGAGTGTGCTGTTGAATTATTTTGGTTTGGCATCACTGTATACGTCACAGGAAGAATTTCAGTTCTGCTGTTGGCTTGCTAATGGGTACAGAGTCACAGAGCACCTTTCAAAGTGCAGAAAGATCAAATTTTGGAAATAAATCTTGTTTCCTGGAAAAGCCTTCTGAAAGATACCTTCATAGTTTATAGCTTTTTTCAATTTCTAACAATGTTAGTGGTTATCAATAGATTTCTGAAAGAGAATATTAAAGTTGCCAGGAACAATGTCTTCTACAGATTAGAAAAATGAAAGCTGGAGACTTTTTGAAAATGGGCTAAACCTTCACATGAAATTCGTGATCCATCCAGGACTATAAATCCTGTTTCCTTCATTCAAGTCTACAGACTTTTTTTTTTTTCTTTCATGTATCTACACAGTTAAAACTTGATCTTCTACAGGACAAAATGTTCACTTTAAATTTAAAAAGGAATATTACTATCATTACAATCATGTATCTTCTAGGTAAATCTATTGACATTTATAAATAGTTGTTAAGGAAAAAAACCCTCCATTTCAGGCCATCATGGAGTAATAGGAACCAGATTTACTCTTCTGCCTGAAACAATCAGAAAATGGACAAAATAAAGGCAATGATGATTTGCAAGAAATTGCATCAGCAACAATGAACAATAATTACTGAAAGACAGAAAACTAATGAGATGAGTCACAGAAGACTCTGCAATGTATTGCCTTGCAATTGCTAGTCCACGACACAGGCAAGGGGCCTTAGAAAATCAAAGCAGACACCCTACATTGAGAAGATGACATGGAGGAGACAGAATGGAGAATCCCAGGGACCATCAGAGATGAGTCTTTGAGAGAGAGGAGAGGAGAGGGGAGGGAAGGGGAGTGCAGGGGAGTGGGGAGAATGGAGGGAAGGGATAGGGAAGAGAGGAGAGGAGGGGAGAGGAGAGGGGGCTGAGGCGGGGAGGGGAGAGGAGAGAAGGGGAGAGGAAGGAGGGGGGAAGGGAGAGAAGGGCAGAGGAGAGGGGAAAGCTGCACTGAGAACACTGATGTAGAACAGCTCCTGCTCCCCTTCAGTACTCAGCAGAGTACTGATCCACATACACATTTCAGAACTATACCTAGAAGGCCTGGAAATAACCACTTGAAATAATTAGAGGGAACAAGGAAAGATACTCACACTGTCTGTCCCAGTAGCCAGACCAAACGTTCAAGATTTAGGAGCACTCAGTCAATTAGAGCACACAAAAAAAAGAAAAAGGTTCTCTTTCAATTATTGTTGCTGTTAGGTGCCCTCGAGTCGTCTCCGCCTCATAGCAACTCTATGTTCAACAGAATGAAACGCTGCCTGGTCCTTCACCATCCTCACAATCCTTGCTATACTTGAGCCCATCTTTGCAGCCACTGTGTCAATCCACTATTTCAGTACTCAAACAAACTCTCTTGAATGCTATTATGCTACCTAGAAACTGTTTAACTTGTTTGAATGGTGTCAACACTTTGTGCTTGACTACTAACCTAAGGGTTGCCAGTTTGAACACACTCAGCAATACCATAGTAAAGATGACAGTCAAGAAAAATCTATGAAACAGTTTTGCTCTGTGACATATGGAGTTGTCAGGAGTCAAATATGACTGGACAGCTACGGATTTCAGCTATTTTTGTTTGTTTAGGGTGGAAATGAAGCAGTACTCAGTCTATGTTGTTGTTATGTGCTGTGGAATCAGACCTGACTCATAGCGACCCCTCCTTGAGTTTCCGAGGCAGTATCACTAGGGAAGTAGATTGCCTAACCTTCCTTGCAAGGAATGGCTGGTGGGTTTGAACTGCCAGTCTTCTGGCTCAGTCTATAGGTAATTTATTCCCCCCTACTATTTCAGCAGGTTGGAGAATTTTTCCTCAGACGGAAGACTGGGCAATCTACTTCTATAGAGATAACTGTCTCAGAAACCCAAGGAGGGGTCACTAAGAATTGGGATTGACTCTATGGCAGTGAGTTAAAAATAAAGTAATATGTAAATCAGACGAAGGGTCTTTATTCAGAGCTTCTTTTGTTTGATTTTGATGCATACTATTTGATTTTAGCACAGTGACGTTGGAACTAGAAGTTCACTGGAAATAAAAGGGGTTGAAAAGAGGAAGGGAAGTATATCTCATTGGAAAACAGCCAAACAATCAAAAGCCTGATCAGACTTTAGAATTTTATATTTTTTTCTTGTCACTTTTCCTATTAATTAGACTGGAAAATATAAAGTTTAACTAAAACTTGTCAATAGCTCCCCGATCCATTCTATATACCATTAATGTAGCCACCCAACTAGAAAATTCACACTTATATACACACAAAGCTTATAATTTCCTGAAATGATTATAACTTGAGGCATTTTTACTCCTGCCCATCACCTTATTTTCTTTTAAACCAATTATCATTATATAAAACACTTACATCATACTTATTTACTTTAGAGTAAAGCTTGTCCTGCTAATCTTACTTCCTAAAACATCCATGATGATGAGTGACCCAACTTGAAAATGAAAGGAGATTCAAATGCTTTTAAATATCAGTTTCTTAACTATCGAACATCTATTTTTCTTCAATCCATTTACTCAATCTGCTCTGACATAGGTTAGAATAGTGTTTCTATCCCTCTACATTTTTGTTGTTGCTGCTATGATGAGCAGACCAAAGATATGTGTACATACTTTAAAAGCTGATTAAATATCTCTTTTATTTAAGGACTTTGAAATTTGCTAGACAAACACTCCCTGTAGAACAGCTAGATGATTTGACTATGGTACGGGGAAAGAGGATGTCAGAAATGCAATATGGAAATGAATAAAACATCGTTCCACACTTTACTGATATATGGCAACATTTTGGACAAACTAACTTGTTAACCTCATAAGAGAAATGGAATACTTTTCCCGGAACTTTAAATAAATATTTATAGATAATAACAAAATAGATATAGGTGAATCTTTGATTCAACATGAATGAAATTATACACATAATCTTCCCCAACTACCTCCATCCCTGGAGGGACCAATATTCTTTGTTAACCTGTAACTAAGAGAATTTAACAAATCAGAAAGTGGAACATGCATTTTGAGGTTTGAAATGAACAGCATGTGATACTGTTGGAGCAGGTTTTGCATAAATTTACATATGGAACTGAAACTCACTGGACCCCCCGATGAGTAAAAGCTAGCCACAGTTGGCACTATACTTGAAATAGTATACCACGGATGACAATTCTAATGATGCAGGCACTTAAAATCATTAATCTGTTGTCCTTCATCAAAGGAGGAAGTCAGGCCTTCTTTATGTATTCCTAGAGTAGTGAAGGAGGGAGGATAAGCACAAAAAGTCAGAGAAGCTACTCTTTTGCTGCAATGACCAGAGATCAGAGAAGAGCTTGGAGTCTTGTCCACATAAGCTGTTAACTTCAAAACATCCAGTCAAATTTTTCTTTCCATTTGGAAAAAGATTCGATTTTTCACTTAATTCACTGCCAAATATTTATAGTTTGCTTTACTATGCACGTGGTGCAATTTTATAATTTTAGTTAATTTCAAAATAATCATGTCTTAGATGCTTTTTAAAATATGTATTTTTAACACTTCATGGAAATAAAACCAATCATCTAGCAAAGATGGTAGCAGCACGTTAATTATTTTTCTTAATAACATTGCCCTTTTTTTCTTTGAACATGGCAGAAGAAATTACATTTAGATGCACACAAATTCTGTTAAATGTTTTATTTATTGTGATAGTAACCTAAGGTGTTACACTAGCTGGAAAAAGTTTCTTTTAGAGTGGCCAATTATTATTGATTAATTCAGCGTTCACTGCAATAAATTGATAAGCTGCAATGAATTTATTTCCTCTTAATATGTATGTAAGTACAAGCACATAAATTCATAGTGATTCTTCAGATGATAATTTGTGAGTAAGTTTGTGTTACCATAGTGCTTACATTACTGAGGTGTATGCTTACAAGAATAGGTTATGCCTGGCTGTTGCCATTTCCAAGTGATTAGATAAAATATTCTGAAATCTATAGCTTAATTCATAAAAATAAATTAAAGGGTGGATCTATATATATTTATCTAAAATTCATATCCTTTCTAAGAACTATTGTTTATTTGTTATGTTAGAAAAACTTTTCTTTTTTTTGGATTTTTTTTTCCACTAGAGAAACAATCATGCTTCTTTGAAGGTATGAGATTAAATCAATAGAATGATCTTTGGAGAATGTAATGCTATAATCCCACAAAGGCAGATATTTAAGTCTACTTTTAGCATTTTTGTTGAATATCTAGACACAACCGAGTATTTAAATTAGAAACAAAATGTTCTTTTACTTCCCTGTCTTTCAAATAGTAAGTCAGGGAAGTTTTGCTACTTCTTAAAAAAAAAAAAAAAAAAAAGTATGAAAGCTTGGATTTTTTTAGATTAAAACAATACACTTAGGTTTTGGAAGGCAAATCTTGAGTTATTTATTTATTTACTTGGTAACAACCATTGGAATGAGGGAGGGTGGGATGTGGAGTGTGCTGGTGATTGACATGTAGTGGTCCTGAAGGATGATAAAATTAGCCATAGGAAATTCGAGTACATCCTTCTGGGACATGTAACTTCTACAACATTTTTCTTGCAAGGTCACTGTGAGTATACAAATCAAATCTCCTCTGAAGAGGAAACTGTGCATAGACAAGGAGGCAGTCATTGTTAAAAAACAAGGGGATACTGTGTGGTTTAAAAACAGGAAGACTGTGCATCAGGTTGTGTCCTTTCACCTTATTCAAGCTGTATGCTGAGCAAATCATCTGAGAAGCTAGACTATATAAAGAAGAACTCCACATCAGGATGGGAGGAAGACTAACTAATATCCTGAAACATGCAGATGATACAACCTTGCTTGCTGAAAGTGAAGAGCACTTGAAGATGAAGGACTACAGCCCTCAATATGAATTATACTTCAGTATAGAAAAGAAATAAAAAATCTTCAACCAGACCAGTAAACAATATTATGATCAATGGAGAAAAGGTTGAAGTTGTCAAGAATTTCATTTGACTTGTATCCACAATTAATGCCCACGGAAGTAGCAGTCAAGAAATCTAACAACCTATTGCACTGGGCAAATCTGCTGCAAAACACTTATTTAAAGAGTTAAAAAGCAAAAAATGTCACTGTGAGGGCCAAGGTGTACCTGATCTAACCATGGCCTTTTCAGTCACCACTTATGCATGTAAAAGCTGAGCAATGAATAAGGAAGACCAAAGAAGAATTGATGCATTTGAATTGTGGTGTCAGTGGAGAATATTGAATATACCATGGACTGCCAGAAGAATGTACAAATCTGTCTTGGAAGAAGTATGGTCAGAATGCTCCTTAGAAGCAAGGATGGTAAGACTTCATCTCACATACTTTGGATGTGGTATTAGGAGGGACCAGTCTCTGGAGAAGGACATCATTCTTGGTAAAGTAGAAGGTCAGTGAAAAAGAGGAAGACCCTCAATGTGATGGATTACACAGTGGCCACAACAATGTGCACAAACATATCTATGAATGTGGGGATGGGGTAGAACCAGGTAGTATTTTGCACTCTTGAATATAGGGTTGTCATGAGTTGGAATCTACTGGAAGACACCTAATTGAACAGGAATGGCAAAATCTCCTGCTTTGCCTGTAGTTCCACAAATTAACTAGCATATTACATCTTGAAGTATGGTTCCACAGGGCCATTTTCACACAAAAGTATACAGTTAAGTGGGAGAAATTACATTAAACGGAATAATCAAGTTATCTTGTAATTATCTTATGTCTTCTTTAATGCCCCCTTGAGTTCTGATCTGAAGTGACTTTCTGGTGTTTTCTAATCAACACATATTTATTGATTAGCTCCTGTGGAGAGAATTCCTCAAAGAACTATGGGGAAAGGAAAAAAAAGTGATGGTATTACCCAAAATAATCTATTATGTATGTCACATTAAGGGCATCTTTATATAAATAAATATTTTAAATCCCCAAATAATATTGTGGAGTTATTCTAAAATCGTTTCAACAATCTCACATTTAGTCCATGTTGTTGTTGCTGTTAAGTGTTAGGCACTCTAGTAGAGTCAGTTTTGACTCGTAACGACTCCATGTAATAACAGAACCAAAGTTGCTTGGTCCTGTGCCATCCTCACAATAGTAGATATGCTTGAGCCCACTGTTCCAACCACTGTCAACCCATCTGATTGAGGATCTTACTCTTTTTCACTCCCTCTGAACTTCACCGAGCAAGATGACCTTCTCCAGGTATTACTTTCTCCTGCCCAAAGTAGGTGAGATCTTGTCATCAACGAAGTCTAGCCATCCTTACTTCTAAGGCACACCCTGGTTATACTTCCTACAAGACAGATATTTTTGTTTTTCTAGTACTCCATGGTATATTCAATATTCTTCTCCAACACCATAATTCAAATGCTTCAATCCTTTGGTCTTCCCTTTTCATTGTCCAGCTTTCGCATGTGTGAGGCAATTGGAAAGACCATGGCTTCAGTCAAGTTTACCTTAGTTCTCAAAGTGACATCTTTGGTTTTAGTCAATAAGCATTAATTACTAATTTTACAGTGAAAGAGGGGGGTTTCAGGAAATATGACATTATGATGTCTCTTCTAATTTTTATGGAATCATAAAAAAAATTACAAGTATATGAAATAATCTCTATCTGATTATAGGGGCATGCTGAATGTTAACATTTCTAGGGGATGATATAACCATAAATGTACTATTTCTTTATGTAGTCCTTTACAGTATTAAATTTCTGAGAATAGAACAAAGTAGAAATAAAAATAGAAGAACTCTATCAATTTACTACATTTAAAAAATAACTTTCTAATTGATTACTAAATGCCTGCTTAGGCAGTTTCTTTTTTTCCCCTTCTGCTATTATTGTTAGGTGTTTCTGCTTTCTATCAGAAATTATTTTCTTTGCAAAGTTTTAGATTGCCCAATCTTCCTTCCGAGGAGTGGCTGGTGGGTTTGAACCACCAGCCTTCTGGTTAGTAGTCAAATGCCTTAGGCACTATGCCATCAGAGCTCCCTTTACTGTTGTTAGGTGTTTCTGCTTTCTATCAGAAATTATTTTCTTTGCAAAGTTTTAGAGAGAGGAGGTCATTTTATAAAATACTTAGTTTAAAACTTGTTTATGGTTTGGTGATTTTAAAAGGTAGAAAATTAATTTTGAATATGCTGGTACATTGAAATAATTAAAATTATTTCAAATAAGCATGGTATGTTAAATTTCTCTTGTTTTTATATTCTGTTGTGGTTTCCAATTTCCCTAGCTAGATTGAACCTGTTTTAGTTTTTTTTTTGTTTTTTTTTTATCACACATCTAGAAGTTTTGACTTATGCATCATCTAGGTGCAGTAATGAATAAGCACTGACATCAAATATCAATATTATCTGCCCTGATAAATGGTAGCTGACATCAACTTGGATTATTGACGAAGTAAACAAAATTGAAATTTTCTGTGTGTGTGTGTATAAGTACTGCCTGACATCATTTGTCCTTCAGAGGATCAATGGCTGAATTGCCTAAACGTTATTTGCATTTTTTTATATAAAATGACCAAATAGTGTTACTAAGTACTTCCTTGTTTGAGCTTGGATAGAAAACACAATGCCGAAACTCCATCTCCTTTGCTAAAACAGAGGAAAGACAGCAATTCCAGGAACTTATTTATTCATGATTTAAAGAAAAGATAATGTATTGACATATTTATATCTACATACTAGCAACTTAGGAAAAGGAAGTAACTTATTGCAAATCAACTTTAAAATTCTCAGCTGCTTAATTATTAAAATAAGCTATTCTTGATATGAGGAAAACAAAATACCTACTGAGGTTCAAATCTTTTTTTTTTTTTTCCTTCAGTAGGACTTGTATCAACTTTAATGCAGTTACATAGTTTCTAATTTGAATAATATTAGAATTCCATTTTTGTTGTTAAGGTATAAAATATGTACTGTAGCTTTATGTCTACAATGCTCATATTGCATTGAAGAAAAATATAAAATGGGATATACAGAGTTATATATATGTTGTTGTTATGTGCCGTGAAGTCGGACCCAACTCCTAGCGACCCCTCCTTGGGTTTCTGAGGCAGTATCACTACAGATGTAGATTGCCCCATCTTCCTTCCAAGGAGTGGCTGATGGGTTTGAACCTCCAGCCTTCTGGTTAGCAGTCAAGTGCCTTGGGCTGCTAACCAGAAGGCTGGTGGTTCAAACCCCCTAGCCACTCCTCAGAAGGAAGACGGGCAATCTACTTCGGTAGTAATACTGCCTTGGAAACCTAAGGAAGGGTCGCTATGAGTTGGGTCTATATATATATTCTTTTATTTATTTCTGTTTGTAAAACAGAAATGTCTAGAAATAAATAGATTACTAGCTCCACTGATATTAATAATAACAACAATAGTAGTAGAAATAATAATGATAATAGGAGTAGAAGGAAGAGTAGTAGAAAAGCATTTTCTACTTCCAGGTACTATATTAAACACGTCCTATGTTACTATGTTGCATTATGAGCATTATATTAAAGAATATTATGTTAAAGTTACTATGTCAAAGAGTAAAGATGTCACTTTGAACACTAAGGTGTACCTGACTCAACCCATGATATTTTCACTTGTCTCATATGCATGTGAAAGCTGGACAACGAATAAGGAAGACCAAAGAAGGATTGATGCATTTGTATTATGGTGTTGGTGAAGAATATTGAATATACTATGGATTGCTACTCCTGAGAAGGAAAGTTGGGTAATATACTTCTGTAGTGATACCTCCTTAGAAACCCAAGGAGCGTTTGCTATGTGTCACATCCAACTCCACAGCAGTGAGTTTGGTTTGGTTTTGATTGAAGAATGAACAAATTTGTCTTGGACAAAGTATAGCCAGAATGCTCCTTAGAAGTGAGGATGGTGAGACTACATCTTTCATACTTTGATCATGTAGCAGGAGAACTATTCCCTGCAGAAGGATATCATGGTAGATAAGGCAGGTCAATGAAAAAGGAGACCTTCAATGAAATGGATAGACACAGTGGCTGCAACAATGGGTGTAAGCATGGCAACTGTTGTGAAGATGGCACCGGACCAGGCAGTGTTTTATTTTGTTTTGTTGTTGCTGTGAATCAAATCTGGCTGGATGGCATCTAACAACAACAACAACAACATGCTGAGCACATCAATGTATTATCTAACATTCACTGTTCTTTTTACCATATTTTTACACAAGAGATCAGTGATTTGCTCATATCATATATCTTACAAATGGCAAAGTCAAGATCCAAAAGACACTTGGAGGAGACAAGTATAACAGCAATTGGGTAATTTCCCAACACTCCAAAGACATGGGGCACTATGGTGCCATAGAAGCTGCAGGGCAGTGAATTACTCAATACTGCCCTTCTAGCCATGGTCTTGTAATACTCCCATCAAAAGATAATGAGACTACGCAAATAAGGTAGTTGTGGTCCACGAGGGGAATGAATATCTTGCTAATAATACAAATAAAATGCGTATAAAGATTATGGAACCCTAATAAGAGCATTGGTCAGTTTTGCCTTCCCACTAGGCTTAAAAGAGCCGATTCCAAAATAGAGAAGGGACTTTACAACCACCAAGAAAGAAAAGCCAGAGTGGAGCAATCTCTTGGACTTGTGATCCTGTGCTGGGAGCCTCCTAGAGTCAGGGACAGAGAAAGAGAGCTGTAGTGCCAGAGAGACCATGAGAAGCAGCGGCAGAGAGAGAGACTGCAGCAGCACAGGCAACAGGACCAGGAGACCTTCAGGAGACGGTGCATTGCCTTCCTGACCTACAGAGAGACGAAGCTGAGGACTATCATGCAGGGGGCTTACTGGTGGGGTAGGGTGCCTCCAGGCACCTGGTGGAGTTAGGTGTCCTGATCTATTGAGCTAAGAGGTATGCTTCTTCACCTGTGGGCTGAGGCTTACTGACCTAGTAGAGTGCCTACAGGCACTTACCGGCAAAGCTAAAAGAGCTTTGTAATACTTGCCAAAGCAGGGCAGAGGTCAGGCTAGTCCAAGAGCACCCTTCTCCCCCCACAGGATCAGAGAGAGGCCTGCGGTTGAGAAGAGGCTATCCTGATCGAAGACCTGTATCCTGAGTCTTTCTGATCCTAAATTGTAATTTGTTACTTCCCTAAAAAAAAAAAAAAAAAAAAAACTCACTGCCGTGGAATCAGATCTGCCTCATAGCAACCCCTCTTTGGGTTTTTGAGGCGTTATCACTATAGAAGTAGATTGCCCAACTTTCCTTCTGAGAAGTGACTGGTGGGTTTGAATCAACAGCCTTCCAGTTAGTAGACAAACAAACGCCTTAGGCACTATGCCACCAGAGCTTCTACATTACTTCCCTAATAAACAGCATAATTATGAGTGTTGTCTGTGAGTTCTGTGTGGCTATTGCAATGAGTTATTGAACCTGGAAGAGATGCAGAGAGTGTTTTGGGAGGGACAGCTGATATCAGAAGTGGTAAAAAGGTTGGTGGGTGGAGGCATGTTTCACCTCCACCTCATAGGAATCATCTTTGGGCTTTTGCTGATGGTGATCCTCCTTCACAACGGTGAAGTTAAACAAGGAGGTCAGATGCCTCCACCACACCATTTTCACAGAGGCTTTCTAAGAAGCAGCTATAATCAGCTGATAATTAAGTGACTTGTGCTAGCAGCTTAGTATCTGCAGAATTTAGAAGGTCAGTAAAGTTGAAATAAATAAGAAGCCTATCCAAAATTGTTGTGGCCTGTGAAAGGTTACCATATAAGCAAGCACTATGTTTTTTGGGGTTTTGTATGTATGTGTGTGTGTGTGTGTGTGATTTGAGTGCAAATTTACAAAGCAGATTCATTTTAATTTCAACAGTTCATGCACATTTGGTTTCATGGCCCTGATTACAATACCCAACCATCAAAAACTCTCCTCCCATCTCCTCCCTCTGACTACCCCTTCCCTGTGCCCTTCAAGCATTAGCTTTAAGGAGAAGTTTGAGCAGAAATAGAAGCATATGTTTTTCAGGGAAGTGGGAGGTTCTTGAAATATGTCTGAGTTGCTCAGAAAATGGTTGAACTGAAGTCTTAAACCTATCAGGAAGCAAAAATTTTAAAGTAAACTTTTATAACACAACAAAATAAAAGCCTGCAAATATTCTAAAGAGATTAGACTGAGGAGAAATCTAAATTACAGAGAAGAACTAAGAAAAAGATGAAACGCTTTTGATAACAGCCCTATTTTTCAAATGATTTAGAGGACAAGAGGGGATGGTAGGTAGAAGGAAAATTTCAGCCTTAGTTTTGCAAATCGATTGAATATGACAGCTAAACTGTTTCTAATAAACCTGAGAGTATTTAAATTAGAAGAGCAGGATGATGGAGTTAATGGGACTATTAATGGTTGTATACAGCCAACAAACAAAACAAAGCAAGCACCTGAGGTAAAGCAACAACAAATCATGTAAATGGCAATGTGTGGGTTTGAATCAGAAAATATTATTTAATTGAATGTTTTTAGTTTGGGACAATTTTTAGGACTATTGCTTACATTAACCAAGTCATGCATGCTTTTTATCTCAAACAATGCTGAAGAATATATGTATTTTAAATGGTATAGTTGGCCTTTCAATCTCACCCCCAATTCTACAATTTGTTACCTTAATGTCAAGTTTTTTTTGTGTGTGTTGTTTACATATCCAGTCATAAATACAATATCTTGATGAAATGGGGATGTTTCATAACTTGTAATTTATCTTGGTGACATTTATTCTCTCTCAGTGTTTGTGGATCAGGAATTCCTCAATAGATTGTTGTCAGAACATAGGTCAGGGCTGCAGTAATCTAGAGCCACTGCAAGATGATCACATGGCTCTTGTCAGAAGGTCTCTGTGCCTTTCTTTCTGGGTATTTTCATATCCCTACTTGAGTGAGCTCTGGTTGCGTAGTGCCTAAGGCACTTGACTGTAAACCAGAAGGTTGGCAGTTCAAACTCACCAGCCACTCCTCAGAAGGAAGATGGGGCAATCTACTTCCATAGTGATACTGCCTCAGAAACCCAAGGAGGGGTCGCTATGAGTCTGGTCCTACTTGAAGGCACATAACAACAACAACTTAGCAACTTGAGTGAACTTATGACATGGTGATTTGATTCTTCCACAACAAACAATCATCCAAAAGATTCAGGTGGAAATGGGAATGTTCTTCATAATGACCTCAGAAGACACACTGTCACTTCTGCAGTATTCAACTGGCCATATAAATCAGCTGTCAGTAAATGTGGGGAAAGCACTACACAAGGGTATAAATACCACACGGCAAGGATAATGGGATCCTGGAAGCTGGCTACCCATGACTACTATTAAACAGCTTAAGTTGTCATTAACTAATGTCTCAGAGTTATAGTCACCTTTGCTTGCTGGCGTATAATTATATCAAATCATTATTAATGGCTATAAAATACATTTAAAAATCTTTTTTGATTATTATTGGCTTTCCATTCTAGCTGACCTCTGTTGTAAACAGGCTGCCCCAGCAATGAATTTGCATTAGCATGTGCTAATCAGGATAATCACAGCCGTTTTGCAGTTACCATATTAGGCAAATAGACACTAACCCACATTAGAAAATCATTACCTGGCAATCCTCTGCACATAGTGTTTGGTGCTCAATGGTAATGTCAGAGGAAAGTACATGATTTCAATTACTGTTTGGGCATGAAAAGGAGAATCTCATTTTTAGTCTGGAATATATGTGTGTATACATCCGAGTCTGGAGACTACTGGAGCCAAAACGCTGTCCAGACGGAAGCTGGCCTGAGATGAATCTGATACATGTATGGAAG
This sequence comes from Orycteropus afer afer, assembly GCF_000298275.1. Lineage (NCBI taxonomy): Eukaryota > Metazoa > Chordata > Mammalia > Tubulidentata > Orycteropodidae > Orycteropus > Orycteropus afer. The sequence continues at coordinate 16,861,099 of NW_006921589.1, forward strand.
ACAAAGGAAACAGGACCAGAGATCTGATCAATCATCACCTGAGTTCTGCCCATTCTCTGAACAGTACAAATACTAAAACAATACAGTTCTCTTGTTATTTACCCTACTCTAAGTTAGATTCTCCATTATAACAAAAATGTCATCACTGATACAATATAGTAATGAAAATTGTGCCTATTTATTTGCTCGTAGTCATGTATTCATTCATTCCACACATTTATTATATATTAAATACCTAAGATAAACTAGGCAATCCTACTTCCGTAGTGATACTGCCTCGGAAACCCAAGGAGGGGTTGCTATGAGTCGGGGCCGACTCGACGGCAAACAACAACAACAACAACAACAAGATAAACTATGCTAGATGCTGGGCAGAGGGTCAGCAAGAAAGAGGAAGACCCTCAATGAGATGGATTGACACAGTAGCCACAACAATGCACTCAGCTGGCAAGGACTGTGAGGATGGCACAGTCCATGTTTTGTTCGGTTGTACATGGGATAACTATGAATTGTAGCTGATTTTATGGTACCCAACAATAACAACAACAAATGCTAATTTAAGATTCACCCCTCTGGTGAAGGGGTTAGTATATTTTTGGCTATACACAAAATAGTTGTATCATATTAGGTCAAACATGACTTTGTTATTATTTTATTTGGAGAAAAATTATGATTGAAGGAGATGTGTCTGGGTACCAAATTGAAAAGAGGTGGATGGAGTTGGTGAATTTTATGTCACTCTGGTCAAACTATGGTGCCCAGTTTTTGGTCAAATACTAGTCCAGAAGTTGCTATACAGTATGTATATGTGATTAGTATATAAATGTAGTCTCTGTGTGGTATAAACAATAAACACAGTAAGCTGCTAACTGAAATGTCTGACATTTTTGTCTACCCAGAGTGGCCTCTGAAGAAAGGCCAGTCAACGTACTTCTGAAAAATCAGTCTTTAAAAACCCTATGGACACAGTTCTAGACCGACACACATGGAGTCACATTTTATTGTTGTTAGGTGTCATTGAGTCAGCTCCGACTCATAGCAACTGTATGCACAACAGAACAAAACACTGCCTAGTCATGCACCAGCTCACAATCCTTGCTATGCTTGGATGCATCGATGCAGCCACAGTGTCAATCCATCTTTTTGAGGGCCTTCCCCTTTTTCACTGACCCTCTACTTTAACAAGATGGTATACTTCTCCAGGGACTAGTCCCTTCTGACAACATGACCAAAATAGATTAAATGAACTGTGGACATTGTCTCTTCTAAGGAGCATTCTGGCTGCACTTTTCCAGGACAGATTTGTTTGTTCTTCTGACAGTTCATGGTCTTGTCAGTATTCTTTGCCAACACCACAATTCAAAGTCACCAACTCTTCTGTCTTCCGTGTTCATTGTCCAGCTTTCACATACATATTAACTCACTGCCATCAAGTAGGATCCGACTCATAGTGGAGTTGCCGTGGGTTTCCAAGGTGGTATCACTACGGAAGTAGATTGCCCAACTTTCCTTCTGAGGAATGGCTGGTGAGTTTGAACTGCCAGATCTTGGCTTGGGTAAAGTGCATCTTAGTCTTCAAAGTGACATCTTTGCTTCTTAACACTTTAAAGAGGTCTTTTGGAGCAGATTTTCCCAATGCAATATGATGTCTAATTTCTTGACTGCTGCTTCCATGGGTGTTGACTGTGGATCCAAGTAAAATGAAATAAATTCCTGACAACTTCAATTTTTTCTCTATCATGATGCTACTTACTGGTCCAGTTGTTAGGATTTTTGTTTTCTTTATGTTGAGGTGTAATCCATACTAAAGACTGTAGTCTTTGATCCTCATCAGTAAGGGTTTCAAATCATCTTTAGTTTTTCAGCAAGCAGGTTGTGTCATCTGCATGTCACAGGTTGTAAATAAATCTACCTCCAATCATGATTCCATATTCTTTTCAGATAGTCCAGCTTCTCAGATTATTTGCTCTGTGTACACATTGAGTAAGTATAGTGAAAGAACACAACCCTGATGCACACCCTTCCTGATTTCACACAACGCAGTATTCCCTTGTTCTGTTCAAACAGCAGCTTCTTGGTCTATGTACAAGTTCCTCATGAACACAATTAAGGGTTCTGGAATTCTCATTCTTCATAATGCTATCCATAATTTGTTCTGATTCACACAGTTCAAAACTTTTGCATAGTCAACAAAACACAGGTAAACATCTTTCTGGTATTCTCTGTTTTCAGCCAAGATCCATCTGATATTAGCAATGATATCCCTTATACCACAACCTCTTCTGAATCCAGCTTGAATTTCTGAAAGTTCCCTGTCAATATACTGCTGCTAATATTTTGAATTATCTTCAGCAAAGTTTTACTTGCATCTGATATTAATGATATTGTTTGACAATCTCCACATTCTGTTGTATCACCTTTCTTTGGAATGGACATAAATATCAATCTCTTCTAAACAGTTGGCCAGGTAGCTGTCTTCCACATTTCTTGGCATAAACGTGTAAGTGCCTCCAGTGCTGCATCCTTTTGTTGAAACATCTCAGTGGGTGTTCCCTCAGTTCCTGGAGCCTTGTTTTCTGTCAATGCCTTCAATACAGCTAGGACTTCTTCCTTCAATACCATTGGTTCTTGATCCTATGCTACCTCCTGAAATAGCTGAACATTGACCAACTATTTTTGGTACAGTAATACCATGTACTCCTTCCATCTTTTTTTGATGCTTCCTGCATCATTCCAGGGGTCAGCTTGAGTCAGGATCATTTTGAAGGCAACTGTTCTGTTTTCTGCTTTTAACATATACATCAGTGGCCTTAAGTAAAACAGATTACGATCTCCATAATGTGGTGAGCCTCATCCAATCAGTTGAAGAATTTAGGAGTAAAATCAGAGGTTTCTCAAGGAAGGACTTTGCCTTCAGACTGTAAATAGTCCATATTTCTCTCTCTCACCATCTGACCTACTGATTTGGAACACAAGACTACTGGAATTTACAGTCTTTTGCCTGGAACTACAGATATGGGACAAAGAGTCTGGAATTTCTAGCTTGTCACCTGATATACAAACTTTAGATTTGCCAGCCCTCATAATCACGTAATGCAAATATATATTGTGAGTCAATTCCTCAAAATAAATCTCTATGAATGTATGTATGCATGTATGTGTGTATTTTTATGAATGTATGTATGTATGTATGCTTAACCACTACACCAGCAGAGCTCCTTACTTATTTACATATATATATATACACATACATAAACATATATACATACATCAGAGCTCTTTACTTACATATACCCACACACACACACACACACACACACACACACACACATGGAGCTCTGTTAGCACAAATAAGGAGCTCTGCTGGTGTAGTGGTTAAAGTATTTGGCTGCTAACCAGGTCAGCAGTTTGAACACAGCATCCACTCAGTGGAAGAAAGATGAGGCAGTCTGCTTCCATAAAGATTTGTAGCCTTGGAAACCCATCTTTGGGGGTTGCTGTTAGTTGGAATCAAGTCAATGGCCGTGAGTTTGGTTTAGGAGTTAGCACAAATGCTTAAGCATTCATCTTTTAACTGAAAGATTACCCTACAGCACCAGAGCCCCTTGCATACATACATATATATATATATATATATATATATATACACACACACACACACACACACACACACACACATACATTACATACAGGTCAAGCTCACCTAGCAGCTGCTAGGTGAGGACATAATGATTTGTTTCCATAAGAATTACAGACATGACAAACCTATGGAGTCAGTTCTACTCTGTCACGTGGGGTTGTTATGAGTCAAAATTTACTCGATGGCACACAAGAGCACATACGTGTGTATACATATGCTACACACACACATTACTCGTTCTGCATCTCTAGAGAACGCTAAGACAGATATAACATCCTATAACATAAGATGTATTAATTGTAAATACAATATTTAAGCTACAAGATTACATATATTTGAAACTAAAAGCAATTTTAAGTAAGTCCAAACTAAAGAGGAAATCAACAGTATATAACAAATAAGAAAACTAAGATAGCAAATATCTCTATGGGAGACGAAATGCTAGAGTTTTAAATTACAGAAAATGTTGGAACATGCCTGTATGCAGATAGAATAATGTTGCAGAAAAGTGAAGACTAGGGATAACTGAAAACGTAAACTTATGAAGAAGGTGGGAGAGAAGGGTATTTACAGTATACTTGGAAGGATTCAAAGGTCTTATACTTAGTTGCTTATACTCCTTCCATGATTCCTACAGGGAGAGGCAGAAGATACCTGGAGATAGTGTTTGGAGCTGTGGTAGGTAGTTAGGTAGGGCAATATGAGATTTCTTCTCAGTTAGCTTCCATTTTTTCTATAAAGAATTTGAGAGTTTGTGTAGGAGAAGGGTAGTGAGAGCATGAGAAGGCCTGAGGAAAAGGTATAAAGATAATCTAAGATAAATACAAAAAAAGATCATCTTGTGTTTGAGTAGAAAAATGAACATAATAGAGAAATATATTTGAAAAGTTGGGCACTGATGAGTGGCCATTTGTACATTGGGGTCATAAATTTAAAGTGAATTCTTTAAAAAAATCTACCACTTTGATTGTATGGTTTTCCCTAGCATTTTTAATGTATTCCAGTGCAGCCCAAAGAACATAGTTTTGCCAGGTAAGCATTGCACAGGAAATGAGGTCAAAGTGAGCTAAAGTCTTTTGCAATGGAATTGCTAGAATAATAACTAAGGAAGTTTGGCTGGGGTAAAAATGGTAAGTGAAGGCAGAAGGGGTGATGTGAAAGAGTAAGAGGTAGTTTTCATAGATTAGAGATCTCAGTGAGGCGAAAGTATTGCTGTATTGGGTTTACATAAGTGAGCTGGAAAGCTAGAGCTAATTTTTAATGTGCACCTAACTTCACAAGGCAGCCACAGTATACACACTCTGGCTGTATGTCTTTCAGAACAGTTGGGAGTGTCCACAGAGAGATAGAGGCTCCCATCCCAGTACTCTATCCCAAGGGCCAACATCAGCTCCTGAAAGACCTGACAGAATCTCACCCCAGTCATACTACTTCAGGAAAACTGAAAGCCAGGGAGACACTGCTCATTCTGCTATGTCGTTTGACACAGCAGTTTTACATAATTTTACATAGTCTCTCCCCCCTCCTTTCCTTATATTAAATTCCTTGTGTCTGCTAATATTTAACCAGCAATTAATGTGAGCTATTTTTAAAATAAAATTTTGTTTTTCTTTACAAAATGACCTTAATAAAAATTTTTCATAGTTCTTTAGAATTTTTCATTACTTAAAAAGAGGCTCAAAGTAAATATCTACTTCAAACAGAAAAGTCAATCAGAAATAAATACATCAGAGCTCTATTCCTGTGCTGTAGTGAGAAATAAAATTTAACCTGCCAAGTTTTTTAGGACCATTAATAAATATTATCTATTGTATATCTATTTCTGTGATTCTTGGTTGCTAACTACCTAACACTGAAGTTTACATTTGTGCTTTCTGCTTGCAAATAAAAAATTGCAACATTTTGCTAAAACTGTGTTTATACAAATAGCTAAATGCAATTTTAACTAGTAATCTAACATGAATGCATATCCCTAAAGGCATCAAACAATTAGCAAGGCTAATACTAAATAATTCAAACCTTTGCCTGCTATTTATGCATTGTATGGTGCATTTATTACCATAACTTTGTCTGATAGTTTGTTTTAATGTGAACTGTGTCACAATGCCACGTTCTTGAGAGGTTCTTGAAAAGTCCTTGTGTTTTTCAGTCACTGCTGCTTCCCAACTTGCTGCCATTACTTAGCAAATATATGAAATAAAGCACAAAAAACTGGTATGTGACCAAATTACTATTTAAGAGTGTTAGTCATCCAAATAAAACACTGTTTTCTCAATAGTTACTAAATTTTTGTGGCAGAGAGAAATTAATGGTAGATTTCAATGAGGCTTTGGGATGTTGATTTGAAAGAGTGTTTTAATACTCCTCTCAGTATGAACAAGATGTGTCACCAAAAACTGGTTAGACATTTTGATATTGGTCATCTGGACCTCATATTTACCATCCTGCTCTTGGAAATATGTATATTTAATGTATGTCTCCCTTAACTGCTGATTCAATTAACCCAATTTGGCAATTTCCATAGTTTTTAATTTTACTATTTAGTGTGTTAAATGGTATATCTTTGTCAGTTATGACATTGCTTACAATAATAATAATCTTGAATTATAAAATAATAGCTTATTTCATTTAGCTTCCATTTGACTTTCCTAGGCCATGTAACTCAGAAGGAAGATGGGGCAATCTACTTCTGTAGTGATACTGCCTCGGAAACCCAAGGAGGGGTCTCTGAGTTGGGTCTGACTCGACGGCACATAACAACAACAACAACGACAACAACAAGGCATGTAAAGGAGCTCTGGCAGTGTAATGCCTAAGGCACTTGACTGCTAACCAGAAGGCTGGCAGTTCAAACCCACCAGCCACTCCTCGGAAGGAAGTTTGGGTAATCTTCTTCCATAGTGATATTGCCTCAGAAACCCAAGGAGGGGTCACTATGAGTCGGGTCTGACTCGACGGCACATAACAACAACAACAGGGCATATAAAGCTATGTAATAGAATTTTAAGAACAAATATCCTGTATCATTTGGGCCCAGTGTGCTGAAATGGCTCTATAATCTGCTAGAAATAAAATTCTACCTGATAGCCAGAGCCAATCCATAATGTAATACTTTTCAACTAATTGACTCACTAGAGTCAATTAAATGGAATATTCCTTAATATGATGAATCTGTTAAAACATAATTGTGGTTGAGCCCATCATTAACATTCACAAGCTGACAATGACAGCAGCACAATTTTAGTTAGTGTAATCAACATTCCTTTAGTAGATATAATTATAAGTGAGCCTTTTTCCCTTTTCTAGCAGAATAATAACAGCATGATAGTAACAGAATTTTGACTATGCTGTCATTTCAAAGTTAGAGGTAAGTACTCTATCAGATTTTTCCCTCTAATTGGAAAATAAGAGGAATTTGAAGTTAAGATTCTTACTCTACTTGGAATTTAGAGACAAAATGTTAGCTATAATTAAATCATAGAGCTTGAAGGGACTTGAGAGGTCATCTATCTAGTCTCATCACTTTCATAAAGAAGGAAAAAACTCCACCCATCCTTCCATTATTGCTCTCTGAACTTTTTCAAAGATATCCCCAATTAGCTTAGCAATTGAAAGCAATGTTTAATAATTTTCATCATTGGTGAAACCATCCTTAGGTCTGAACATCTCAAGCTGCAAATAAGCCACTTTTGTTATATCATCAGTTTATATGAAGAAGGATATATCTTAAATCTTCATCACAAGTAACTGAAAAGCTGCCAAATCAAACTTGCTCTATTTTGATCTAATAAATAAATAAATAAATAAATGCTGCCTTAACTGCTTTTTTTTTTTTTTTTCATTTTCAGCTTCTCTTTCAAGCATCTTAGTTATTTTTATGATGCATCACTACAGTTTACAAGTCTACAACCCACTCTTTCTTGAAGCCCAAATCAGATAATGTGCTTTAAGCATGTGTTTAAATAGAATTGAGTACACAGGAGAATTTGTTATCACTCCTGCCACTGCATATTGTGTGTGTGTTTGTGTGTGTGTGTTTTAAACTTATTTTTATGCTAACCTGATGTCATTCTTTTATTTGCATGTTATCTATATCATTTCTTGTGTTCGTAATTAATTTCAAAATTTGCTTTCCTTCTCATCCTATTAATATGCCATTTCCCATAGTTTTTTTCTCTAAAATTTATTTATACCTACAAAGCATTAGAAGAATTTATTGTGAGAACTGAACTCACCCTGGGAGTGAAGGTGGCATCATTGACAGAATGCATGTGACCATAAAGTGACTGCTCACATTTACCCTAGGAAGACAAAACAGACACAAAATCAAATAAATTCCACTTTGATATGTAAAAACAAATTAAAGAATAGTACATTTTATTTACATTTTAACATAGTTTTTTATTCCTATAATACAATCAATACACTCACAAAACAGAAAATATTAGCCTTTTATCAGCTACCTTTTAGAAGCAGACAGGGCTGTGTGGGTGAGTGTGATACCGGTACTGGTATCTACTCAGAAATTCTCGTGCCCGTACTTATACCTTTGGACAGGTGGTGAATTCTTACTAAATTTTGCAACTGGCATGCTCTTCAAGCCCTGGAGCAAGGAAGAAACCCTTGTAGGTTGATTTGTATTCAGCACAGCATTTCCTCTACAGCTCAAGAAAGGGAGCCTTTCTTTATTCCTTTTCTTTTAAATTATGGGATCATGTTTTAATTTCTGAATTTTTATAGTTTAGCATTAATATTATTACATGTATAAAAATACTATAAAACATGCACATTGATAAATAAAAAATAAACATTGTGTGTGTGTGTGTGTGTGTGGAAATTATACATTACACATACCTATTTAGCTCATTAGGAGCTCTGGTAGCATAGTGCCTAAGAAAGCTGGCGGTTCAAACCCACCAGCTACTCCTTGGAAGGAAGATGGGGCAATCTACTTCTGTAGTGATATTTCCTTGAAAATCCAAGGAGGGGTTGCTATGAGTCGGGGCTGACTTGATGGCACATAACAACAACAACAACATTCAGCTCATCTTTTCTGAACTATAACAGGCATTAAAATTATCTGCAAAAATCTCTAAGGTTCAGTTTACATACTACTAGGAAAATAGAACCAAAATGAATTATAAAAAGGATCTAAATATGGGGCCTTTTATTTTGACACCAATATTCAAAAGACATTCCTGGCTATTTTAGGGAAATAATACAAATTCTTTAGGAAAAAAAAATGAAAAAATTATATCTGGATTATTGCTTGGAGATTCTTCCTATGGGCTTTGAAATTCAGATTTAATTCAATAATTTATTCAATCAAGTATGTGTATGCAATTAATGTAACTCAGGAACAATTCTAAGTGCCTAGGATATGTGAATGAATAAAACAGATACTCTTGTCCTCATGGACCTTATATTCTAGTGGTGGCAGAAAGATACAAAAAAATAAGCATATGGTGTGTTACAATATATAAAGTTCTGTGAAAAGAAGAAAAAAGGCAGTAAGGGGTATCGTGAGCTCTAGAGTTAGAAGTGCTAAGGGAAAATCACATTATCAAGTTGAGTGATTCAATTTGCCACATTCAGAAGGGAAATTTTGAAGAAAGTCTAAAAGAAGTAATGGTGTTAGTTAGTCCTGCAGACATCGGGAGAAAGAGTGTCTCAGGTAGAAGGGAAAGCTAGAGCAGAGTTCCCCAGGCAGGAGTTCCCCCTGGCACTTCTGGAACAGCAAGGAGGCCAGCATGACTGGAGCAAAGTCAGTGAGTAGGCCAGTGGCTTTCCTCCAAAGCTTTCATCTGGTCTCATTCACTCCCTTCTATTGACATGGTGCAAAACAATCTGCACACAACAACAACAGAGCAACCTGCTCCCATAAAGATTATAGGCCAGGAACCTCTATAGGGGAGTTATAATTCATCGTAAAGGGTCACTGTGAGTTGAAATCACCTCTAAGGTACACAGCAGCAAACCAAATAAGGCTGGAAGAGAGATTACAGAAAAGACTACAAAAATGAGATAATAAAAGATAGAGGAGCTTCACCACGCACCCTCTTTGTATCTGTCAGTCATGGAGAGCTGAACTAACTAAAGTTGGAAAGGCTTTACAGGAGGTCCCTGGGTTACCAATGAAACCATCTCTGTGTCTTTTAAGAATTTCTAGGTCAGGTGGAACAGGTGCAGACAGGTTTTTACTTAGTCTTACTTTTGTGCAAGAAAAGTTTCAAAGCTCTGTGGATGATTTAAAAGTTATGGTGCAGCAAGTGAAGTGAACTCCTCATTCTAATGAAGAATTTGTTGTGAGTAGGTGTTGCTCAATTCTTTGAAAATGAAGGCATATTTACATAACATGAAAGCAGCTCTTCAAAGATGGCAGTGTCCTGCTCCAAGATGGCAGCTGACTGTGCCATTTTGAATGTGTGTGGCTCTCCACAACACTGCCAATGATCCAATTTAATTTTTTCAGGCTCTTAAAAAGGTTCACTACTCCTCTCCCAAGTCTCCCCTTTCAAAGCTTTGACCTGAAATTCTTCTTGGTCTGGTTACTTGATGAATTACCAATGCTGTGAAAATTCTAGACTGTTCTTGTCTTGCCTCATCAACCATGACAGAGCCAGTTCAGAAGGCTTCCATTAAAGGGCAAGTATGAGCTGTCTGTAAGTTGGACATTTATAACCCAAGGGCTGCCGTATAACTAAACTCTAGTCAGTCTTCCTACTGCCATTATGTTTAGTAAGTTAAATTTCAAATATATATTTATAAAATTAATCCATGCTACTTGCCTCTTTTCAAAGAATGTAAAATTTTCTGACCTGAATTTAAATTTCATAAAGATGTGTAGAAGCATTGTGGCATTCTCTCAGGGTTCTTGTCCCACACACCCAGGTTATTCCAGTTCAGTAACTTGATCTTGTTATAACTTTAAACCAATTATACTGAGAACTTCAAGTCATCCAAATCACCAAAGTGCAAATAAGTTACTTACAAAGCCAAAAAGGGACAGCATAAGATGCTATTGATTTTTATATACTGTCTTAGGAAATTTCATGGTAATTTTCTTTGAGAACTAATAGTGTATAGTTTTTGTAATATTATATAGTTAAGACTAATATTTAAAAAAATTTTAAGTTAGCCAATTTGTATTAAAGTAATTTTTTGCTATAATAAAATTTTGCATATGGTCTTCTTCTACATGAAGAATTTCTAAACTATTTGATTAATTGGTAAGGAAAATGTAGTTTTTGATTCAAATCCTTAATGCCGAGTTTTAATTCAAAGTAGAGTCTCTGAGGCACTCTTGAAAAGCCCTGGACATAAGGAGTTATAATGGAAATGCTGACGGTCCACATTTATGCTGCTATAACAAAACCTGACTTGAAGGTAAATGCTTCGTGAATTAAGCAAAGTTTAAAAGCTTTCTCTCCAGCTTTGCTCCCCAGATAAAAGTGAATCTCCTCTTTTTTGCGGTATAGGGAATATGTGAGTTACTAATATTCTAGTCCGCAAACAGCCTTAATCAAAAGCAATACCCAAATCGGGACATTAAAATTTGCAATATTTTCTTTGATGAATTATTGTCAGAATTGTTTTCTTTCAAAGAAGCAGAAAAAATGAAAAAGAAGAGGGAGTCTTAAAAAAATGATCATGTGGCCTGACAAGCCTTTAGCTGTAGTATTGAGCTCTCTCAGACAGAGAAGCTGTGTGTGAGTACGGTTTCTATCACTGGCCATGAGCACAGACACACTGAGGATTTAATTCCGGCCCCTGATCCCTAATAGCTGTGTGACCCTAAGCAAGTTGTATCACATCACTGTTCTTCATAATATGATGGTATTTAAACTATAGCTTTGTTTTGAGAATAAAGTGAGCAACTGTTGTGAAGTGCTGGGCCCAGTGCCTAGCAGTAGGTAGAGTAAGAGTATTCTCACTAGAGTAAGAGCTTAACAAGTATTAACTCTTAATAGTAGAGATATTCCCATCTAATACTAGTGATTCCCAAAGTGATCTCTCCATCCTTATCTCACCATCGAGCTCCAACTTTGCTTATCTATTTACCAACTTGAAGTCCCCAGTAAGATGTCTTAGAAATATCGGGGCTGTTTTTTTTCTTTGTCTGCCCCTCCAGATCCCATCCCATGTGGTGCTGCCCTGCTCCATGGCTTGCTCTCTACTGACTAACTCAACTTGGCTCTCAGACTCCCTGGCCTCTAGTTGGATTCAGCCAATGGGAAGCCTCAGCAACAGCTGGAAAAGCAGAAAGACAGGTCAGGTTAGTTACCACCTTGGTTTTCTTCCTGTGAAGCTATTAATTTGGTAGTGCCCCTATCTTCTATTTAATTATGCAATTTCTATTGTGGGTTCTTTCCCATGAGTACTGCTTGCACTGTGGTCCAGTAATGCTCTTTTCCCTCACTGCCTTCAGAACTAAGGGCAATAGCTCTGTGCAATGGCTTCCCATTGTTGCTAGTCCTTGGCTTCTTCATCATCTTTTATTGCTCCTTTAACCCTGCCCATAATTTTGTAAGTGGACCCTTCATTAAACTAAAGTTTAACGTCATCTCTGTCCTGCTGGTGACCTGTCTGATACAGTATCTCAGGCATAATATGGCAAAAACAGACTTTTTAATTTACTAAGTCCCAACACACTTATCCTCACCAAATCTATCTCTCCAAGCAGATGGTATCACAATTGCTCAAAAATGAAAAACAAATAAAAATTAAAAGTTGGGAAATAAGAAACCCAGGAATCTGAATTCCTTACCTTCTCCCAAAACATTCATTACTATACCATCTTAACAAAAATAAAGTCCTTCATTGCCTATTCTGTCCACCTCCACTATCATCACTCTAGTGCGGGCCATCTCATAGGGAGCTTGACTACAGCAGGAGCCTCTGAGCCTCTTTATTAGTCTCCTTTCTCATACTCTTGCCTCATTCCATACTCATTCCACTCACAGCCACTAGAATGACCCCTAAAACCTAAATCAGGCTATGCAACTACTTACAGCCATCCCAAAACTTACCATTTTACTCGATAAAATCCAAACTTCTTACCCAGGTTTGAAGGCTCTATATCGTTTGACTGCTGTCTACTTCTTTGACCTCATCTTTTACCACATTAATACCTAATATTCCTGCCCCATCTCTTTCATCCAATTATTTCGTGTGGCAAGAACTGTTTTATAAAACCACCTTCTTCTCCTTTTGGATGTACATCAAGATTTTAAGTCTTATTCTAGGCCTGGCCTTTAAAAATATCTCACACAATTCTCTGAACTCTTTTTCCCTGTTTGCAGGACATAGGCCAAGGGATCCTAGAAGATGGAGGAGAACAAAATGGAAGAAACATGGATTTCAGAGCTACCACGAGGAGAGAAGCCACCCACCAGTCAGTCAAGACCTCACAGCTGGACATTCTTGAGTTTGTGTTGTGCTATCCCTGAGATTCCAGGGTTGAACTGTTTCTTTTTTCTTTTCTTTTCTTTTTGTATTGTGCTTTAGGTGCAAGTATACAGAGTAGAGTTTGTTTTACGTTCAACATCTCATGTGCATTTGGTTTCACTCCCTAATTACCATCCCCAACTGGAAATTCTTAAGTGTGGGTTGCGCTAAGTCCCTGAGATTCCAGGGTTGAACTGTTTCAGTGGCTTTCAGTACTCAACAAAGAGTGCACACTGCTTTGTTTCCTTCATATCACCTATAATTAAATTAAATTACTTATTTATTTTTGTTTATTATTAGTCTCTTCTCACTAAAATGAAGAGAAACTTTGTCTTATCCACCATGGCATTCCCAAGACCCAAGACAACTATAGTAGGTACTTGGCAAATGGTCAATGAGTGAATAAGCAAACTGAATAATCACAACTGAAAACTGGAAAAACTCTATCATCACCAGATATGCTTATTGTTGGAAAAATATCTTGGTTTTGTCTTCAGTATTTATAGTCATCATGATCAGTCATGACCTGGAAAGTGCACTGTTATACTCCCTTAACTCCTTTGCTGTAACTGTCTTCTTAGCCGGGAGTATATGTGCCCATTGACTTTGCCATTGCCTCTTATATATAGCTCTTATAAAGGCAAATATAGGGGGATAATTGGTGATTTGGGGTGGAGTAGGCAGCTTTATTACATTTATTAATTGCTTATTACCTACCCAAAACACTGGGCTAAGTGCTTTATGTGAATTATCACATTCATTCCTCACAACCATATGAGTTGAATATTATTGTGATTCCTATTCTGTTGTTGGTGTTAGTACTGTCCAGTTGGTTTCAACTCATAGTGACCCTATGTACAACACAACGAATCACTGCCTGGTCCTGCATCATCCTCACAATCATTGCCATGCTTGAGCCCATTGTCACAGCCACTGTATCAATCTATCTTAAGGAAGATCTTCCCTTTCTTTGCTGACCCTCTACTTCACCCAGCATGATAACCTACTCCAGTCAGTGGCCCCACCTGACAACATGATCCAAATGCAAGAGACAAAATCTGACCATTCTCACTTCTAAGGAGTATCCATCTATACTTTTTCCGAGATTTATTCATTCTTCTAGCAGTCCACAGGACATTCGATATTCTTTGCCAACACCACAGTACAAATGCATCACCTCTTCTTTGGTCTTTATTCATTGTCCAGCTCTCACATGCATATGAGGCTACTGTCTCATGAATCCACCTCAGCTCATGCAAAAATGAAAGCCTATTACATGGACTCTTCTGAATCTTGCATTTTATTATGAGAGGTAGTGCACTAAAGTGGTGAAAAGTGATACTGGAGTGAAATTGTGGAGTTTAAATCTCAGCTCATTGGAGAGTTACTAAGAATGTCTCTCATTTGTACTATACTGAATATTTTATACCTTGTAACTCTTTTAATCCCCTCCACATAAAATTGGTAATAATTTTAATTCCCATTTACAGATGGACAAATTTGTGTAAAGTGATTAGCACAGTGTTTACACAAGAGATATTACTGTTTACTGATTAAAGTCTTCTGTTCCTTGTTCTACTTACTAACATTTATTGGTCACTAAGACCAGCTGAGACACTTTGGTGGTGCAGTGAGTGACTAAAATATTCAGCTGCTAACAAAAATGTCAGTGGTTCAGACCTACTAACCACTCTACAGGAGAAAGATGAGACAGTCTGCTTCCATAAAGATTTACAGCCTTGGAACCCTGTGGAGCAGTTCCACTCTTTCCTACAGGGTCACTCTGAACCAGATGGAGTCAGCTCTGAGTCAGACAGAGTCAAGCTGATGGTAGCCGGTTTGGTTTAAGAAAACTATGGTAACAACCAATAGAACTATTTTAAACCTGTCTAATCAATTATTAACAATTCCACAGTCCTTGTTACAAGCAAAAAAAAACAAAACTAATTTTAAACTTATCTAATTAATCAACTGGGAGCTCTGGTGCTGTAGTGCCTAAGCCATTTGACTGCTAACCACCAACCACTCCTCAGAAGGAAGAACTGGTGATCTACTTCTGTAGTGATAAAAAACAAAACAAAACAAAACAAAACCTCGGAAACCCAAGGAAGGCTCGCTATGAGTTGGATCTGACTCCACAGCAGTGAGTTTATTTTGATTTTTTTAGTTAATCAGTGACGGCTAACTTCAGCCAAATAGCCACCGACTTGTTATTTGCAAGTCTGCTAATTCTGGGCAAAGATTCACAACAGTATATATGTTTCTGAGGTTGATACCAAGCCTATTCCACCTTTGTAATCAACAAAAACAGGCCTCAGTAACCAATAATCTTCTAAGAGTATTGAAATCAACACAATCCAAAGTGAACTCTTCTCAAAAACTGGATGTAAAATCAGCATTCGTATTTGACAGTGAACATAACTCTGATTAATATAACTCTTCATCACGTACAAATACAATAAATTCAGCTTTTTGCTTTCAGATACTGTGTGGTGATCTCATCTTTTGACCACAGAGAGGATTAGGGCCAGAGATCCCTTAGGAGTGTGTTCTTACTGTATTATAAAAGGAGCGCTGGTGGTGCTGTGGTTAAGGCATTGGGCTTCTAAACAGAAGTTAGCAGTGTGAATCCACCCATGGAGAGAGGAGGCAGATGGCTTCCATTAAGATTTTAAACCTTGGAAACCCAATGGGGATCATTATGAGTCAGAATCAACTTGATGGCAGAGTTGAACCACCAGCCTTCTGGTTAGCAGTCAAGTGCCTTAGGCACTATGCTACCAGAGCTCCTTATATATAAACTCATGTACTATATAAACTCACTTTGAGATTACATGGAAACAGTCTTAAAATGATCATTTGCATTTTTTAAGAAATGTACATATCTAAAGAGACTTTATTATCATTATATATATATATATATATATATATATATATATATATATATAAAATGTAGCGGTCCAGAACATAGGAGTGACACTGCTTGGGTTTGAATTTAGGATTTACTGCTGACTCTGATCTTAGAAAAGTCTGAACCTCAGTTTCCTGTTGTTAAACCAGGAAAAATAATAGTATCTACATCACTGGGTCATTGTGAGGAGTGAAAGAGTTAATCCTATAATCCATGTAAAGTACTTACATTACTGCCTGGGACATAGTAAGGGTTCAATGAATGTTAATTTTACATAGTCACAATATGAAGATTGCAAGCTTTATGATGGCAGGGATGACATCCAGTATATTCATAACTTCAAAATTATAATGACAGCATGGGCTGGCACATGGTAGATATTTAATAAATGTTGGAGTTAATACACACACACACACAATAGAGTCAATCCTAGAAAAGTTAAGTAAGTTTGGTACTTTTGCCTTCACCAACTCTCTTTTCCTGACCACATGACCTCTGGCTTTCCAAGGCAATTCAGGTAAAACAGTTAACTCATCAGCATTTATTTTTAATTTTTTAAAAGAATTATCTTGGAGTCCAAGAACAGAATCCTACAATCATTTGACAGTTGCACACAATAAAGTTAAATTTAGCATGGTTTATTGTCCACAGCACCCTCTTATACTCAACCACTCCTATCAACCCATTCATCCCCTTCCAGATATCACATTTATGACAAGAAGCACTGTCTCCTCATAGCATTATCTGCATACATTTTAGAAAATAATTTGTTATAGTAAAATATTAAAAATTTTAAAGATGATATCTCTAAATAAAGCAATACAATTAAAGATAACTCCATTGTGCAATTATGCCTATCCTTTCTGTCTCCTCTCTCTGCTGGTGGGTTCAAACTGCTAACCTTTTGGTTAGAAGCCAAATGCCTTAACCACAGCACCAGAAGAGCTCCTTTTACAATACAGTAAGAATTATGGAACAATGTTAATATTTAATTCCTGCAAGTAGCTAATGCCCCAGAGGTTGTCACACTCCTAAGATATTTTATGGATAGTGGAATAAAAATATCTCTGGCCCTAATACTCTCTCTGGTCAAAAGATGAGATCAGCACTCAGTATCTGAAACCAAAAAGCTGAATTTATTACATATGTACGTGAGGAAGAGTTATACAAATCAGAGTTATACGCACTGTCAAATACGAATGCTGATTTTACATCTAGTTTTTGAGAAGAGTTTACTTTGGATTGTGTTGGTTTCAATATATAGAAGATTATAGGTTATTGAGGCTTGTTTTTGTTTTTGTTAATTACAAAGGTGAAATAGATTTTGGAAAGCCAGGGCCGACAACATCAGGATCCAGGTAAGGGGAGGGAGGCAGACAATGCCAACCCAGAGGCAAGAAGAAGGAAAACTCAGGGCTGACAGCAGTAGGATCCAGGTAAGGGGAGGGTGGAAAGGTTTCACACAGCTAAGGGAGACAAACTTGTCCATCAGTTTGTCATACTGTGGTGGCATACATGTTGCTGTGAGGCTGGAGGCTGTCCCACTGGTGTTTCAAACACTAGCAGGGTTGCACATGGTGCACAGGTTGCAATACAGCTTCCAGATTGAGACAGACTCAGAAGAAAGATGAAGCCATCCACTTCTCAAAGAATTGGTCAGGTAAAATCTTATGAATAGCAGAGGAACAATGTCTGATACATTATTGGACAGCTTTATGAGCAGCCTGGAAACATTATCTGATACAGTGTTGGAAGACAAGCCCCTTAGGTCAGAAGGCACTCAAAATATGACTGGGAAAGAGCTGCCTCATCAGAGTAGAACCAACCTTAATGATATTGATGAAGTAAAGCTTTTAGGATCTCCATTTGCTAATGTGGCATGACTCAAATTGAGGAGAAACAACTGCAAACATCCTTTAATAATTGGAACAAGGAATGTACTAAGTATGAATCTAGGAAAATGGGAAGTTGTCAAAAGTGAAATGGAACTCATAAAGATTGATATCTTAGATATTAGTGAGCTGAAATGGACCACTTTTGGCCATTTTGAATCAGACAACCATATGATCTACTATGCCAAGAATGATAAAGTGAAGAACAATGGTGTAGCATTCATTATCACAAAGGATGTTTCAAGATCTGTCCTGAAGTAAAATGCTGTCAGTGATAGGAATATATCTGTACACCTACAAGGAAGAGCAGTTACTACGACTATTATTCAAATTTACACACTAACCACCAAACCCAAAGAGGAGGAAATTAAAGATTTTCATCAACTTCTGCTGTCTGAAATTGATTGAACATGCACTCAGATGTGTTAATTATCACTGGTGACTGGAATGCAAAAGTTGGAAACAAAGAAGAATCACCAGTAGTTGGAAAATTTGGCTTTTGTGACAGGAATAATGCTGGAGATCATATGATATAATTTTCCAAGACCAATGACTTATTCATTGCAAATACCTTTTGTAAACAACACAAATGGCAGCTATACAAATGGATATCACCAGAGGGAGTACATAGGAATCAGATTGACTACATCTGTGGCAAGAGGTGATGGAAACGCTCAATATCTTCAGCCAAAACAAGGCCAGCAGCTGATTGTGGAACAGACCATCAACTGCTCACCTGCAAGTTCACCTTGAAGTTGAAGACAATTAAAACAAGTCCACGATAGCCAAAATATGACCTTGAATATGTACTTCCTGAAGTTAGAGGCCATAAAAAATAGATTTGATGTATTGAACACCAATGACTGAAAACCAGAGGAACTGTGGGATGACATGAAGAACACCATTCATGAAGAAAACAAAAGATCATCAAAAAGACAGGAAAAGAAGAAAAAAACAAAATGGATGTCAGAAGGCAGAAGGGACTCTGAAACTTGCTCTTGAATGGAGAATAGCCAAAGCAAAGGAAAAAAACGACAAGATAAAAAAAAAAACAGAAAATTTCAAAGAGCAGCTCAAAAAGACAAAGTCAATTATTATAATGAAATGTGCAAAGACCTGAAGTTAAAAAACCAAAAGGGAAGAACACATTCAGAATTTCTTAGGCTGAAATAACTGAAGAAAATTTCAAGCCTCGAGTTGCAGTACTGAAAGATTCTATGGGAGTTCTGATAGCGTAGTGCCTAAGGCATTTGACTGCTAAACAGAAGGCTGGTGATTCAAACCCACCAGCCACTCCTCAGAAGTAAGGTTGGGCAATCTACTTCCATAGCGATACTGCCTTGGAAACCCAAGGAGGGGTTGCTATGAGTGGGATCCAACTCGATGGCAATGAGTGAGTAAGTGACAGAAAAATTTGGAATGATGCAGGAAACATCAAAACAAGATGGAGGGAATACACAGAGTCACTGTACCAAAAATAATTTGTCAATGCTCATCCATTTCAGGAGGTGGCATATGATCAAGAACCAATGGTATTAAAGAAAGTTGAAGCAGCATTGCAGGAAGTGGCAAAAAAACAAGGCTCCAGGAATTGATGGAATACCCATTGAGATGTTTCAATGAATGGATGCCCCACCAAAACCACTCACTTGGCTATGCCAAGAGATTTGGAAGACAGCTATCTGGCCAACTGACTGGAAGAGATCCATATTAGTACCCATTTCAAAGAAAGGTGATCCCTCAGAATGTGGAAATTATCGAACAATATCATTAATGTTGCATGCAAGTAAACTGTACTGAAGATAATTCAAATATGGTTGCAGCAGTATATATTGACAGAGAACTTCCAGAAATGCAAGCTGGATTCAGAAGAGGACACAGAATGAGAGATATCATTGCTGATGTCAGATGGATCTTGGCTCAGAATAAAGAATTCCAGAAAGATGTTTACTTGTGTTTTATTGACTATGCAAAAGCATTTGATTATGTGGATCATAATAAATTATGGGCAACATTGAAAAGAATGGGAATTCCAGAACACTTAATTGTACTCGTGCGGAACCTGTACATACACCAAAAGGCTGTCATTCGAACAGAACAAGGGGACACTGCCTGGTTTAAAATTAAGAAGGGAGTGTGTCAGGGTTGTGTCCTTTCACCATACTTATTCAATCTGTATGCTGAGCATACAGAAACATACAGAAGGCGTGTACCTGAGAAGCTGGACTATTCAAAGACAAACATGGCATCAAGATTGGAAGAAGAATAATTAACAATCTGTGATACGCTGATGACACAACTTTGCTTGCTGAAAGTGAAGATGACTTGAAGCACTTATTGATTAAGATTGAAGACTACAGTGTGCAATATGGATTACATCTCAATATAAAGAAACAAAAATCCTCACAACTGGAGGTATAAGCAGCATCATGATAAATAGAGAAAAAATTGAAGTTGCAGAAGACTTCACATTGCTTGGTTCTACAATTGAAACCAATGGAAGCAGCAGTCAGGACATCAGACAACATATAGCACTGTGCAGATTGGCTGCAAAAGACCTCTTTAAGGGCTGAAGAACAAAGATGTCTCCTCAAGGACTAAGGTGTGCCTGACACAAACCATGGTATTTTCAATTGCCTCATATGCATGTGAGAGCTGGACAGTGAATAAGAAAGACCAAAGAAGAAGAATTGATGTTTTTGAATTGTAGCGCTAGAGAAGAATATTGAAAGTACCATGGATTGCTAAAAGAACTAACAGATCTGTCTTGGAAGAAGTGCAGTCAGATTGTTCCTTGGAAGCAAGAATGGCCAGATTTCATCTCACCTACTTTGGTCATGTTATCAGAAGGGACCATTCCCTGGAGAAGGATGTCATGCTTGGTAAGTTGGAGGGTTGATGAAGGAGGGTAAGGCCCTCAACAAGATGGATTGACACAGTGGCTGTGGCGATGGGCTCAAGTATAGCAAGGATCATTGAGCTGGCACAGGAATAAGCAGTATTTTGTTCTGCTGTGCATGGGGTCGCTATCAGTTGGAGACAAACTGACAGCACCTAACAACAAAAACAACATTTTTATTTCAAATGCAACTACCAGTGAAAAGTGCTATCAAAGAAGAAAAATTATACCATGTACAAAGGTGAGCAGAAATAAAGTTCACACCTGCTGTGCACAGAACATTCTACTACTTATGACCAGCTGGATGTAGCTTTTTTCTATTGTAGCTATTACCATAGTTATCACGTTTAAAAATTAATGTCGAAAGAATTCTGTGAAGATCCCTTTTGAATTGAACAAGGTTAAAATATTTTTAACTATTGAGTAACTTCTATAACATGAATATTTTTTACCTGAAAAAATACCTTTGAGAAACCAAAGAATTTTAATTTTACAGGTTTATAAACTGTTAAAGAAAAATATCCTCCTTTACTATTACTGAAATAATCCCACTGGCATATAAATTGGAAGCAGAGTAATCATTAACAAGCCTCCTAATTTTTGTTATTTTATATAAATAACTAACCATGTCTGTGAAAGATTGATTGCAGCTT
Organism: Orycteropus afer afer; assembly: GCF_000298275.1. Classification (NCBI taxonomy): domain Eukaryota; kingdom Metazoa; phylum Chordata; class Mammalia; order Tubulidentata; family Orycteropodidae; genus Orycteropus; species Orycteropus afer. The sequence goes on from NW_006921589.1 coordinate 16,882,541, forward strand.
TTAAAATGTTTGCTGAATCCATGTGTAATTAAGATGAGTTAAATATGCAAATAAAGCCTAATTAGCTTCATTTATTAATGTTAGTTTGCCTTGTCTTTACAAAATTTCTGCTGTGTTTCTTTTTTAGCACATAGAATTTTTGATCTCTTTCTTCTAGGTTGATTGTGAAGAAACAAGCTGTTTGCCAGGAAAAATTCACATGGGGTTCTGGGGTATATTTTAGAGAGGAAGTTGGAAAAAAAATGCTTCCCATAGCATGTAAACTGAATAAATACTTTTACATATTTTTTCAACTACCTCTCTTTAAACTATATTTAATTCCATGTTGTCAAAGAAGCAAATTCTCTGGAAATTTCTTTGATGAAAAAGACTGTTTTGTCACAACAAGAACAGCACAGTGACTGAGTAGAGCTGGGTAGAGTGGATTGTATCCAAAAAAAAAAAAAAAGTCTGCAGAAGTGCCTTTTCCTTGACAAAAATATCTAAATTCTGTTGCATTAGCAAAACAACCTGTTCTGTGTAAAACCCCTAATGTCTCATGAAATTTATGTGGAATGCATAGAGTCAGGCCTTTACAAAAAACATAGTTAATTGGAATCAATGCACAAGAAATATATAACACAAGGGTCAGAGGGAAACACTAGTAAAAGCTAAATTAAAGTCCAAAGTCAATCTCACTAACTTTTGATAACCAAAAAAGAAAAGGGGAAGGGGGATGACATGCAGGGCAAATAGATTCTGAATTTCAAAACTTCTCTCTCTCTCTATTTTTGTGTATATTATGATTTATTTTTTGTTACACGTGTATACACAGGTATATAGAAATATTTGGAAGGCCATATCTCAAAATGTAAAAGTTACTAACCTTAGTTAGTACTCACTGCCGTCAAGTCGGATCTGACTCATAGTGACCCCTCCTTGGGTTTCTGAGTTGGTATCACTATGGAAGTAGATTGCCCAACCTTCCTTCTGAGGAGTGGCTGGTGGGTTTGAACTGCCAGCCTTCTGGTTAGCAGTCAAATACCTTAGGCACTATGCCACTAGAGCATCCATTTTCTGTATGTTTTGATACTTTTATTAATAAAAAGACATGAAGTATTGACAGTTATTTATACTACAAAAGAAGTATTAAAAAGCCAATCTTTTTTTTTTTTTTAACTTTGAGTGTGTGTGTGTGTGTGTGTGTGTGAGATTTGGGTGAAAGTTTACACAGCAAATTCACTTTCCATACAGCAGCTCACATACACTTTATCCCATGACATTGACTACAATTTATCACAACAAAACAGCTCCCCTCCCACTTCCTCCCCATCATTATCTCTTCCCTGTGTTCTTCCCTCCATGCACTCCTGCTGCCCAGCTGTCTCCCTGAGCATACACAGCCTTTCTATTCTCCCATGATTGATCTCTCCAAGCAGTGCATCTACCTAATGTAAATATTCAGCTTATATCCCTGTCTTGTCTGACTGGAGACCACAAGAGTAGCTTCAATTCCAGACCTGAAACACAGGTAGGGGCCATAGTCTCAGTGGTTCCACCAGGCTCCACCAGCCCAGCAAACCTGTTTTTCACTTTTTTTTTTTTTATGATTTTGAGTTTTGTTCCACATGGTTCTCCCACTCTATCCAGGATCTCCTATATAAATCTCCCTCCGAGTGGTTGGCAGTGGTAGCCAGGCACCATCTAGCTCTTCTGGTCTCATAGTTGTATAGGCTGAGGATTGCATGGTGTACCAGTTGCTTGGACTCATTGTTTCCATGAATCTTTGGTTTTCTTCATTTTTCTTTGCTCTGGTTGAGGGGAGAACCACCCTTACATCTAGATGGTCTCTTGCTAATCTTTCTTTTTTTTAAACAAATATTTTTTCTTTAACTCTTTATTGTGATTTGTGTCAAAGTTTACAGAGTAAATTGGTTTTTTCATTAAATAATTCATACACATTTTGATTTGTGACATTGATTGCAATCTCAACAATGTAATAGCACTTTTCCCACTTCCTCCCTGTGTTTACAGTTTCCATTCCTCCTTCTTTCCTATCCCTTTCTGCCTTTTGAGCTTTATTCTTGTGCAAATGCTGCCCTTATGACCTTGTATTGTTGGTTGTTCTAGGGAGTGTGTACTTGTCTGGTGTCACAGATCACTTTCTAGGCCTATTGTTTGGCTGAAAGTTGAGCCACAGGAGTGAATTCACTTCTAGCCTTGACGGATAATTAAGGGTCACAGTCTCAGGGCTTCCATCAGGCTCTATCTGAACAATAAGCCTGGTCTTCTTTGAGTTCTGTTCCATATTTTTCTCACACTCAATATGGGATCTCATATTGCAATCCCTTTCAGAGTTGTCAGCAGCAGTAGTGGACACCATCTAATTCTTCTGGTGTCAGGGTCACGGAGTCAGTTTGGACCAATTTTTCCACGTCTTTGATTTTCTTCACTCTTCTTTGCTCTAGAAAAGACTAACAGTTGTACCTTAGATGGCCCAGACAAAAGTTTAAGACACCAGTTGCTACTCCCAAAGTAGACATAGAACACTATCTTTGTGGACTATGTTATGCCAATGAGAGAAGGGTGAAGAGTGATAAACAGAAAGAAAAGACTAAAAGAAAAAAAAGTGTGTGTGGGGGGGGCAGTAAGAATGATGAAGAAAGACAAAAAGAGCAGGAAAAAAATAGAGGGAAAGAACCTGTCTTCCACCATTGTTCTCCGTCTCTATCCCGGATCTTCTACATAGATCCCCCTCTGAGTGGTTGGCAGTAGTAGCCGGGCACCATCTAGTTCTCCTGGTCTCATAGTCATATGGGATGAGGATTGTGTGGTGTACTCAAGCAACTGAGGGAAAAAAGCACTGGTACAACCACTAGTTGCCAAACACAGCTACAGTAGAAACATAGGGCTTGTGTCATGGGAGCAGGCACCGCAGACTGAAGAGTGGCAGGCTGCAGGGTTAAAAAATTAATTAACTCATTAAAATGAGTGGGGAAGAGAAAGAAAAAAAAAGGGTGGGGAAAGAGGTAAAAATTAAGAAGAATGAAAAAAAAGAGAAAAAAAATGAAAAGGGGCTCAGTACTGGTGCAAGTGTTAGCCCCAGTCACAGCTGCAGTAGCAAGCGGCGTTCCCTCTGCAGGACTGGGTGCTGCTGACTGCAGATGTGGTGAGGTGGCCAGAAGAAGGTACGAGGAAGAGACAAACAAAAATAAGAAATGAAGAGGAAGAAGGAATAACTAAGAAGAAAGAATAACAACAACAACAAAAAGGCAACAGCAGAGTGCTATTAGGGGAAGGGTTTGGCCAGCTGCCCAGTTGGTGCAAAAGGGAAGAGGACCACACCTCTGGTCACCAGGAAGTTGTGTGGGGTGTACACTGAAGAGTTCATACCCCTTTGGTTGCCAAAAACTAATGTGGGTGCTGGTGCAGTCCTAGTTGAGCAGTTTTTTATCTGGTTTTTGCCCCAATCAGAATGCTGCTTGCAATAATTCAAAATGGCCATACTGGACCAGGCTCATTGAAAATTCACTGTTCCATGTGCCTCCTTGTTTGCTGTTCTCATTCAGTCTCTTCTTCTAATTGGTATTTAATCTACTTTTTTAATCCTTGCCTTTGAAGCTCTTTGTTTTAGGACTGTCATCCATATTGGTTTCACTTGGCTTCTCAGGTCTTTACTGTAGAGGGTCTGGATAGTATATCTACCTAGGCCACCATCTTTAAATGATCCAGCATCTCTCTTTTTGACATCTATTTAATTCCTTCTTTTCACTATTATAGCCTGCAATCCAATATCATATCTCAAATTCAGAAAATTGTTTTATAATATTATTGATTTTATTGTTTAAGGACTTACTATTACTATTTCTAATAATGTGTGTGTGCATGTGTGTGTGGTGGAAAACAGGTCTTTTTTCCAGGTTTCTGAGAGATATATAGAAAATATTTATATTTAAATATGAAGAAAGAATAAAAATCTTAAACATGAAATATTTTCAGTTTCTTAATAAGTGGCTTTTATTCATTCAACAATATTTATTTAAAATCTACTGTTGATTTGTGTCCTCCAAAAACCTACATTTAAATCCTAATTCCTGGTACCTGTGACTGCAACCTTATTTGAAATAGGATACAGATGTGCTTAGTTGACATGAGTTCCTACAGAAGTAAAGTGTGCCCTAATACAACATGACTGGTGGTGTTAAAAGGAAAAAAAAAAACAAAAAAACAAAACCACTGCCATCTAGTTGATTCTAAGTCATAGTGACCCTCATAAGGTTTCCAAGTTGGTAAATCTATACAGAAATATATTTCTCCATTTTCCTTCTGTGGAGCAACTGCTGGGTTTGAACTCTCAAACTTCTGGTTAGCAGTCAAATACATTAGGCACTGCACCACCAGAGTGCCTAGTTATAAGAAGCTTGTTATAGGCACAGGAGTTGAGAAACTGAGAGACACACAGGGATAACACTACAAGAAGAAAAAGACGAATCGTACTGATGCATCTACAAGGCAAGGAATGCCAATGATTGCTGGAAAGAGGCATGGAACAGAATTCTCTCAGAGCCCTCCAAAAGGAATTAATCTTGAAAGCACCTTGACTTCAAACTTCTTGCCTCCAGGATGATAGGAGAACAAATTTCTATTATTTTAAGCTACCCACTTGTGGCACTTCGTTATGGAAGCCCTAAGAAATTAATACATCCATTAAGGGCCACACTGCCAGAGGAATAGGATGTTTGAAATTGGAAGCTTGGGCTGAGCCTGAAACAAACAGAATCCACATTCCAAAGTGGGGACCCATCATCATGTATGAAAGACAGGTGAGAAATTAAATATAAAGCTCTTTATTTACATGGACGATGTGAAATGCAGTAATTGAACTAAGAGATAAAGAAAGTAAACAGCCCTCAAAAGAGAGACACAATCCAAGATGTAAATTTCAAATATGAGATTCTAGCAATATGGAGACTTTGAATAGTCCATGAAAAGATCAATGTTAAACATCTGATTAGCTTAGAAAGTGCTGAACTAACTCTACAATGTGGTAGGAGTGAAGAAATGTGTTTCAAGTTCCTTTTACCTCATCATTCTTCCTGCACTTCAGCATTGATAGTTCTGAAGCCATCATTAGGTGAACGGCTATGTCTCAAAAATCTTGAAACAGTCCTCTCTCAGGCTTTCAATAGTTCATGTCCTTCTACCATGCAAAATATACTCTCTTCTTCCAAAGCCTCCCTAAGAGTCTCATCCAATTTCTGTCTCAGCTCAAAGTCCAGAAACATGTTATCTAAATTAGGGTTGTTGTTGTTGTTGTTATATGCCGTCGAGTCAGCCCCGACTCATAGCGACCCCTCCTTGGGTTTCCAAGGCAGTATCACTATGGAAGTAGGATTGCCCAACCTTCCTTCCGAGGAGTGGCTGGTGGGTTTGAACCGCCAGTCTTCTGGTTAGCAGTCAAGTGCCTTAGGCACTATGCTACCAGAGCTCCCCTAAATTAGGGTAAGGTGTGTATAATGCACCTGGGGTGTCATTTCTTAAATTTTGCTCCACAGGTCCAGGCCCTCTCAATCTGTACAATCATGAAACTAAAGAGATGTTATCTATTCCATATGTACACACACACATACCATGTAATGATGATGATGGAAAAGGCACAGGATGTCCACTATAAACACTCCTGTTCAAAAAGGGGAAAATAAAGGACTCAAAGGAAACACCAGTTAGTAATGATTCTGAAATCCACCAGACAAATTATGGAAGTTCCTTGATTAGGTCTCAAAGTCTGTGAATCATTCTCCAAGCAGGAAGCTTGATAAAAATGCATATTTTTACATAAATGGCTTCTTCTTAAGAGACTCTAATTAAAGAGATTCTTAATCAATATATCCAGTTGGTATTTAAGAATACGGATTAGAATAAGAATGCCATAGGATTCTACCATGTAATAAAATCTGATCTATGCAATCTTTCTCAAATTTTAATATTCACACAAATGACCTGCAGATCTTGACAAAATGCAGATGCTGACTCAGTAGCTCTGGATAGAGCCCGTGGGATGTAGCTAAATCCACTCTCTGCAATAAAAATTCTTCATCTGGAGTATTTGCTGATTTCTATGGAGTAAATATTTCCACCATGGCCAATTTCAAGATATCAACCTGATGTCATTGAACTCAGATTTGGAAAGAGATGAGCACATTTGCCTCTTATGAGTGAGCCTGAGCCAGGTCCTGGATACCACTGAGATGGTGAATTTCTAACAAGCTACCAGTTGATATGGATACTGCTGGTCCAGAGACCACATATAATAAAGATATGATAGAGAATCATAGAAAGTCCTCTAAAGCAAAGTGAGATATGGACTTCTTAGGAGGAGATACAGACAATGAAATGGAATTAGTTGGGTTGGGCAAAGTGATGGGATAGAAGACAACTCTTATCAAAGAATGATTCTAGACTAAGTGTCAGCAACAGGCAAAATACACCCATGGCAATGTATTTATGTGGTGGTCATGGTGGTTTTGTTGTCACAATGGTGTTGTTGAGTTGCGGCAACAGAGAACCCAGGATGGTAAAGCTGATAGCATTAACTTTATTAACTTTTAATAAGTACACAATGTTTTTACCACTTGTTTTTACCATTTGTTGTGATAAATGGTTATAGAAAATACACACATATTAGCAAAAATCTTGCCACAGACACACATACACAAAAACATATTTACTTATATACAAAGACACATCCATAGGCATTATATCATTCATATAAATATACATACTCCTGAACATAAATATACTCACAGGCACACGCTTTGATTGATATACATACGTACACAAAGATATTGTTTTGTTGTTGTTAGGTTCCATTGAGTTGTCTCCGACTCATAGAGACCCTGTGTACAGCAGAAGGAAACACTGCCTAGTCCTGTGCCAGCTCCATGATCCCTGCTCTACCTGCACTCATCATTGCAGCCACTGTGTCAGTCCATCTCATTGAGGGCTTCCCCTCTTTCGTTGACCCTCCACTTTACCAAGCATGATATCCTTCTCCAGGGAATGGTCCCTTCGGACAACATGACCAAAGTAGGTGAGACGAAGTCTGGCCATTCTTACCTCCAAGGGGCATTCCAGCTACACTTCTTCCAGGACAGACTTGTTAGTTCTTTTAGCAGTCCATTGTACTTTCAGCATTCTTTGCCAGCACCACAACTCAAAAGCATTGAGTCTTCTTTGGTCTTCCTTATTCACTGTCCAGTTTTCACATGCATATGAGGTGATTGAAAATATCATGGCTTGTGTCAGGCAAAGATATACACATATACACACATGGACACACAAAATACACATGCATATGCACACAGATACACATATCAAATAATTAAAATAGATAACTCATACCTATTTTAATTAGGTAAATATATATATATAATTATAACAAAAAAGGATTTTGATCACAACTAAAGGAGCTCTGGTGGTACAGTGTCTAAGGCATTTGACTGCTAAACAGAAGGTTGGTGGTTCAAACTCAACAAGATAAGGTGGTCTACTTTCAAAAAGACTCACTGCCTTGGAAACCTAGTGGGGTTTGTTATGAGTCAGAAATGACTCGATGGCAATGTGTTTGGATTCTGGTTTTATATTAGAAATAAGAGGCTTAGTAAAAAAAAAGACCAGCATTACGGAGATAATACATTTTAAAATCTAGAGGAAATGGATCATTTCTAAACAAAATACAAATGATGCAAATTGATGATGAATTAGTATATCAAGATTTAGTCAAGGGTTAGAAATCATACCACTTATTCCAATGGAGAGAATTTAATTAAAAAACAAAAACATTGTACCTATGTATGCCATCGTTAACAAGGATGCTCAAGGGGTGAAAGGAGATCCCTACATCATTGAGGTACGAACTGTAGGAGGCAGCGTAATGCTTAGGGCTGGGAGAACAAAGGGAAGAGGATAAAGTTTTTAAAACTTAGAAAGTTAGAAGAGAGGTCCCTTGGAGCTTAACTCAGACCTCTGAAAGAGGGGCACTGCTTGGCTAGTGTTCATATTTGATGAGGGTTGTTGAGGAAATATGAGGCTACAAGTAAGGAAAGAAACGAGAAATGGATTTGACTGCTGTGATAGAAAGGCACTGCTTCATGTAGGGTGAGAAAGAAAACAGATAGGAAGCAGCTGGAATAAACAGGAAAAAGTTCCCTCCTCTTCCTTTATCCTTGCAGCCTCCCTCTGTCTCCTCTGGGCAGAACCTACCACAGAACCAGCTGGCATAGCAGAACTGTGGTTTGTAGAGTCTTGGCACCAGGATAACAGAGCCAGGGGTAAAAAAGTGGGTTTGGAACTGACAGGCAATAAGTCAATAACTGGTATATACAGAACATATGGATAGGCTAATTACCAAACTTAAAAATTTCTTTGAACGCATTTCACTTTCTCCTCCTTCATAATCATCACATTTCACATCTCAGTGCTCTTTTATAAAATTTATTATTAATTTATATTTAGATTCATTTATTTACTTATGTATTTATACAATCTTATGCCTCTGTAGATATTTTCTTGTTAAAGATACCATAAACAAATCAATAGGGAAAATAGTGATTTGTTAAAGATATTTGTAATGCAAATGACATACCTACATATGCATATACATACATATGCATATATATACATATGCATAGATATATACACACACTATATTCATACTAATAACTTGACAATAAAAAGAAAATAATTGCATGGAAGTATAAGTAGACAATTCATATAAGAGGAAATACAAATGGACAATGAATTGATGAAGAGATATTCAAACTCACTATTCAGTGAAAGGCAAAATAAAGTGACAATTACTAAAAATTTAAAAGAATAATGCATCTACTATTGGGAGGCATGTAAAAAAAAAAAAAAAGCCCTTTCTTTTGCTGGTGGTAGAAACGTGAATTGTCACAGCCTTTTTAAAGAGTAATTTGATAACATCTATTAAAATAAACAAATGAGGTATTTTTCAAACTTGGAGTAAAAGCATCACTGTGTAAGTTGCTGTTGTTGTCGTTATTGTTGTTGTTGTTGTTGTTATGTGCCGTCGAGTGTCGTTATTAGGTGCCGTCAAGTCAGACCCAACTCATAAGGACCTCTCGTTGGGTTTCCAAGGCAGTATCATTACGGAAGTAGATTGCCCATCCTTCCTTCTGAGGAGTGGCTGAGGGGTTTGAACCACCAGCCTTGTGGTTAGCAGTCAAGTGCCTTAGGCACTACGCTAACAAATTGATAGTTGCATGTTTGTTTGTTCTTTTCAATATTGTTTGAGGTGTAAGTGTTGGGGAAACAAACCAGAAATAAAAAATGCAAGTATCTGGAAAAACTAATTTGGGCAGAGATTATTATTCCTGGGCCTACTATAGAATGAATCCAATCACAACACTATCAGGTGATCTGGAGTTATTTCTTCTGGGTAAATTTCGGTGAGAAAAGCAAAATCAAGGAAGCATGTATAATGTGATCCCATACTGTAAAAACAAATAATAAGGATGTTTTAAAATAAGGTGTTTGTGTACTCTTTCCCTTTTAATTTTATAGATACAGAATCAGATTAATCATAATTTTCCATTTGTTACATTCTTATCAAGTTGTGTTATTATATTCTCTGGAGTGGGAAGTATAAATGGATAAAGGGAAAATGGTTAGGAGGTGTTCTGGTTACCTAGTGCTGCTCTGACAAGAATATACCACAAACCGGATGGTCTTAACAAACAGGAGTTTATTCTCTTACAGTTTGGAGGCTTTAAGTCCAGGTTCAAAGTGCCAGACTCTAGGGGCTGGGTGAAAGCCCCTCAATCTTGGGGTCCAGCTCTGCCTCCTGCTTCCGGCCCACTGGAGCTAGAGGCTTTTCTTCACTCAGACAGCTGTTGGCTGCTGAGGCTGAGAAACCCAAGGTTGACAAGTAAAAAGACACAGTCCCGATGTTACCAAACCACTCAGCAGGCCATTAACTTAAGTCCATTGTAAGCCCCAAGGTCAGCAGAACATAGCAGGCTGCTGAGCAACGACACGGCTATATGCAGGGTCCAAGCATGCCATAGGCTAGAGACCATTCCCAAGGCTTCTCCTTATATATAGGAAGCAAGCCACATCCCAAAGGCAGCTACTCAGCTGCTTGTGGTAGATTCCACCATGGAGTTGATTGCCAGTCTCATCATGCGGAATAACTACCACCAGCTGCCCAGCCACTCAACCAGGCCCAGCCAAGTTGACACATAACATAAGCACCACAGAAGGTAAGGGAAAATAGCAAAAAAGGCAAAACATAACTACACCAGAAATATCAAGCAAAGAAGAAGCTATTTTTGTAAAAGTGTTTAAATTCAGAAAGCAAGACGATTTTAGATCACTCATTTATTACTTCTTATATTTTGTCCTGGAGCTCTGGTGGTGCAGTGGTCAAGACATTTAATTGATAACTAAAAGGCCAGCAATTCAAACCAGCAGCTGCATTGTAATAGAAAGATGAGGCAGTCTGTTTTCATAAAGATTTACAGCTTTGAAAACACTATGGGGCACTTCTACTCTGTCCCATAGGGTCATTATGAGTCAGAATCAACTCTTTTGGCTATTGTGAATAATACTGCAGTAAACATTGGTGTAAATGTATCTGTTTGTGTTCTCATCATTAAGTCTTCTGAGTATATACCCAGGAACAGAATTGCAGGGTTGTATGGTAACAGCTCAGAGAGACAAACTTGTCTGTCAATTTGTCTACCGTGGTGGCTTGTGTGTTGCTGTGATGCTGGAGGCTGTACCACCAGTGTTTCAAATGTCAGCAGGGTTGTCCATGATGTACAGGTTTCAGTGGAGCTTCCAGACTGAGACAGACTAGAAAGAAAGAAAAGCCCATCCACTTTTCAAAGAATTGGCCAGGGAAAACCTTATGAATAGCCCTGAAACACTGTCTGATATATTACTGGACAACTTTATTGAATAGCCCTGAAACACTGTCTGATACAGTGCCGGAAGATGAGCCTCTTGGGTTGGAAGGCACTCAAAATATGACTGGGAAAGAGCTGCATCATCAGAGTAGAACTGACCTTAATGATATAGATAAAATAAAGCTTTCAGGACCTCCATTTGCTGATGTGGCATGACTCAAACTGAGGAAAAACAGCTGCAAACATCCATTAATACTCAGAATACAGACTGTATGGAATATGAGTCTAGGAAAATTGGAAGTTCTCAAAAACGAAATGGAACACATAAAGATTGATATTCTAGGTATTAGTGAAATGAAATGGACTGGTTTTGGCCATTTTGAATCAGAAGACCATATGATCTACTATGCCGAGAATGACAAATTGAAGAGGAATGGAGTGGCATTCATCATCACAAAGGATGTTTCAAGATCTGTCCCGAAGTAAAATGCTGTCAGTGATAGGATGATATCCATACATCTACAAGGAAAGAGAGTTACTGCTACTATTATTTAAAATACGCATCAACCACCTAAGCCAAAGATGAGGAATTTGAAGATTTTTACCAACTTCTGCAGTCTGAAATTGACTGAACATGCAATCAAGATGTGATGGTTATCACTGGTGATTGGAATGTAAAAGTTGGAAAGAAATATGAATCACTGGTAGTTGAAAAATTTGATCTTGGTGATAGAAATAATACTGGAAATAACAAGATAGAATTTTGCCAAGACCAATGACTTATTCATTGCGAATATCTTTTTTCAACAACACAAATGGTGATTATACATGTTCACTTCACCAGATGGAGGGCACAGGAATCACGTTGACTACATCTCTGGTAAGAGGCAATGAAAAGCTCAATATCTTCAGCCAAAACAAGGCCAGGAACTGATTGTGGGACAGACCATCAACTGCTCATATGCAAGTTCACTTTGAAGTTGAAGACAGTTAAAACAAGTCCACAAAAGCCAAAATATGACCTTGAATATATTCCTCCTGAATTTAGAGACAATCTAAAGAAGAGATTTGATTGAACACCAATAAGCAAAAACCGGAGGAATTGTGAAATGACATCAAGAACATTATCCATGAAGAAAGAAAAAGATCATTAAAAATGCAGGAAAGGAAAAGACCAAAATGGATGTCAGAAGAGACTCCGAAACTTGCACTTCAATGGAGAGTAGCCAAAGCAAATGGAAGAAATGACAAGATAAACTCTTGAGTAGTGCATTTAATCCATTGGCATTCAGTGTAATTATCGACAAGTACGAATCTGTTGCTGTCATTTTGTTACGCGTTTCTTTGTGGTGTTGCTGATTTCTTTGTTCCATATAATTTTCTGTCCTGACCTTGTTCTCTTTATGAATCATGTTATCACTTCCTTCATTGCTATTGTTTTAGTATTTGCTAAATATTTGTGCTGGTCTTCTTTTTTATTTTGATGTGAAGGTTTATCATTTTTCTTCGAGGTTACCCTGTCATTTATAATTTTCTTCTCAAGTTCAGAACAGTCCATTCTATCTTGCAATTGTCTTGACTTCCTCTCCATTTAGAAGTTCTGTAACTACATAATTTTTTCCCTCTTTTTGATTTGTAGTTGTCCTCATTTGCCAATTGATGTCTCTGGTTTCCTGTTTACAATCTTGTAGACATTTTTTTTTTATAAAAATACATTTTATTGAAATATAATTTATGTACAGTGAAATACACAGAAGATTTCAAAGAGTAGCTCGAGAAGACAAAGTCAATTATTATAATGAAATGTGCAAAGACCTGGAGTTAGAAACCAAAAGGGAAGAACATGCTTGGCATTTCTCAAGCTGAAGGAACTGAAGAAAAAATTTAAGCCTCTAGTTGCAATCTTGAAAGATTCTATGGGCAAAATATTGAATGATGCAGGAAACATCAAAAGAAGATGGAAGGAACATGCAGGCCACTGTACCAAAAAGAATTATTTGATGTTCATTCATTTCAGGAGGTGGTATATGATCAAGAACCAATGGTATTGAAGGAAGAAGTTGAAGCAGTATTGAAGGAAGTGGTGAAAAACAAGGCTTCAGGAATTGATGGAACACCCATTGAGATGTTTCAACAAACAGATGCCACACTGGAAGTACTCACTTGGCTATGCCAGGAGATTTGAAAGACAGCTACCTGGCCAACTGACTGGAAGAGATCCATATTTGTACCCATTCCTACGAAAGGTGATCTCTCAGAGTGTGGAAATTATCAAACAATACCATTAATATCACATGTAACTAAAATCTTACTGAAGATAATTAAAAAATGGTTGCAGCAGTATATTGACAGGGAACTTCCAGAAATGCAAGCTGGATTCAGAAGAGGATGTGGAATGAGGGATATCATTGTTGATGTCAGATGGATCTTGGCTCAAAGAGAAGAATACCAGAAAGATGTTTACTTGTGTTTTATTGACTATGCAAAAGTCTTTGATTGTGTGGATCATAACATGTTATGGGCAACAATGAAAAGAATGGGAATTCAAGAACACTTATTGTACTCATGAGAAAACTGTACATACACCACGAGGCTGTCATTCGAACAGAACAAACAGACACCAAATGGTTTAAAATCAAGAAGGGAGTGCGTCAGGGTTGTATCATTTCACCATCCTTATTCAATCTATATGCTGAACAAATAATCTGAGAAGCTAGACTATATGAAGAAGAACGTGGCCTCAGGATTGGAGGAAGAATCATTAACAACCTGAGATATGCTGACAACACAACTTTGGTTGCTGAAAGTGAGGATGACTTGAAGCACTTACTGATGAAGATTGAAGAATACAGTCTGTAGTATGGATTACATCTCAATATAAAGAAAACAAAAATCCTCACAAGTGGACCTATAAGCAGTATCATGATAAATAGAGAAAAGTTTGAAGTTGTTGAAGACTTCACATTGCTTGGTTCTACAATCAACACCAATGGAAACAGCAGTCAGGACATCAGACGATGGACAGCACTGGGCAAACTGTCTGCAAAAGACCTCTTTCAAGGGCTGAAGAGCAAAGATGTCTCATTGAGGACTAAGGTGCACCTGACATATGCCATGGTATTTTCAATCACCTTGTATGCATGTGAGAGCTGGACAATGAATAAGGCAGACTAAAGATGAGTCAATGCTTTTGAGTTGTGGTGTTGGAAAAGAATGCCAAAAGTACTATGGACTGCTAAAAGAACTAACAAATCTGTCCTGGAAGAAGTGCAGCTGGAATGCTCCTTGGATGCAAGAATGGCCTGACTTTGTCCCACCTACTTTGGTCATGTTGTAAGAGACCATTCCCTGGAGAAGGATATCATGCTTGGAAAAGTGGAAGGTCAATGAAACAGGGGAAGGCCCTCAACAAGATGGACTGACACAGTGCCTGTAACAACAAGCTCAGGTATAGCAGGGATCATGGAGCTGGCACAGGATCGGTTAGTGTTTCCTTCTGCTGCACATATGGTCACTGTGAGTCAGACACGACTCGACAGCACTTAACAACAAGAACATGGTAATTCTATGTTTAACTTTTTGAGAAATCACAAACTCTTCTGTATTGGCTGTACCATTTTACATTCCCACCAGCAATGAATGAGGGATCCAATTTTCCACATCCTTGCTAATACTTGCTGTTTTCTGTTTTGATCATAGTCATCCTGTGGGGGGAAGAGGGGTGCACCTGGGAGAAGTGGTATCTTGTTTTGGTTTGATTTGCATTTCCACAGTGAAACTGAGCATGTTTTCATGTGTATATTACTTCTTTTTTACCAAATATAGTCTCTAAGTTTTAAAAATACACAAACTATGCATTTATCATCATTTAAGCACTTGGGATCTTACTTTAGTATGTTGTTGTTATTGTTGTTGTTATGTGTCATCAAGTCAGACCCGACTCATAGCAACCCCTCCTTCGGTTTTCAAGGCAGTATCACTACAGAAGTAGATCGCCCAACTTTCCTTCCGAGGAGTGGCTGGTGAGTTTGAACTACCAGCCTTCTGCTGAGCAGTCTAATGCCTTAGGCACTACGCTAACAGAGCTCCTTACTTTAGTATAAGTATGCTTTTAATAACGACAAGCAGCATGACCTTAACCCAGGTCTCTACAATTCCAGTCCTCAGAGACAGCCAACTAAAACTCCTTCAGTTTTCTTTTTCTCTCTACAATCTTGGTATTTACCTCCATGTACACCAAAATGAAATGCTTAACCTATCAATTACTGCGTTTTAGATATCTTCTTTTGATTTCTTATTTATCATAGATAAATATTCAATGCTCTTAAAATAGCATTGTATTTCCCCATTTCCCCATACTCGTAATATCTCATTTGTAGCTAATCAATATTCTGTGTTTACATGATCAGGAATGTAGTCATAATATTCACAGACTCTGAATGTTCACATTCACATAATGTTCATAGACTCTGAAACTTGCTCTTGAATGGAGAATACGTAAAGCAAAAAGAAGAATTGGTAAAATAAAAGAACTAAAGTGAAGATTTCAAAGGGTGGTAGAAGAAGACAAAGTAAAGTATTAGAATAAAATGTACAAAGACCTGGAGTTAGAAAAGCAAAAGATAAGAATATGTTCAGCATTTCTCTAGCAGACAGAACTGAAGAAAAAATAAATCAAGCCTCGAGTTGCAGTATTTAAGGATTCTATAGGCAAAATATTGAATGATGCAGGAAGCATCAAAGAAGATGGAAGAATTTCATGTTGTCAGAAGGGACCATTCCCTGAAGAAGGATATTATGTTTAGTAAAGTGTAGTGTCAACAAAAAAGAGGAAGGACCTCAACTAGACGGACTGACACAGTGGCTGCAAAGATGGGCTCAGGTATAGCAAGGATTGTGAGGCTGGCACAGGACTGGGCAGTGTGTTTGTTCTTTTGTACATAGGGTTGCTATGAGTCAGAGCTGACTCAATGGCTCCTAACAACAACAACAACTATACAATCTTGATGAAGATAATTAAAAAATGGTCGCAGCAGTACACTGCCAGGGATCTTCCAGAAATGCAAGCTAGACTCAGAAGAGGATACAGAACAAGGAATACCATTGATTATGTCAGACAGATCTTAGCTGAAAGCAAAGACCATCAAAAAGATGTTTACCTGTGTTTTATTGACTGTACAAAGGCATTTGACTCTGTGGTTCATAACAAATTATGGATAGCATTGCGAAGAATGGGAATTCCAGAAGGCTTAATTGTGCTCATGAGGAAACTGTACATAGATCAAGAGTCTGTCCTTCAAACAGAACAAAGAATACTGCTTGGTTTAAAATCAGCAAGGGTGCCTCTGGGTTGTATCCTCTCACCACACTGACACAATCTCTATGCTAAGCAAACAATTCTAGAGGCTAAACCATGTAAGGACGAATGTGGCATCAGGATTTGAGGAAGACTCATTAATAACCTGCAGTATGCAGATAGCACAACCTTGCTTGCTGAAAGTGAAGAGGGCTTGAAGCACTTATTGATGAAGATCAAAGACTACAGTCTTCAATATGGATTACACCCCAACATAATGAAACCAAAAATCCTCAGAACTGGACCAATAAGCAGCATTACGATAAATGGAGAAAAGATTGATGTTGTCAGGGATTTCATTTCATTTTACTTGGATCCACAGTCAACATCCATGGAAGCAGCAGTTGAGAAGTCAAATATCACATGGCATTGGATAAATATGCTTCAAAAGACTCTTCAAAATTTTAAAGAGCAAAGATGTAATTTTGAATACTAAGATGCACCTGACCCAAGCCATAGTATTTTCAATTGCCTTTTATTTATGTGAAAGCTGGACAATGAGTAAGGAAGACCAAAGAAGAGTTGATGCCTTTGAATGGTGGTGTTCACAAAGAACACTGACTACACCATGGACTGCCAGAAGAATGAATAAATCTGTCTTGGAAGAAGTGCATCAGAATGCTCCTGAGAAGTGAGAATGGCCAGACTTGGTCTAACCTACTTTGGTCCTATTGTCAGAAGAAACTAGTCCCTGGAGAATGATGCCATGCTAGGTAAAGTCATGGGGCAGTGAAAAGGGGAAGATCCTCCATGAGATGGTTTGATATGGTGGCTGCAACGATGGGCTCTAGCATAGCAAGGATTGTGAGGATGGTGCAGGACCTGGCAGTGTTTCATTCTGTTATACACAGGGTCGCTATGGGTCAGAGCTGATTCAGTGGTACCTAACAACAACCTAATATGCTTGATTATGACATTATTTTAATATGTTATTGTTTTTCAGTTTGTAAATATTTAAGTTTTTAGATCTAGATTCTATAGTAAAATTGGTTTGTAGTGTTTATTAATTTGATTCCATTTTCTTTGTCATGTTTTATTCTGAGTTATGCCAGCTGTGAAAAATGATCAGGATATTCTTTTTTTTTTTTTTTTTTTTTGTATACTAGAATAGTTTAAATATCATTGTCCTTATTTGCCCCTGAAGAGGTGTGAGGACTAATTCATAAAACCAGCTGGTCCCAGCATCTTTTTTGGTAGGGGGATCTCTCAATTATTTCCATTTCTCCCCAGGATTTGAGGTTTTTCTTTTGGTCCATTTTTAAAGTGTATTAAAGTGAGTGCTACTCTGTTCTGGGTACTGCTTTAGTTGCTGTGATTTGATCGTTCATTTTATTTCCATTTTAATTATTTTAAGCTATTAGTATTATACATTTTAAAGCTCTTAATCCTTATATGGGAGCTCTGCTGGCATAGTATCTAAGGCATTTATTTGACTGCTAACCAGAAGGCTGGCAGTTCAAACCCACCAATACTTCTTGGAAGGAAGATTGCGCAATCTACTTCCATAGAGATACCACCTCAGAAACTCAAGGAGGGGTCACTATGAGTCGGAATCAACTTGATGGTAGTGAGTTTTTTATTTCTTTTGGAGTCCTTATATATATCCATTTATGTTGGAGTGTGTGTATCTGTGTATATTTTCTAGTATGTACTGGATACACGGGACTGAAAATCTGTTCCTTCACACACATAGGTAGGTGTAGCTGTGTCACATATGTAGATGTGTTATGTAATTATCAAGTCATGTTTTTTCTCAAATTTGTCCTTATTGTACCTTGGTCATTTATATTTCACAGGTGAATTATATGTTCTTTAATCAAGTTATGTATTTTTTTTTACAGTAGACTTGTATATTTTTCTTTATTTCTGAAATTAAAATGATTTTCTAGAATGAATGTTAAAGAGAATGAACTTAGTATCATGAGTGCTGTTGGCAGTGTGGCCAATTCTGGAATAGGGTTGGATGCACTTTTAGCATTTTTTCCCCTGAAGTTCTGTGAGCCATTCTGAACTGCAATACGGGTGTTCATTCTGCTTGGCAATTGGTCCTGTTCCATGTGTTCTTGATCAGGATATATATATATATATATATATATATATATATATAAAAATACCATTTATCTATGATGATGCTATTTTCAGATCTCGATATCTCTCATCTTCCAACCCATATTCAATCTTTTCCTTGCTTTGCATTCAGGAAAAAATTCCCATTCCTCCATTGCTGAAGGTTTTCAAAGTTGTCTTCCATATAGTGATTCAATTTTCTGCGGGATCCATTCTGCTACTGCACTTAATACCTTGAGTCTATAGTGTTATTCCTTGCTCTTTTCTTATTGCACAGTTTTCTTTTCACCCACTCCTATTTATGTATTAGCTCTTTTTAAGTAAAATTGTTTTTCTCTTGAATTTTACTGATGGTACTTTTTTTTAAAATGGTTTGGCTTTGTTTTTCCTGGTTTTTGCAGAAAACTATTTTGTAAGGGATACTCTTCTTCTGGACCATCTAGGTGGCCTTCCTGTTCATTGGCTTTGTGTGTGTGTGTGTGTGTGTGTGTGTGTGTGTGTCTGTGCTTCATTCCACCTCAAAAAATGAAAAGAAGAGGTAAGATTTTTCCAGACTCTGTTCTTGGCTACAATCCAAGTGGGTGAATAACACATTACACTGAAATGGTTAAACACCATTTTAAAATTTATAATTGAAGGTATTTCCTTATTCGTAGTTTAATTTTTTGCTCTAAAACAGGAATTAGGTTCTCATCTCCACAGCCCTCATGTTTATTTTGAACTTCTGGCTTATAATTCCCAGCATTCATCATTCCCAAATTTCTTCCAGGCTCTACTCTTCCCATTGTTGATTTGTACTTGTCACATCATTATGGTGACATCTTTTAAAATAGTTTATATATTTTTATTTATCTTTCTCTAATAACTTAAAAAGTCGCCTGGACATATGAGCTAAATGACCTAAAGAACACATGAATAAACTATCTCATAGTCGATTTGCAATAATTATTAATAGTTCACTGTCCTATTGGGTACAAGAGAAAATAGGAGGAATGAAATACTGACCATCACCGTTTCATATAATAATATTTCTTTTTCCTTTTGCCTTCATACATCTGACTATATTTTCCCTACAATATTGCATTGTTTTCTTAAAGTTAGAATAAAAAGAAAATACTATATTTATTTAAATGTCTGCTTTATTTCTCATCATCATGTTCTGTCACAAGAATGAAAGACTTTTTAAAGAATAAAAAGCAAGCATTCAGGATATGGAACAGTAAAGCCCCTGAGGCTCTCCCATGAAGGATAGAAGTGCATGGATAGTTTAGAAATTACACAATAAAGTCCAAGGAAGGAGAATTACAAGAGGCTCTGGACATTGCAGTTTGAGGTAAAGAGTCACTCTTTGAATCTGATAGTAAGCACTTGACATCAAATGAGGTGAACAGTGAAAAGGAAAAACTAAATCATATTGTTTATTCGTTGTTGCAAAATTAAAGATGTCAATTCTTTCACTGACTTTAATTTCCTTTCTTCTCAAAATGCAGTGCTGGAGATACTTTCTGAGCATTAAGTACAAAACAAGATTGATCTAGTTTGCTGCTTTTTTTTTTTTTTTTTACTCTTCTGAGGCAGTAAAGTAGGGAATCCACATAGAAAAATGGAGGCAATCAAAGACAGCATTTAAAACCGTTCTTACTTAGCAAACAGCAAGTTATCATGACTAAACACATAGGTGGTTTGAACTATAAAGGGTAATCACAGAAAAAAAGTGTTTAAGGACCTTTGAAATTACATTTAAATTAATGTATTAACATATACATAACATAACTAATTAACATATATTTTATTTAAGGTGATATATCGGCTGCTTCAGAAAATGCTAACCAGTAACAAATAATTACTGTAAAAATTTACAATCTGTGAGAACGGATGGAGGGATGGATTCAACAAATACATTTTTAAGTCACATTATAAGAAAAAGTAAAATTTGTCATAAAGGAAGACAATCATCTGTTTGAAGTAATTTTAAAATTTCAATATTGAAGGGCACTGTATTTTAAGACACATTTTTAGAACAGGCAGGGTTTCAAAAGGCAGGAAGAGGATGATGTTCAAGGTCAAAGAAACACTAAAGCAAACACATGGGGGAGGAAAAGCTCTGTTGTGTATAAATATAAGGTAAAAATGCTGCTTGGCTGTGACACTGAACATGGGCACTTCAAATTAGTGAATAACTACAGATATAGGTCATTTTGGAAGGCCTTATGTTCAATGTGGTAAATAGCGGAGGGCTGTAGAAAGTTTCCAATTACTGAATGACATGATTGGAATGGTTCTCTTTGAAGAGGTCAAGTATCACTTCATCTTCAGGCAGGATCTGGAGTCAGAGACCAGTAGTCTAAATATTTAAAGGAAAGGTACTGAGATCCTGAACCTGGATTGAGCAAACCTGGACAAAGATTGTAGGAAGAAATGTGAAAGCCAATGTAAAGGGCAGATTTAGCAAATTACCCAATGCTGTGGAAATTGGAGAAGTAGAATCAAAGATGATTTGTTTTTCCCACTCCGTGTTGTTGCTGGGATGATTTCCTTAAAAACAAATTTGATCTTTGGCTCAGTTGACCAGTGTATAACACAATAACTCTTTGGACTTATTCCTCTTTGATCTACCCTCTTTGGATTTTATGCTTCAATCAACCCAGATATTTTGTGGCTTCATTCATCATTGACTTTATATATGCTGCCCTTGAATTGTCTTTATATATGTAAACTCCTTGAATTGTGTTCCCTACTGTTTAAATGCCCAAGTCTTAGCAAAGGCTCATCTGAAGTTTCCACCTCATATTAAGCATTTCTTTCAACTTCTTCACGTAGTATTAGTCACTCTCTGCTCTGTGTTCCCAGAGCCTTTCAGCTGTACATTTATAATAGCACTTATCATGTACTTTGCTTACTTATCAGTCCTATTCCATGATATAGAATAAGATCATCAAGGAGGGGTAATGTTTATTCTCTACTTTTAATATTCTGGACATAACATACTGTTTGGCAGGAAGCAGGTGCATAATGAATGATGGAGAAATTAATAAACAAATGTGTTATGTGAAGTAATGTTGAGATTTGAGCTGCAGTCATTAGGAAATAAAGTTTCATTTACTGAACTAGGGAATAAAGAGGAAGCTGAGAAATTAGGTTAAAAACCTGTTGAGCTTAGGCCCATGTGAATAATTGTAAATGTGAATAGAGTGGGGGAGGAGTGACAGCAACTTTGTATCATCACTTATATGAAAAGCTGAAACCTAGGATGTAGGTGGGTTTGATAAGGGAAAGAAAGGAGAGAGATAGGATGATGACTGAAAATGAAAAAGCTGTTCATATGATGCCTACGATTGTACTCACGAGTTCGAAAAGAGGAATTTTCCTCTGATTTAGGCAGGAGGTCTAAGTAATGTTGGAAGGTATGATAAAGAAAAAAGTAGAGCCAGCAAATATAAATGACTTTTAAAGAATTATGTGGTGAAGGGTGGGAAAAAAAATCATTTCAAGGACTAATAGGATTGAAAATTTTGTTTTCAGTTTGGGGCCTTGTTGATCATGCTGGGTTTGCACAGAAATGACTTATTTTGCAAAGAAGGAGCAGTTAAAGATATAAGCAAATAAGCCTTGATGGAATGAAGTGTCAGAGAGGAACAAGACTGAAGACATTGTGAAGGATCACCAAGGGAAAAGAATGATGAATCCTAAGAGAGTGACACAGAAGAAGAGAAGATAGAGGCAAAGGTGAATTTGAAAGTAAAGAAGAATAAAATAAAGGTGTTGATGTTGTCCTGATGTCTCAAAAAAAAGTATACGGTATGTTGTTTCAGTCAAAATTTTGTGGGGTTACAGTTAGTATTAAAGCTTAAGAAGAATGAAGAAGGTAGCAATAGTTACGGGAGAAGAGGCATATAATAAGTGCATATAAGATGAATTAAGCAACGGTGAAGGTCTAGCTGGGTTAGAGTAATGAACTACAGTCAGCACAACTTTGTGCATTTATTTAGCTTTATACAGTAATGAGAGAGATTGGAGGGAAGCATCTCTAGAAAGTGGAATGATGTTTTCAAGACAGAAGGTGGATAAAACAAGGAAGATAAATGGGCAAAAGTAGGACAGAATACTGAGAGGATGCAGTGCAACAGCAGGCTGAAACATGGTAGTGGAACTAAAGTAGTGTGAAGAGTCATATCAGAACCCTAAAAGTTATGGGACAGAGAAATAGGAAAGAAAGTAGTAGAGAAGGTCTTAAAGAACTTACGTCATCCGGGCACAGAAACATTTAATTTAATGAAAAAAGACAGATGAAAAGAAGTTCAATTATGCAAAAAACAAGGTTGAGTGGACCTTTTAGGTGATGACATTGTTTTATTGTGAAGATTTGGAAATAGATAGGGAAGAACTGGATAATCAATGTGGCATGAGCCAAAAATGAAGAGCAAGTGGAAAGTTTTACCAGATTCAGCTGCTGGACACCATACAGTATCAAAGCCAAGAGTATGGGGCAAGATGAGCCAGAAGAAAAGTTAAGGATCAAAGCTAAAAATAAGTAATTGAGTCAGGATGTTACAGCCAAGGGCAAAGGACAGTTAAAACAAGGCCTATACCTTGAGAAACTTGAGTGGATACAGAGGGAAATGATTAGAAGAATGTTTTCACAGTGGTAAATCTTTTCTGAGTTCTATTGATTACAGGCCGAAATAGTCACCATTGTCTTCCTTCTCTCTGTATGTACCTTCCTTAAGGCAGCCCACTTAACCTTTTCATGATTGAATTATTTTTTGCTTTGAATTTTTTGCTCATACCATTAGTTTTTAGTAATAAGAGGCATGCTGAAATGAAGGTAAATAATTTTTTTGAGATAATAGAGATTTTGATATAATTATATGGTACACATATGTCCCAAGTAGAGTTTGGTGGTAGGACTGATGGGATGAGGCCCTTTTCTGCAGATGCACAAATTATACAGGTCCCTACCAGGTGGTATCATGTACTACAACTGGTATAACATCCCAAGAAATCTGTGGCTCAAAAGGTTGCTTATTGACATATGTCCCAAAGTTCACAAAAGGGTAAAGGATGAGAAAATAATGTTACCAGGAAAGAAAGCACACATTAAAGTGTTTGAGATTTGAAGCAAATTTGACAGGTATTTGAGAATCTTGTACGTACTGGGAGAAGGAAGGTATTCTGAGTTAGATAGAATTTAGTTAATGAAAAGTCTTAATGTACAATCTAGCTTGGAGTTTTGTATGATGTTACTTCTGAAGATGTCAGAGTTGAGTTATCATTTTCAATAAGGGCATGGAAAAAGGGAACAAGTATCATAATTTGATGGCAGTGGGTTTTGTTTAGTTTGGATGGCTGTATTTACACTTGACTATGGGAAGAAACAGCTGCAAACATCTATTAATGATCAGAATGTACAAAGTATGAACCTATGAAAATTGGAAGTTGTCAAAAATGAAAGGAAACGCATAAAGATCAATATCCTTTGCATTTGTGAGCTGAAATGGACTGGTATTGGCCATTTTGAATCAGACAATCTTATGGTCTACTACACCAGTAATGACAAACTGCAAAGGAAAGACATCACATTCATTCTCAAAAAGAATGTTTCAAGATTTATCCTGAAGTACAATGCTGTCAGGGATTGGATAATGTCCATATACCTATAAGGAAGACAAGTTAATACTACTATTATTCAAATTTACACACCAACCACTAAAGCCAAAGATGAAGAAATTGATGATTTCTACCAACTTCTGTAGTCTGGAATTGACCAAACATACAATCAAGATATACTGATTATTACTCATGATTGGAATGGAAAACTGGAAACAAAGAAGAATCACCAGTAGTTGGAAAATATTGCCTTAGTGATAGAAATGATGCTAGAGATTGCATGATAGAATTTTGCAAGACCAATGACTTATTCATTGCAAATACCTTTTTTTCAACAACAAAAACTCTGGTTACACATGTGGACCTCACCAGATGGAATAAACAGGAATCAGATCAACTACATCTATGGAAAGAGGCAATGGTGAAGCCCAATATCTTCAGTCAAAAACAAGGCCAGAAGCTGACTATAGAACAGACGATCAATTGCTCATATGCAAGTTCCAGTTCAAGCTGAAGACAATTAAAATAAGTCTATGAGAGCCAAAATATGACCATGATTCTATCCCACCTGAATCTAAAGACTATCTGAAGAATAGATTTGATGCATTGAACATCAATGACCAAAATCCAGACAAATTGTGGGATGACATCAAGGATATCCTACATAGAGAAAGCAAATGGTGATTAAAAGGCCAGGAAAGGAAGAGAAGACCAAAATGGAATCAGAAGAGGCTCTGAAATCTGCTCTTGAATGCAGAGTAGCTAAAGTAAATGTAAGAAATGATGAGATAAAAGAACTGAAGGTTCCAAATGGCAACTTGAGAAGACAGGTAGAGTATTATAATGAGATGAGAAAGACCTGGAGCTAGAAAAACAAAAGGGAAAAACACACTCAGCACTTCCCAAGCTGAAAGAACTGAAGAAAAAATTCAAGCTTAGAGTTGCAATATTGCAGGATTCTATGGGTAAAATATTGAATAATGCAGGAAGTATCAAAAGAATATACAGTCACTGTATCAAAAAGAATAAGGATTCTGTACATAGACCAAGAGGCTGTTGTTCAAGCCAAACAAGGGAATGCTGCATGGTTTTAAATCAGGAAGGCTATACATCAGGATTGTATCATTATACCATATTCAATCTGTATGCTGAGCAAATAATCCAAGAAGCTAGACTGTATGAAGAAGAATATGGAATCAGGATTGGAGGAAGAATCATTAACAACTTGTGATATGCAGAAGACACAATCTTGCTTGCTGAAAGTGAAGATGACTTGAAGCACTGATCGAGATAAAAGACTAGAGTTTTCAGTATGGATTACACCTCAACATAACAAAAATAAAAATCCTAACAACTGGATCAATAAGGAACATCAGTATAAATGGAGAAAAGACTGAAGTTGTCAGAGATTTCATTTTACTTGGATCCACTATCAATATCCATGGAAGCAGCAGTCAAGAAAGTAGACATCACATTGTTCTGGCAAAATCTGCTGATATCTTTGGAGCCTTAAGAAGCAAAGATTTCATGTTAAAGACTAAGGTAACCCAAGTCATGGTATTTTCAGTCATCTCATATGCATCCGAAAGCTGCATAATGCATAAGGAAGAAGAGCTGATGCCTTTGAATTGTGGTGTTGGTGAATAATACTGAAAATATTGTGGACTGCCAGAAGAACAAATCTGCCTGGAAGAAGTGCAGCTGGAATGCTCCTTGGAAGCAAGAATGGGCATACTTAGTCTCACCTACTTTGGTCACGTTGTCAGAAGGGACTATTCACCATTCCCTGGAGAAGGATATCATGCTTGATGTGGTGGTTAAGTTTGTGTGTCAACTTGGCTGGGCCTAGTTGAGTGACTGGGCAGCTGAATGTAGTTATTCCACATGGTGAGATTGGTAATTAACTCCATGGTGGAATATATTGGAGCAATTGAGTAGCTGCTTTGGGTACGTGAGCTGTTTCCTATATACAAGCAGCAGCTTTGGGAATGGTCTGTAGCTTACGGCATGCGTGAATCCTCCACATAGCCAAGTCATTGTTCAGCATCCTGCCATGTTTTGCCAATCTTGGGACTTTTAATGGACTTGAATTAATAGCTTGATATATGGTTTGGTAATATTGGGACTGTGCCTTATTATTTGTCAGCCTTGGGCTTGCCAGCCTCAGCAGCCAACAGCTGAATGCAGAAAAGCCTCTAGCTTCACATGGCCAGGTCTTTAGCAGGTATGTTGCAAGGTAAAAATCTTGCTTCTCCATGCAGATAGAATCAGAGAAGGCACTACAGTCAATCTTAAAATAAGATACTTCCTTAGTCTGAGTTTCCTAGAAAACAGAGCATGAACTTAGAATTAATATATTAATGCTTTATTTTGGAAGTTAAAATCCAGGGCAGCTAAAGTGAGGAAGGAGAGAAGTGAAACAGAGAAAGATAGGAAAATGAGACACTACTGCATTGGTTACTGCTGGCAGGTTGCTCAAGGGTTGCAACACTCAGCGTACAAGATTTCTTTGGATGGGGTACAAGGAAAAAATAGACTCTGAATCCATAGGAGAGAAGAAGGAGTGGGATTTGGTTAAAGTTTGCCTTTTGGAAATCTACTCCCACTACACTTCTCGGGTGCACCCTCTAGGCACTTTGGCAGTTGTGTGAAGTACCTGACCATATGCCCTGTAGTTTGGTGTTTATCTGAGTCTGAAAGTGGTGTAAGGAGTCAGAATTATTGGCACATATCATGTGCTTGAATAATTTCTTTTAGAAAGACCATCACAAGGCCAGTCTCTATGAGGCAGAGGTTAAAGATGCCCCAAATGTCCACCTTTTCCAAACTTCTGTGCCACTCCATCACCTCTGACATCAACTCCTCCTCCTCCCTCAGTAATCTCCCTCCTGTCTTAGGTCTGTGTTTCACTGTAACATCTCACAGAACTCACAAACTCCCAAGAAAACAGCTCACATGGGGGTGGTGGAGGCTGGGAGGCTGGCAAGTTAGCAAGTTCCAGGTCTGTGGGTAGGTCTGGTGGATTCTCCCACCTCATGTGGTTGCAGCAGTTGGCAAACCCAAATCGATGTGTCAGATGACAGCTGCTGTCTCAAGTCCAGGGATGAGATGATGGCAAACCAGATGCAGAACCAGACCAAGAGAGAAAACTTTCCCAGAACATAGTTATATACACCCTTAAGGAAGCAAAGGGTGATGACTTGAGTCACACCCTCCAACAAGGCAGGACTCAAGATACATCCCACTCTAAAAGGCATAAAGAAGAGGATTTACATACATCCCAAAATGGAGGACAATGGCTAGAAGGTCCATATTAAGCAGTTCACTGCACCTGGTCAGGTGGCCTGCATGAAGGCAGCCAAGGGGCTGGAGGCTCAGCATTACCAAGATGAGTGGCTGGATAGCTCTGGCCCCAGCAGTGTGATCTGGCTGCTAGCACTGAAGCATTCAATGAAAATGACTAAGTTTTATACCTGAAATAATACCCTTTTCCTGGAATTCTGAATAAGGATTTAAATTCTATTTTCAATTTGCAATGGCCTCTTAGATGGAGGAGACCTAAGCTGGAATCTATGGTTTAAACTTTTTCAACACATGTTCAGAGGAACAGATATAGTCTGTCTGCAAAAGAATAAATCAGGCATGCCTACCGTAGAAGAGACAAGAATGAGAGAGAATATACTCCTGTGATCCATGATGGCTTCTTATTCCTGGTTCCAGTCCCTCATCAAGTATGTTGGTGTTGTTAGGTGCCATTGAGTCAGCTCCAACTCTTATCTACCCTGTGTACAACAAAACGAAACACTGCCTAGTCGTGTGCCATCTTCACAATCATTGCTATGCATGAACCCATCACTGCAGCCACTGTGTCAATCCATCTCACCGAGGGCCTTTCCCTTTCTCACTGACCTTCTACTTTATCAAGCATGATATCCTTTTCCAGGGAATTGTCCCTTCTGACAACAAGACCAAAGTAGGTGAGACGAAGTCTGGGCATTCTCACTTCTAAGGAGCATTCCTGCTGCACTTCGTCCAGTATAGATTTGTTTGTTCTTCTGGCAGTCGGTGATATTTTCAGTATTCTTTGACAACACCACAATTCAAAGGCATCAACTCTTCTTTTCTGTTCCTTATTCATTGTCCAACTTTCACACACAAAAGAGGTGATTGAAAATAATATGGCTTGGGTCAGGTGGACCTTAGTCTTCAAAGTGACTAAGTGAAATGTTCTTAATGTTTCAAAGAGGTCTTTTGCAACAGATTTTCCCAGTGCAATGTTGTTGTTGTTGTTATGTGCTGTCGAGTCAGCCCCGACTCATAGCGACCCCTCCTTGGGTTTCCGAGGCAGTATCACTACAGAAGTAGGATTGCCCGACCTTCCTTCCGAGGAGTGGCTGGTGGGTTTGAACCGCCAGTCTTCTGGTTAGCAGTCAAGTGCCTTAGGCACTATGCTACCAGAGCTCCTTCCCAGTGCAATAGTACATCTGATTACCTGACTGCTGCTTCCATGGGTGTTGCCTGTGAATCCAAGTAAAATGAAATCCCTGACAACTCCAAACTTTTCTCTGTTTATATGATATTGCTTATTGGTCCATTTGTGAGGATTTTTGATTTCTTATGTTGAGGTGTAATCCATACTGAAGACTAGTCTTTGATCTTCATTAATAAGTGTTTCAAGCCATCTTCACTCTCAGCAAGCAAGGCTGTGTCATCTGCATATCTCAGGTTATTAATAAGTCTCCCTCCAAACTTGATATCATGTTCTTCTTCATATATAGTACAGCTTCTCGGATTATTTGCTCAGCATACAGATTGAATAAGTATGGTAAAAGATACAACCATGGGATACACTCCTCCTGATTTTAAACCATGCAGTATCCCCATGTTCTGTTCAAATGACAGACTCTTTGTCTACGTACAGTTTCTTCATGAGTACAATTAAGTGTTCTGAATTCCAATTTTTCACAATGCTATCTGTAATTTGTTATGATCCACACTGTCGAATGTCTTTGCATAGTCATTAAAACACAGGTAGACATTTTTCTGAAATTCTTTGCTTTCAGCTAAGATCCATCAGCAATGATATTTCTTATTCCATGTCTTCTTTTGAATCCAGCTTGCATTTTTGGACGCTACCTGTCAATATACTGCTGCAACCATTTTTGAATTTTCTTCAGTAAGATTTTACTAGTGTGTGATATTAATGATATTAATTAATTAATTAATGATATTGTTTAATAATTTCCACTTTCTGATGGATCCCTTTTCTTTGGAATGGGCACAAATATTGATCCCTTCCAGTCCATTGGTCAATAGCTGTCTTTCAAATTTCGTGGTATAAATGAGTAAGCCTCTCCAGCACTGTATCACTTTGTGGAAACATCTCAATGGGCATTCCATAATTCCGTGGAGCTTATTTTTTACCAATTCCTTCAATGCAGTTTGGATTTTTTTCCTTTAATACCATTGGTTCTTGATCACATGCTACTTCCTGAAATATATAGACCTCAACCAGTTCTTTTTGATAGAGTGACTCTGTGTATTCCTTCCATTTCTTTGTTTGAGAAATGCTGAGCATATTCTTCCTTTTGGTTTTTTAACTCCAGGTCTTTGCACATTTCATTATAATACTTTACCTTTCTCGAGAGGCCCTTAAAAATCTCCATTCAACTCTTTTATCTCATTATATCTTACTTTTACTTTAGCTAGTTTCCATTCAAGAACAAGTTTCAGAGTCTCTTCAGACATCCATTTTGGTCTGTTCTCCCTATCCTATCTCTTTAATGAACATTTGCTCTCTTCATGTATGTTGTTCTTGATGCCATCCTACAATTTATCTGGTCTTCTGTCACTAGTATTCAATGCATCAAATCTTTTCTTAAGATGGTCTCTAAATTCAGATGAAACATAATCAAGGTTGTATTTTGGCTCTCATGGATGTATTTTAATTTTCTTTATATTCAACATGAACTTAGATAAGAGCAATTGATTCTCTGTTACAAAGTTACCTTGTTTTGACTGATGCTATTGAGCTTCTCCATTGCCTCTTCCACAGATGTAGTCAATCTGATTTCTGGCCACAAAATAGGCCACATAATTTATGTACCTAAGTATAAGAATATAACTATACTGGGTGATTTTTGATGACACAGAAATCATACAGTATAGTTATATTCTTGTAATTGGGTACAGAGACTTTGTGATCTGTTTTTTTAAATGAAATATTTTTTTCTAATGTTCCTTTTTTTTCTGTTATTTTTTACATGCAGTCAAACTAATAAACTTATTTATACACTCAGACCATAATACCAAAAATAAATATTCTCTTCTCAATCTCCCTTAAATGTTGCTATTCTTAGGCTTTTAGGTTCATATTATATTCTCATCCTGGGGACTTCGGTCCATCCCAGTAACTTCCTTTTCAATACGGTTATGGATGACTTTGTAACTTGAATTTCTAGTTCAGATCTTTCATTATTCCACCAGCTATTAATCATTGCTCAATTGGATGATCTCATCACATTGAATATATTCCAAACTAAATTCATCATCTTCCAGCATAAACCTTCTCATGCACAAATCTAACTTTGCCATAGAGCTAACTCATGATCTAGTTCTTGCTTACTTATTGAGTTTTTTTGCACCATATGCAAACTCTTAACTCATCTGCAATTGTGCTTACATTACCACAGTCTAATGCACATGCTTTTATTAAGACTATAAGAGGTGAAGTAATATGCTGTTGTTGTTGTTGTTGTTTGCCGTCGAGTCGGCCCCGACTCATAGCGACCCCTCCTTGGGTTTCCGAGGCAGTATCACTACGGAAGTAGGATTGCCCAACCTTCCTTCCGAGGAGTGGCTGGTGGGTTTGAACCGCCTGCCTTCTGGTTAGCAGTCAAGTGCCTTAGAGTATCTCTTAAAAGTAGTAGACCCAGGATTTGAACACTCATTTGCCAGAATCTGAAGGCTATGTTCTTTTTGATCCAGCACAGCTCTTTATCAACGCACGCACACACACACACACACACACACACAAGAAATAGAACTAAGAAGGATTAAAATTAATTTAGATAGTGTAACTTTCAGTTGAGGCTAATTTCTTAATTTCATTTAATTTTCGGGCGTGTCCTTACTTTAATGATTGATTTAAATTTACAGCTAATTCTCCTTTATCAGTGTGTTGCTGATCTTTCTGGATGAATATTGGTATAACATATTGAATCCCCAGATAGCTTGTTTCCATTATGTTTTAGATATAACTCTTCAAGATCAGGTGTTGCGTTTTCAAGTAGTGCAGACTAATTTTAATATTGGTCTAAACAAACTCTAATCAAGAAGATAAATCATGCAAGACATTCTACATTCAAATAGAAATGATTTTTAGATGATCCATACCACTGTTTTTCATTTATTTAAGAGTTGAATAGATGTTTTTAATGTATATTGAAATATATACTAATAAAGTGTATATTTAAACATACAGATATTCACATATAAAATGCTTTTAAATATGTATGTATATTTAATTAATTTTTATAGTTTTTTTTATTCTATATAAGGTAATGTGACTGAAAGATATTTTCTTTTACTAATCAGTTGTAATCAAGGCAAACAGCTTTACTTAAGAAAATTAACAATTACTTTTGAAAAGTCTTAACTCAAGCACAGTTCTTGAATTTACAATCTGTTCTTTTTCAGTTCTTAAATATACAATGTTATTTTTTACTGCAGACATCAGACTGCATTTGTTCCTTAAGCATGTCACAGAAATATATAAAGAGCTTTGATGATGTATATTGAGATAAAAATAAATCAGTTTCACTTAATTATCATCATGTTTGTATTTCTTGTCTTTGAGTTAATGACTAGGGATGCCTTCATATTTTCTTCTGTCTTAAGGATGTATGCTTTATTTTTCCCCTGAGGGTGAAGTTTTTCTCTGCATATTTCTATTTTATTTTGTCAGAAAACATTTTTAACCAAGTATATAACATGCATAAGCAATTATTACCAGCACCTGGAAGCCTTCCTTATGTCCCTCTCAATCACTCTTTCCCCAACAAGGTAACCACTGTATTACCTTTATCAATCGATTAGTTATTTCCTGATCTGGAATTTTATGTAAATGGAATTATTCATTAAAACACTGTTTTTGTTTAAATTTATACTTGTAAGATTCATCCACGTTATATGAAGTAGTAGTTCATTATGCTTTGTGGTTTTATGGTATTTCAATATATGAAGATATACTATTTAGTAAACTTATTAAGTTTACTGTTTATGGACATTTGAGTTTGTTCCAGGTTTTAACATTTACAAATAATGCTACTTTGAGCATTCTTTCTCTAGATGCTCTACATCCTTGCCAACACTTTGTATTTCCCATCTTTTTTTCTATTAGGTATTTTAGTGGGTATATAAAAAGAGGGAAGTATTTGACTGCTAACCAGAAGGTTGGTGGTTCAAACCTACCAGTTTACTCCCTGGAAAGAAGACTGGGCAATCTACTTCTGTAAAGATATACCACCTCAGAAACCCAAAGGGGGTCACTACAAGTTGGAGTCTACTCAATGGCAGTGAGGTGTTTTTATTTATTTATTTTTTTTCCAGTTTAAATCTTTATGGAAGTAGATTGCCCCATCTTCCTTCTGCATGGAGTGGCTAATGGATTTGAACCATTAACCTTCTGGTTAGCAAATGCCTTACACACTGCGCCACCAGAGCTCCTGTACTAGATGTATACTAAAAAAAACCCAAACTCACTGCCATATAGTCATTTCAGACTCATATCGATCTCCATTGGGTTTCTGAGGTTGTAAATCTCTACGGAAGTGGATCACCTGTCTGCCTTCTGCGGAGTGGCTAGGGCGTTTGAACTGTTGACTTTCTGGTTTGCAGTCAAGTGCCTTATCCCCTGCACCACCCAATCTCCAGTAGATGTATTAAAAAAAAAACAAAAAAAAACCCTCAAAGTTTGGGGTAATAGTTTATTCCTTTCCATATGGATATAGAATGCATCCTACACTGTTTGAGAAAACAAAGTAAACTATCTTTTCTCCTATTGCATTACAGTGATATTTCTGTTTAAATGAGGTGACAACATATATGAAGGTCTACGTCTTACACTTTCTATTTTGTGCTATAATTGCTTATTAGTTCCAGGAGGTGATTTTATTATTTTTATTATTTATTTTTGCCATTTTGTTGGGAGTTTCTACATAGACTCTATGTCATCAATGAAAAAAGATAGAATAATATCTTCTATACCCATCTGTAAGGAACAGTGGTGGTACAGGGGTTAAGCACTGGCTTATTAACCAAAAGCTTGATTCAAACCCACCAGATACTCTGTGGGAGAAAGATGTGGCAGTCTGCTTCTGTAAAGAAAGTTTATATTACTTTTTCTGAATTTTCTCAAGACATACAAAAGGGTAGCTTGGCTTCTGGGTTTTATTTTCCCCCAATAATGAGAGAGAGAGAGAAAGAGGAAAAAGATCCCCAAAACCTCCCCAAAGTCCCCAAAATAGTTACACACAATGCTCCATGTCGAAACAACTGAATCAAGGCTACCATACTTGGAAAGAGAATGCTTACGGGATCCTTACTTTCTTAATTAAGAGTTGACAATAAAGAGGCTGTTTTAATAAAATACAGTTTTCTTTTTCCTATATTTTTGGAATTATGTTACAGTTTTGAATTGCTATCTTTTGTTATAATTTATCTGTCAGAGCATCTCAAGGGACATTTCCTTCTCCCACTTAAAAATAAATAAATAAATAAAAAGGTGCAAATTTTGTGGTTGCCATTTTAAGGATGTATGATAACTAGGTCAGTCATCTATGTGGTTTTGTCTCTGGTTGTTTTCACTCCTTTCTCTTTTTCCCCTGCACTCTGGATGGTCACCTAAAAGTATTCCCCTACATGTCTTATATGACTTAGGTATGGTTTTACTGTTTGTAGCTTTTAATGTCACATCAGGGGAAGTCCAATTCCCCATCTGGAAGTCCTACATCAGATCAGGAGCTTTGGAATAATATGGCTTTACTTATATTAAACAAAGGAGCTCTGGTGGCATAGAGCTGAAGGCATTTGATTGTTAACCAGTAGGTTGGCAGTTCAAATCCACCAGCCACTCCATGGAAGGAAGACTGAGCAATCAACTTCCATAAAGATTTACTGCCTTAGAAATCCAAAGGGGGTCACTATAGTTGGAATCAACTGGATGGCAGTGAGTTTGGTTTGATTTTATATTAAATATGCCATGAATAGCCTCTCTATTGCAGTGGAGGCAGATGGTTCTAATATCTCTCTATAAACCTGGCTTTGCTTATAGCCTTTGACCATTCAAATCAAGGGATGTTATTTAAGTTCTGCCCAAATTTTCTTCTGAGACACTCCACTACTTTCTTAAGGTGTAGAGTTATGATTTACCTATCATTAATTGATATTATTTGTTTCAATATGGGCTATATGCAACAGAAACCAGTCAAGATTTTCTGCCAGATGGATAGATTCCTTTCTTTTTTCACTATTGACTTTACAATGTTTTGGTAATATCTGTAGTTTCTGGGTGGGGCAGATGAAGAGGTAGCATTGAATGCCTTATTCAGCCATGTTCCTAGAACTTTCTATACTATTTTTTCCCAATTCATTGCATGAATCAAGACAAAAAAGAGACAAAAAAGTGTTGGGCAATGACCCATCAAAAAGACAAAGAAATCCTCAGTTACATTATTAATGTAGAAACTCGAAGAATAATAGTAATATGTTGATATAATAAAACCGTAACAAAGTGGGATTTATTCTAGGAAAGCAAGGATGGTGAAATGTTAAAAAATAAAAAAAAAACTATTGACATATTTAATTACATCATTATATTAATATATCAAAGAGACAAGTTATATGATCAGCTCAATTGATGCTAAAAAGCCAAATAAAAAACCTCAATATCTATTATCTGATAAAATATCATAGTATTATGGGAATAGTAGAATATTTCCTAATATTGGAGCACATACTGGAACAGACAGGAAAGTCTAATAATATAGTCACTTACATACAGGGATGATCAAGGCACCTAAAGGCCCTAATAATCTGTGATACCCTTCCTCTATTTATTCTGTTATTAGATAGATAGATAGATGTATAGATGTGTGTGTGTATATATATATACACATCTATACATCTATACATACATCTATATATATATACATACAACAATATATATATATTGTTGTTGTTGTTGTTATGTGCCGTCGAGTCAGCCCTGACTCATAGCGACCCCTCCTTGGGTTTCCGAGGCAGTATCACTACGGAAGTAGGATTGC
>NW_006921589.1:16917952-16931188 GCF_000298275.1 Orycteropus afer afer
TCAGCATTTGTTATTTTCTTACTTGGTGAACTTGGCTGAACTTGGTGAACTTACTTGGTGAACTTATTCTAATAATGTATATATTATTATATTTATATATAAATATATATACATGCACGTGTGTGTGTATCTTAACTATCCTTGTATAACTTCCTTTTAAATGTGACTTCAATCCTCTGTCTTGCCAGTAATTAATCATTCATGTTGGACCCAGTCACATACTGGGTGAATGTAGCAAGAATTATGTTCAACAGCTCACCTCCACCTCTTGTTTATTAGAAAGAAACAGTATACTCCCAAAAGACCCAAGGAGTTTCAATTACATGAGAGGGAATGGGAGGAGTCAGAAGTCAGGTAAGGTGTCAAAGTGATAGGGGCCTCATACCTTAAATAACCTTGGTGGGTGCCCTCGTGACCCTGCATGAACTTTGGTTGCCCCATCTCATGCACTGGAGCTGGTTTCAATTTTATTCAGTACCTTGCCAGTTCCTTTCACTGTGGTGCTTGCTTTTTCTTGTGTCGTATCTGCTTGGCATCTATGTGCTGTTGCTTTGGACAACAGTTGCACCGGTATTGTTGATGCTCTAAGCATATACTTACCTTGCTAATTAGGTAATTGGATATTCAAAGCAATGGAGAAAGAATGTAACTTGATAAATGGCCTTTTGGTATAATTGGTTAAGTATTTGGAAAACAGTAAATAAAGGTCTAACCACACTCTATACCAAAATGAATTACATTGGGTATAAAAATTAAACCAGATTTTCAAAAAATGTGAGTAAATATTCATCTTACATCATAGTAGGAATGGCTTTTCTAAACAGAAAATGTAGAAAATTTAAATGAAAATATGAGTATGTGTGATCATACAAAAGAGTAAATGCATGTACACATTAACAACATAAAATTAAAAGGCAAATAATAAACTGGAAAATATCTGCATCAAGGAAAGAAGTGAGAGTGTAATATATGAAGAGTTCTTTCAAATCTATCAGATTTGAAACCCCAGTGTAGAAATATACAAAGGACAAAAACAGGCAATTGAGAAGAGAAGAAGCAGTATACTGAAACAAATTAACTATATTCACTCCCCATGCCATTAAGCAACATTGCAGTCTCCATCTTATTAAGCAGACACTCCTAGTGGAAACATACTGGCCTTGCCCTCTTTGATATATATGTCTTCTAGGTTATGTTTGTTTTGTTTGCTTGCCCTTTGTCTGATACTGGGCCTTAAATAGGAACTAATTCCTAAAAAATTTTTATAAAATCTGAGATTCCTTAGAAAGTCCAAATTCCTCAGTATTTATGAGTGGATGCCTAAGTTTCTAAAATGCTCATGATTCAAAAAGGAAAGATAGAAGGGCACCTGCTTCAACAAATAAGAGCTTGTTTATCTTGCTCCTGACAATTCTTCATCTCTGTCCTTTGGTCATAAGATTTTAGGTGGGAGCTGGGGTGAGGATGAAGGGACACGATTGGAAGGGGACTGGTGAAACTCTGTTTAAAGCAGCACTCTGTCAGCCTCTCTTCTGACTCATCGTAAGACCAGGCCTTTCTTTCCTTGACTCCTATTTTATGAGCGTTGTCACACAGCCAATAAAATCTACTGAGATGCTGCCTGCCAAGCAGTCTTTGCTTAGTCACAACTATGGGGGAAGAGGTCCCGGGAGCAGGGCCAGGCATACCTTTCAACTTGAAATCTCCAGAAGATGGAAAAATTGTAATCTAATCTTAAGAAAAGACCAAAGGACTGTGTTGTTCATAATACAAATTACCAATAATACATGTTGTACAAAAGGAAAAATGGAACCTTCTTCTGGGCCTTAAAGAAATTAGCAGCTCAGCAGCGTACATGTCAGAATGATTAACAAAATGAAGCACATTCCTTGGCTATATACAAAATGTTCTAAACAGCTTCAAGGAGTTTTCATTTTACCTTACTCAGGAACAATCATACAGGAAATGTGTTTAAGAGTAACAACTTCTGCAGCATCAACAGCATCTCCACGTGGGACACAATTTGATTATGTGAAATATATAAAAGGAGCACATGCTACTTGGATATTTAGTAACACGGTCTTTACAACTGCTTTGCTCCTAAATGGCACATCTTCACAGTACATATAGTAGGACTAATGTCCGAGGTCATTTTGACCTTTAGTTCCTAGCACATAAAGAATTATTCTTCTGTAGAGAAGTTCATAGTTTAATGGATAAGGTGTCAGGGATTTAAAAAAAAAAAAAAATGAAAGGGGATAAAAAAAATGAGGCTAAGCAGGAATACTCTGGTTCGTGGGCTCTCTGTTATAAATAATGCTCTCATTAAAATTCTGCCTTGGAAGAAAGGCAAGTCCATTAGTCTGGGAGCTAATTTTTACTGGCTCCTTAGATGTATGCATATTAAAAATTCAGCTTTTATAATTGCCAGTCATCAACCACCTAGTCAATGCTGTTCTTGGAGTTTTTAATTATTTACTTCATTTGCATAGACACTCCAATTTATGATCTACCATTTAGTTATCAAGGGACAGTTTAGGAATTTTTCTTTTACATTTTTATTTATCCATTTGGTATTCCCAGGAAAAGCTCTGAGTCAGATATTGTACCACAGTGAGTCTCATTAGGAAATACAACTACAGCCACTCTCCGTGAATACTATGTGGAAACCATGGTTACTGACAGAACTTGGGCAAATTGGGGTTTTATTAGAACAAATTGAGGCTCTATGTCCAGTTAAAATATGCTCTTTCTGAGTTCAGCATAATGGCTTGTGTGAAAATACCTAACACTACAGTGAACACCAAGAGTACTTATTTTCTGTAATTTCCTTTTGGTAGTGCAACTTTTCAGGGAAATAATAACAAAAATAGAATATTAAACAACTACACTGTGTCACATGTTATTGTCATCCCAATAGTTTCATGATCTCTGGTTAGAAATCTTCGCTATTCCTTCCATTTTTAAGAATAAGATTAGAAATGATCAATCATTGTGACTGGCTTTAATATTATAGGAGCTGATGAGGGTTGAGGGAATACTGAGATCCATTTTTGTGCTGGAGGACAATTCTCTATTACACTGCATGGGCTTCATCCTGATTTAAAGTTCTCTCATTACTTTCCAAAATAATATATATATATTATTAAGCATATATATATAGTTAAGCATTAATTTGAATCTATTTACAAAGATACAGCTCAATTCTATAGCTTTGTATCCTTTTTCCTGAGTAAATACTACAATTCTAATTCCTGTAGAATTTTTTATAATATCTTTTTGCCTCACTTACAGCTAATATGGGTATTACATTTGGTGGTGATAGTGTGAGACAATAAAACAGAAAGCAAGTGTCCAAAAAACAACGTAGGAAACAAAAACCATGAGACAGTATTTATTTAGAACATTTGATCACATAAAACTTTATCTCAACAAAGCCTTGGTAAGGTCCATCTTGAACAGACCCTGACATATTCAAATCTAGGCTGATATTTTACTTATTTATCTTTATGTTAGCATCATCATTTTTCTTTCCAGAAGGAAACATACACACATACTCATGTATGCAAAAATCATTTACCTTTGCCTAGGTTTTCAGTGTGTTATAAATTTACTCGACTGTAATACTGTACCTCAATTACTCCCTAATTTTTGGATCATTCATCTATTATTTGTCATGTGGATGGGTGTTCCAGAATATTTTGGCTATATACCTACATTAGAGATAGTCCTCGCCAAATTTAATCATGTTGTTGTTGTTGTTATGTGCTGTTGAGTCAGACCTGACTCATAGCGACCACTCCTTGGGTTTCCGAGGCAGTATCACTACGGAAGTAGATTGCCCCATCTTCCTTCCGAGGAGTGGCTGGTGGGTTTGAACCGCCAGCCTTCTGGTTAGCAGTCAAGTGCCTTAGCCACTATGCTACCAGAGCTCCCAATTTAATCATAGTTGCCCTGTAATATTGGATGTTCACAGTTGTTGTTAGGTGCTGTCATATCGATTCCAACTCATAGTGACTAGAATAGAATAAAACACTAAGTGGTCTTACACCATTCTCACAATCCTTCCTATGTCTGAGCCTATTGTTGCAGCTATGGTTTCAATCTTTCTCATTGAGTGTCTTCCTCTTTTCACTGACCCTTTACTCTACAAGTATAATGTCCTTCTCCAGGGACTGGGATCTCCTGATAACATGTCCAAAGTATGTGAAATGAAGTCTCACCATCTCTGCATCTAAAGTGTATTCTGGCTGTATGTCTTCCCAGACAGATTTATTCATTTTTCTGGCAGTCCATGTTAACTCAATATTATTCACCAACACCATAATTCAAAGGCATCAATTCTTCTTTGGTCTTCCTTTCACATACACATGAAGTGATTGAAAATGTCATGGGTTAGGTCAAGTGTAGCTTAGTGTTCAAGTGACATCTTTGCTTTTTAACACTTTAAGGAAGTCTTTCGAAACAGACTTGCCCAATGCAATGCATTGCTCAATTTCTTGATTGAAATCAAACAGTGGAATGGGTGAGAATGGCCAAACATTGTCTCTCATACTTTGGTCAGGTTGTCAGAGGGACCAGTCCCTGGAGAAGAACATCATGTTTGGTAAAATAGAGGGTCAGTGAAAAAGGTGAAGATCCTCAATGAGATGGACTGACACAGTGGCTATGAAGATGGGCCCTAGCATAATGACAATTGTCAGAATGGCACGGGACTTGGCATTGTTTCGTTCTGTGGTACATAGGGTCACTATGAATTGGAACTGACTTGATAGCACCTAACAACAACAGCAGCTTTGTAGGTGTTGATTGTCATCCAAGTAAAATGAAATCCTTGATAACTTTAATCAATTTATCATGATATTCCTTATTGGTCAAGATGTAAGGATTTTTGTTTTCTTTATGCTGAGCTATAATCCATACTGAAAGTTGTAGTCTTTGATGGTCATCAGTAGGTGCTTCAGTCCTCTTCTCTTTCAGGAAGTTAGGTTATGTTATCTCATATCGCAGGTTGTTACTGAGTCTTTCTCTGATCCTGATGCTGTGTTCTTCTTCATGTAGTCCTTCTTCTCACATTATTTACTCAGCATACAGACTGAATAAGTATGGTGAAAGGATACAATCCTGACCCAGACCTTTCCTGATTTTAAACCATGCAGTATCCCCTTATTCTGTTCAAGGGACTGCTTCTTGGGTTATGTATGGGTTCCACATGAGCACAATTAAGTGTTCTGGGATTCCTATTTTTCACAATGTTATCCGTAATTTGTTATGATCCACACAGTCGAATGCTTTTGTATAATAAATAAAACACAAGTACACATCTTTCTGCTGTTCTTTGCTTTCTGCCAAGATCCATTTGACATCAGTAATGATACTTCTTATTCCATGTGCTCTCCTGAATCTGGCTTGAATCTCTGGCAGTTTCCTGCTGATGTACTGCTGAAACCATTTTTGAGTGTTTTTTAGCAAAATTTGCTTGCATATGATATTAATGGTAATGTTCAATAATGACCACATTCTGTTGGATCACCTTTCTTTGGAAGGGGCACTAATATGAATCTCTTCTAGTTGGTTGGCCAGTAGTTTGTCTTCTAAATTTCTTGGCATAGACCCATGATTGCTTCCAGCATTGTATTCAGTTGTTGAAACAGCTCAATTGGTACTCTATTTATTCCTGAAGGCTTTTTTTTTTTCTTTTTTTTTTTTTTTTGCTAATGTCTTCAGTGCAGCTTGGACCTCTTCAATGCCATCAGTTCTTAATCGTATGCTAACTCCTGAAATCTACTTCTGTAGTGATACTGCCTCGGACCCCAAGGAGGGGTCGTTATGAGTCGGGTCTGACTCAATGGCACATAACAACAACAACCTCCTGAAATGGTTGTACATTTACCAATTCTTTTAGATACAGTGACTCTGTGTATTCCTTCTATCTTCTTTTGATGTTTCCTGCATTGTTGAATATTGCCCACTGAACCCTTCCATATTGCAATTTGAGGCTTGAAATTCTTCAGTTTTTCAGCTTGAGAAATGCCAAGCATATTCTTACCTTCTGGTTTTTAACTCCAAGTCTTTGCACATTTCATTTTAATACTTTACTTTGTCTTCTCAAGCCACCCTTTGAAATCTTCTGTTTAGCTCTTAATTTAATCATTTCTTCAGTTTGCTTTAATTACACTATGTTCATGAGCACATTTCAAAGTGTTTCCTGACATCCATTTTGTTCTTTTCTTTCTTTATGATCTTTTAAATGATGTTTTGTTTCCTTCATATATTTTGTCATTGATGTCATACCACAACTTGTCTGGTCTTCAGTCATTAGTGTTCAGTGGCTCAAATCTGTCCTTGAGAAGATCTCTAAATTCAGGTGGGATTTATTCAAGGTCATACTTTGGCTCTCGTGAAGTTGTTTTGGTTTTCTTCAGCTTCAATTTAAACTTGCATAGTAGCAGTTGATTTCCTGCTCCAAGTCAATCCCTGGTCTTATTCTAACTAATGATATCGGATTGTTTCATCATCACTTTCTAAGGATGTAGTCAATTTTTTCTTATCTATTCATCTGGCAAGGTCGATGAGTACCACTGCTGTTCATGTTGTTGAAAAAAGGTATTTCCAATTAATAGGTCATTGGTCTTGCAAAATTCTATCATACAATCTCCAGCTTCACTTGTATTCTATCATCAACCCATATTT
This sequence comes from Orycteropus afer afer, assembly GCF_000298275.1. Classification (NCBI taxonomy): domain Eukaryota; kingdom Metazoa; phylum Chordata; class Mammalia; order Tubulidentata; family Orycteropodidae; genus Orycteropus; species Orycteropus afer. Next base: position 16,924,646 of record NW_006921589.1, read on the forward strand.
TTCAGTTACCAATCCTTCTTCTTTGTTTCTGTCTTTCTCATTGCAATCATTAGTAATTATTACTGCATCTTCATTGCACATCTGATCAAAGACAGACTTCATAAGTTGGTAAAGATCTTCAGTTTCTTCATCTTTGACATTAGTGGTTGGTGCAGAAATTTGAATAATAGTCATATTAACTGGTTTTCCTTTTAGGCATATGGATATTATTACAACACTGACTCTGTTGCATTTCCTGATAGATCTTAAAATGTTCTTTTTGAAAATGAGTGTGACACTTTCTTCTTGAGTTCATCATTCCAGGGATAGTAGATCATATAATTCTCTGATTCAAAATGGCCCATATCAATCCATTTCAGCTCACTAATGCCATTTCATTTTTGATAATTTTCAATTTTCTAGATTCTTACTTCATATAGTCCAGTTACTAGTGGATGTGTGTAATTGTTTCTTTACGTTTTAGGTCATCTCACATAAGATCATGAAGATTCTCAAAGGTTTACTCCATCCATGTAATTAAGGCTCAACTTTGAATAAGCAATTTTTTCCAGTGGTATTTTGAGTGCCTTCCAACCTGAGAGGTTCATCTTTCAGCACTGTATCAGACAATGTTCTGCTGCTATTCACTAGGTTTTCACTAGCCATTTTTTTCAGAAATAGACAGGTAATTTTTCCCCGTCTGCTTAGTCTAGAGACTATGCTGAAACCCATCCACATGGGTGATACTGATGGCACAGCCTCCACTATCACAAAAACATGCAAGCTACCACAGTACGACAACCTCACAGATGACTGTTGGTGTTCATAATAAGAACCTCTATTAAAACATTATTTATTCTTGTTTGTGCTTCCCTGATATTTGAAGCCATATGTGTATGTGTGTGTGTGTGTATATATATATATATATATATATATATATATATATATATATATCTTTAAAAGGGTGCAATATTGAATAAAGCTTCAATTTTCCCCAAAGAATCAAGTCAATTGTTGAAAAAAAAACATTATTTTGTCTATTATCTGTGTTCTGTTACCAGCTCTGGCAGCAATAACAGTGATTGATTTGTAATCGCAGTTCTTATTGCTCTCTCTCTCACTCTACTATCTGGAAGCTTTCTTTGCATAGAACACTGAAAAGTTAATGTGAATGGAGCCAAATAGTACCACCTGGAAAGTGGAGAATTGATTGCTGAGCCTTCCCACTATGCAACACTTTAGTGCCATTGTACCCAACATTCCTGGTGTGCAATCCACTGAAAACCCCTGAGAGCATACTGGGTGAAGGACAACAGTGTAACAAAGGATGACGGTTTTGGAAATTACAAAATCATTCCTTCCCAATGCAGACAAACTTAGTCCCTGAAAATAATTTGCCCTGAAAACTTCAAATTAAAGAATAATTTTGGTTTTTCTTTTCTGCTCTTTTATTCCCCTTTACCAACAAGACATCCAGCTAAATTTACCCAGTTACCAATACAACATTTTTATGTTCCACAATAAAGAGATTTTAAGTTTTCTACCTTATGTTATTCTTACTATGAAAAGTTTTAAAATATTTCATTGCATTTTTTTAGTTTCTTGGACTTTTTCAGTAAACAGCATATTTATATTGTACTGAACTTTTTTTTCTGAAAACATTACCCCATTATAGGGTCACTATGAGTCGGGTCCGACTCGATGGTACATAACAACATAGGCACTAGAAAAGAAAAACTTAAATAAGATATTTTACATGATTAATCCATAATTATGGACAACATTGTAGAGAATGAGAATTCCAGAACACTTATTGTGGTCATGAGGAAACTGTTCATAGACACAGAGGCAGTTGTTCATACAGAAAAAGGGGATACTGTGTGGTTTGAAATCAGGAAAGGTGTATATTAGGCCTGTATTCAACTTGTATGCTAAGCAAATAATACATAATGGTCCACTGTATGAAGAAAAACGTGGCATCAGTATTGGAGGAAGACTTATCAATAACCTGGGAGATGCACATGACACAACCTAGCTTGTTGAGAGCAAAGAGGACATGCAGCACTTGCTGATGATGATCAAAGTATATAGTTTTCAGCATAGAATACACCTCAACATAAAGAAAACAAAAATCCTCACAACTGTACCCAAATGCAACATCATAAGAAATGGGGAAAAGACTGAAGTTATCAAGGACTTCATTTTACTTAGAGTTACCATCAGTTCCATGGAAACGGCACTCAAGAAATCAAATCACATATTGCATTGGACAAGTTTGCTGCAAAAGACCTTGTTGTTGTTGTTGTTATGTGCCGTTGAGTCGGACCTGACTCATAGTGACCCCTCCTTGGGTTTCCGAGGCTGTATCACTATGGAAGTAGATTGCCCAACCTTCCTTCCGAGAAGTGGCTGGTGGGTTTGAACTGCCAGCCTTCTGGTTACCAGTCAAGTGCCTTAGGCCCTATGCTACCAGAGCAAAAGACCTCTTTAAAGTGTTAAAAAGTAAAGATGTCACTTTGAGAACTAAGGTGCTCCTGACCCAATCATGGTATTTTCAGTTGTCTCATATGCATGTGAAAGATGGACAATGAATAACAAAGATGGAAGCAGAACTGATGAATTTGAATTATGGTGTTGGTAAAAGAATATTGAACATACTATGCTATGCACTGCCAGAAGAATGAGCAAATCTGTCTTGGAGGAAGTACAGCCAGGATGCTTCTCAGAAGTGAAGACAGTGAGACTGTCTCACCTACTTTGGACATGTTACTAGAAGGGACCAGTCCCTGATGAAGGACATCATGTTTGGTAAAATAGTGGGTCAGAGAAAAAGAGGAAGACCCTCAAGGAGGTGATTGACACGGTGGCTGCAACAACAGGCTCAGACATGGCAAGGACTGTAAGGATGACACAGGACTGGGCCATGTTTCATTCTCCTGTACATATGGTCACCATGTGTTGAAAGTGACTCAATGACATGTAAGAATAATAAGAACATGTTCAAAAATATTTTAGCTAAATAAGGATGACATGATAATAATGACAATAAATAAAGCAGTAAGGAGAAATTTGTATAAATTTTGATGGGAAAACTAATGTTACATTTTAATGTGAATGAGGGAGACTAGGACAAAGCATTATAAAGGAGATGGTATTTTATCTGAGCCTTGAGGCTTGAGGAGGGTTTTGGCTATCAACAAAGTTAAGCTGCGACATTTGAGAAACCAGATTCAGCACAAGACAGTGTTCGGTAACTTTTGGCAGTTGCAAGTTATTGCTCACTGTTGTAGCTCTAGTGTACTGGAGGGTTGGGGAAAAGTGAGACCAGAAAGGTCATTGGGACAAGATCCTTCAATTTCATTAGGAGGCATTTGCCTTTTAGTTTTTTAGTGACCTGGAATTAACAATATTTAAGACCAGATCTATGTTTTAGGAAGATACATCTGGTGGCAATAGAAAGGAGAGATTGAAAAGGTGTGCATTCAAAACAAAGACACTAACCTGAAGAAATTTGTATTAATTCCATCAATTAATGATAATCTGCACCAGTGAAGCTGCAGAGTACATAAGAAGAGGAGGTTCATTGTGGTCATTTGCAGGTAGAATCCAACATGGCTTAATGACAGTTGAATGTTGTTGGCTAGGTGTGGGGTAGAGGTAAGGCAAAGAGAAATATAGCATCAGTTTGCCTTACTTGGCAGAGTAATATTTCAAAGGCTAGGATTAAGTCTCTCTAATTTAATGGAGATGAGTGGGCAACATTAAATAGGGCCTTCAGAGAGAGCTATATATTTTAATCAGGCCTGCATATATTTCAGTATGCATAAAATTACCAGAGGAAATAAATATTTCCCTGATTTGTAAACTCAATCAGGCTTCTATTTTTTTTTTATATAACAATCATTACGGTTATATTATTTTCTACTTGAAGTATTAACATATATATTCACACACACAGAGGATACTTCAGGTAGGCCTATCTTAGAGTATGCTGATACATCCCAGCTTTATATCTTTGTTCCTACTTTATTCCAATTAAATGATTTTTCATTCTCTTTATTTGACTATTTCTCTCTCAATGATAGCAGTTCATGATGTGGTCATCTTCTGCCTTTTCCTCTTTATACAGTAGATTTTTCCCTTATGGTAAAGATTTAGAATGCTACAATAGAAAAACTATTTTTATTATTTCAAAATTGTGTGTTGCACACTTACTATGTTCTTGGCATTGTTTTAAATGTTTTGAATGAAAATACTATGTAAATTTGTTGTTGTTGTTAGGTGCTGTTGAGTTGTTTCTGACTCATAGTGACCTCAAGCACAGAAGAACGAAACACTGCCTGATCCCGCACCAGCTCCATGATCCCTGCTATACTTGAGCTCATCATCGCAGCCACCATGTCAATCCATCTCTTTGAAGGTCTCCCCCTCTTTCGTCGACGCTTCACTGTATCAAGCATGACATCCTTCTCCAGGGAGTGGTCCCTTCTTACAACATGAGCAAAATAGGTGAGACTAAGTCTGGCCATTCTCGCTTCCAAGGAGCGTTTCAGGTGCACTTTCTCCAGAATAGATTTGTTAGTTCTTTTAGCAGTCCATGATACTTTCAGCATTCTTCGCCAGCACCACATTTCAAAAGCATCAACTCTTCTTCAGTCTTCCTTATTCATTGTCCAGCTTTCACATGCATATGAGGCAATTGGAAATATCATGGCTTGTGTCAGGTGCACCTTAGTCCTCAAGGAAACATCCTTGTTCCTCAGCACTTGAAACAGTTCCTTTGCAGTTGACCTTCCCAATGCTACACGTCGTCTAATGTTCTGACTGCTGCTTCCATTGGCATTGACTGTAGAAACAAGCAATGTGAATCCTTTGACAACTTCACTCTTCTCTCCACTTATTGTGATGCTGCTCATTGGTCCAGTTGTGAGGATTTTTGTTTTCTTTATATTGAGACGTAATCCATACTGCAGACTGTATTCTTCAACCTTCATCAGTAGGTGCCTTAAGTCATCCTCACTTTCAGCAAGCAAAGTTGTATTGACTGCATATCTCAGGTTGTTAGTGATTCTTCCTCCAATCCTGATACCACGTTTTTCTTCATATAGTTCAGCTTCTCAGATTATTTGCTCAGCATATAGATTGAATAAGTATGGGGAAAGGATACAACCCTGATGCACTCCCTTCTTGATTTTAAACCATGTAGTGTCCCCTTGTTCCGTTCAAACGACAGCCTCCTGGTCAAGGTACAGGTTCCTCCTGAGTACAACCAAGCGTTCGGAAATTCCCATTCTTCTCAATGTTATCCATAATTTGTCATGATCCACACAATCAAATGCCTTTGCATAGTCAATAAAACACAAGTAAACATCTTTCTGGTATTCTTTGCCTTGAGCCAAGATCCATCTGACAACATCTATGATATCTCTTGTTCCACATCCTCTTCTGAATCCAGCTTGTACCTCTGGAAGTTCTCTGTCAATATACTGCTGCAAACATTTTTGAATTATTTTCAGTAAGATCTTACTTGCATGTGATATGAATGATATTGTTCTATAATTTCCACATTCTGTGGGATTACCTTTCTTTGGAATGGGTACAAATATGGATCTCTTCCAGTCAGTTGGCCAGGTAGCTGTCTTCCAAATCTCTCGGCATAAACGAATGAGTGCCTCCAATGGGGCATCCATTTGTTGAAATATCTCAATCGGTATTCTGTCAATTCCTGGAGCCTTGTTCTTCACCAATTCTTTCATTGCAGCTTGGACTTCCTCCTTCAGTACCATTGATTCTAGATCATATGCCACTTCCTGAAATGGATGAAGATCAACAAGTTCTTTTTGGTACAGTGACTCTGTGTATTCCTGCCATCTTCTCTTGATGTTTCCTGCATCATTCAATATTTTGCCCATAGAATCTCTCAATACTGCAACTCGAAGCTTAAATTTTTTCCTCAATTCTTTTAGATTAAGAAATGCTGAGCATGTTCTTCCCTTTTCAAACTCCAGGTCTTTGCACATTTCATTATAGTAATTGGTTTTGTCTGCTCGAGCTGCTCTTGAAATCTTCTGTTCAGCTCCTTTATCTTGTCATTTCTTCCATTTGCTTTAGCTACTCTCTGCTCAAGGGCAAGTTTCAGAGTCTCTCCTGTCATCCAGAGTCTCTTCCAGAAGGAAGAGGCTGTCCACTTCTCAAATAATTGGCCAGGGAAAACCTTATGAATAGCAAAGAAACACTGTTGGATACATTATTGTGCAACTTAATGAATAGTCTGATTAGGTTAGAAAGCTCTTAAAATAGGACTGGGAAAGAGCTGCATCATCTGAGTAAACCCAGCCTTACTCATATGAATAAAGTAAAGCTTTCAAGGCCTCCATTTGCTGATGTGGCACCACTCAAATTGAAGAGAAACAGCTGCAGACATCCATTAGTCTTCAGAATATGGAATGTACGAAGTATGAATCTACGAAAATTAGAAGTTGTCAAAAATGAAATGGAATGCATAAAGATTGATATCCTTAGCATTAGTGAGCTGAAATGGACTGGTTTTGGCCATTTTGAATC
>NW_006921589.1:16931728-16948994 GCF_000298275.1 Orycteropus afer afer
AGTGATACTGCCTCAGAAACCCAAGGAGGGGTCGCTATGAGTCAGGGCTGACTCGACGGCACATAACAACAACAACAACAACAACAACATGGCAAGAGGGGGTGGAAAAGCTCAATATCTTCAGCCAAAACCAGGCTAGGAGATGATTGTGGAACAGACCATCAACTGTTCTATGCAAGTTCAGCTTGAAGTTAAAGACAATTAAAACAAGTCCAAGAGAGCCAAAATATGATCTAGAATATATCCCTCTTGAATTTAGAGATCATCTAAAGAAGAGATTTGATTCATTTTACACCAATGACCGAAAACCAGAATTGTGGGAAGATATTAAGAACATTATCCATGAAGAAAGCAAGAGATTGTAAATTTAGGACTGTTTATTTTAAGGTAATCAGAAATCTGTGGTTTCCCTCTGGCAAATGCATCTATGACAAAGTACTTAAGAATGTGTTTCAGGACAAATAGGATATTTCTATTCTGATTCTAATCTCACTAGTTGCATGGACACAGGAAGTTACTTCATCTTTTTAAACTCCAACTTTCTCATCTGTAAAAATAGGGATGATATTGGTACCAACTTTATGAGTTTATTGTAAGAATCACATGGGGTAACAATTAAAGTTCTTAGTATATTGGCAATGCTAATTACTATTATTATGAATATTTATATTTCTTAAAAGAAAATGGAATAAAAAATATGTGCACCTTCTAAAGTAATAAAATAAAAGCTGCATTAAATTGTCCATCTCTACTTTGAGTCATGTTTTCTTTTCAATTCAGTCTGTAGTTATTAGTTGTGTTTAGCACAAATCATTTGATTTAGTGTAAAGAGTATTTTAACATCTTCATGGAATTTACAGAATTCTGTGTAATAGCAGTTATAAGCTAAAAAACTGCCATGGGGCTCATTAAAAGTAATTCAAATCATTATATCAGACAGACAGTGCAAATCTGTTTATTTGTTTACATCTGATTTCTGTAATTCAGTTAGTAGGTCAACTTGCAATTTAATTGCAAAGATTATGATTTGAAAAATTATTTACCAAATCTCTTGTAAGACTTTCAATGTTGAAATTCAGATGGTCCTGTGTATATTATTTAAAAGATGGTATACAATGATGCAGATACAAGGGATAGGTGTCAGACTGTTTCAGAAGAAATGCCTATAGGTTTACACAAAGGTGACCTCTTAGAAGTGGATATCAGCACATAGAATGAGTTAATTTTCAGAGTAAGAGAATAGATGTTTATAAAATTATTATAAAATAAGGAGTTCTGGTGGTGTAGTAGTAATGCATTTGGCTGCTAACAAAAAGGTCAGTGGTTCAAACCTACTAGGCACTCTGCAAAAAAAGATAAGGCAGTCTGCTTCCATAAACCCTGGAAACCCAATGGGTTTGGGTTATGAATCCGAATCAACTCAATGATAGTGAGTATTTTCTTTTTTAAAAAACCATATTCATTATGAAACTATTCAAGCAACAGATAAGTATAGTATAAAATGATGGAACTGTCCTCCTTCTTTAAAAATTCCACTTTCTCAACAGACACAATTAACGATAGCAATTATGTATCCATCCCCACTATATTCCTATACCATCTTACATGTGGCTGTGATTATATCCACAATGCATAGTTAGAAGTAAAAAAAAATACGTTCACCCAGTTCTTCACCATATTTCTCCCTTTATCAAAATACCTTGAGTATGTCTCAGTCAGTACACATGACTGCACATTGTAAATGGATACACAGTAATTTTCAGTATTTGTTCTTTTCATTCACTTAACAAGTACTTACTGAGAAACTACTGTATTAGGCATTGTTCCAGAAGCTAGGAATATATAAGAGAAGAACAGAGTACAAAATTCCTACCTCATGGAAGGGATTCTAGTAGGGGGAGAGACATATAATAAACACAATAAATAAATAATTTATATGTTATATTAGATGATAAATAAAATATTGTTTTTTAATCATAAAAATAATAAAGTAATAAAAATATTATATATATATATATATATATATATATATATATAAGCAAGGTATAAAGAATAGAAAACTCAATGGTGGGGTAAGGTGGAACGAATATTAAAGAGTGGTCTGGCTCGTGCTCACTGAAGTGGTAACATCAGAGGAAAGTCTAGAAGGAGGTGAGGGAACAAGCCATGAACAAAACCAGGGAAAGTGCTTCCAGGAAAAGAAGACAACTGATGCAAAGGCCATGAGGAACAAGCATCCCTGGTGTACAAGTATCAAGGAAACAAGTCTTCCTGGAGAATGAGCTAGAGTTGTGCTGACTGGTACCACGTCCTCTAATCACATGTGGCTATTGAGCTCAACCAATTAGGGATGTGCTGTAAATGAAAATACACTCCTAATTTAGAAAATGTGTATCTGAACAAAGAATTCAGAATATTGCAATAGTCATTTTTGTATTGAATAGATACTGAAATTATAATGTTTGTGATATATTGGTTTAAGCATAATATGTTATCAAATTAACTTCACTTTTTTTAATGTACTACTAAAAACTTTAAAATTTTGTATGTGAGTTGCATTGCATTTCCATTTGACAGGTTGAGCTATAGCAAACTAACACAGTGAGTTCCAATATAAAGGGGAAGGGCAGAACATGTTGACCATTAAAAGGACATTGGTTCTATTTGGGGAAAAAAAAAATGAAGAGCACATGGTAAGTTTGGTTATAGGACAGACTGGTCAGACTTATATTTTGAAAAAATTATTCTGGTTAACACACTGAAAATATACTGAAAGAGCATGGAATGAAACAAGGAAAATGCTTAGGAGGCTATGGCAACAGGAAGGGTGGTACTAAGAAAATTTTATGATGAATTGGATGTGGAATTAGAGATGGAGCGAGGAGTAAAGGATAAGTAAGGCTTTTACCTGAGCATCTGAAAAGATTATGTTGTCATTAAATGAAATTGGCAGTATTATGGGAAAAGAATGTTTAGAAAAGTGGTGGTGAAGATCAAGAACATGATTTAAATGTTAACCTTGAAATGCTTAATAAATGTCAAAATGGAAATGTTGAGTAACTGTTTAGATATTTATCAGTGTAGAATTCAAAATAAATACTTTATATGTGTGTGTAAATATATAAATTTGGCAGTCATTAACATACAAGTAGTAGTAGTATTTAAAGCCTTGAGAATTGTCACATCTAAAGATTTCCTGTGCACTTTCAGGTGAATGGAGACCTATTCTTATAGCTTGGATTTCTGCTTGCACCTTTTAAGACCTCAGACAGTATGCAATGAAGTAGGAGGTAGAAAAGCACTGAAAAACAGTAGGAGGGCAATTGACTGAGCCTCCCATGAGATCATGACCTTAAACCTCCACAGCAAGAAAACAAGTCCTGAGATGGTTGGTCATATATGAACAGCATCAGCAGCTGCTTTAAAAATAAATAAATAAATAGCATATATTACACAAAAATTACCAATTCAATCCTTTTTGAAATGTATGATTCCAACTCATAGTGACCTCCATTGGGTTTCGGAGGCTGGAAATCTTCACGGAAGCAGATCTTCCCATCTTCCTTCCATGGAGTGGCTGACCTTATCCACTCTGCCACCAGGGCTCCATCTCATTCTGATAGACACCAAAAAACTTTGGCTTCTATACATTTGACTATTCTTGTCATTTTATATAAGCAAATCATACAGTATTTGTCCTTCTGTATTTGACTTATTTCGCTCAGCTTAGTGTTTTCAAGGTTTATATGTTGTAGCATGTATCAGGACTTCATTTCTCCTTCTGACTGCATGGTATTCCATTATTGGTAAGTACAGCACTTTGTTGATCCATTCATCCATGGGGGTGGGGGAATATATATATATATATATATATATATTTTTTCCTTTTCCTGTCTTTTTTTTTTTTTTTTTAATTATTATTTGGGTGAAAGTTCACCGAGCAAATTGGTTTTCCATTCAACAATCCATACACATTCTGTTTTGTGACATTTACTGCAATCCTTACACTGTAATGGTATTCTCCCCCACTTCCTCCCTGTGCCTGCTGCTTCCCTTCACTCTTCTTTCTCATCCCTCCCATCTCTCTAGCTCTATTCCTGGGTAAATGTTGTCCTCTTGATCTCATATGCTTGACTGTTTTAATGAGTTGATATTCTGTTCACTGTATAGGTCTGTCAATTGTTTGGCTGCCAGTTGATTCATGAGGGTTAAGTTCATTTCCTATCTTGGAGGGTGTCTAAGGGCCATAGTTCCAAGGGTTCCACCATCAGACCGGTAAGCTTGGTCTTTTTTTTTTTTAAGATTTTAAGCTTTGTTTCACATTTTCCTCCACACTGATCTTTCTTATTGTGATCCGTTTCACAGCAGTCAGTAGTTATAGCCAGGCACCATCGAGTTCTCGCGGTCTCAGGGTGTGGAAGCTGAAGCTCATGTGCTCCATTAGGCCTTTGGATGAATTGTTTCCTGAATCTTAGATTTTCCTCACTCTTCTTTGCTCTGGATGGGGAGACACCAATAGTTGCACCTCAGATTGTGACTCACAAGCTTTTACGACCTTAATTGCTACTCACCGAAGTAAGATGTAGAACACTGTCTTTGTGGACTATGTTATGCCAATTAACCTTAGTACCCTCCCCCACCAAGACTATGATCCTGAGCCTCCATACCCAGTGACTCATTCTCTGAAGGTATTTGGTTATGATTAAGTTATTTTCATAACTTTGCACCCTGTATACTCTACTACATTCGCAGATACATTTGCAGCAGATATAAATATGTATGTAGAGATAGCTCTGTCAAACCCATGTTTGTGGGTGTAGCTCCATTTGCTTTACCCATGCCTGTTCATTTTGAGTTTCTGTATATGCCTCTAATTATAAATTATTGTTACTACTATTATTGCAGGGTTGTGTTTGTAATAGCATTCACCTTTGTTACCTTTAACTCTTGTACTTCGCCCTATGTCTTCCACTGCCTTGATCATCTTGTGCTAACCTCTACATTGATTATATATTGCCTTTCCCATCACCCAAGTTAACATTTGTGTATTCTCTAGTTGGTGATTGTTCCTCCCTTCCCCTCCTGGCCCTGGTGAACTTCAAAGAACAATTCCTTCTTTTCTTAACGTTTTACTGTAGTAGTCTTTTCCAATAATTGTCCTTTTGTGATGGACTAATTTCACTCAGCATAATGATCTCTGGGTTCATCCACATCATGAGATGTTTCATAGATTTGTCATTATTATTTAATGTTGCATAGTATTCCATTGTGTGCATATACCATAGTTTATTTATTACTCCATTGATGGGCACTTAGGTTGTTTTCAACTTTTTGCTATTATGAATAATGCTGCAACGAACAAGTTGTACATATATCTGTTCATGTCATGACTGTCATTTCTCTAGAATACATACTTAGTAGAGAGATTGCTAGATCACATTGTATTTTTATTTCCAACTTAAGGAAGTGTCATAACATATTCCACAGTGATTGTATCATTTTACAATCCCACCAGTAATGTATGAGTGTTCCAATCTTGCAAATCCTCATTAGTATTTGTTGTTTTTTTTTCTCTTTCTCTCTCTCTCTCTATATGTATATATATATATGTATACATACATATATTTAACTTTGCTACTATTGGTGGGGTGAGATGATATTTCATTGTTGTTTTGATTTGCATCTCTCTAGTAGCTAATGCCACCACTCATATGTCAGTTTGTCATACTATGGTGGCTTATGTGTTGCTGTGAGGCTGGAGGCTATGCAATTGGTATTTGAAATACCAGCAGGGTCACCCATGGTGGATAAGTTTCAACAGAGCTTCCAGACTAAGAACGACTTGGGAGAAGGAAGGAGCCATCCACTTCTCAAAGAATTGGCCAAGGAAAACCTTATGAATAGCAGCAAAACACTCTCAGATATATTACTGGAAAACATGAATTGCCCTGAAACATTGTATGATATAGTGCCAGAAGATGAGCTCTCCAAGTTGTAAGGCACTCAAAATATGACTGGTGAAGAGCTGCATGCTCAAGTAGAGTTGACCATAATAACAAAAATGGAGTAAAGCTTTTGGGGCCTCCATTTGCTAATGTTGCAGCAATCAAAATGGGAAGAAACAACTACAAACATCAATTAATAATTGGAACATGCAATGTACAAAGTGTGAATATAGGAAAATTAGAAATTGTCAAAAATTAAATAGAATGCATAAAGATCAATATCTGAGGCATTAATGAACTGAAAAGGACTAGTTTTGGCTATTTTGAGTCAGACAACCATATGTTCTACTATGCCAGGAATGAGAAATTAAAGAGGAATGCTGTGGCATTCATCATCATAAAGAATGTTTCAAGATCTATCCTGAAGTGCAATGCTGTCAGTGATATGATAATATCCATATGCCTACAAGGAAGGCCAGTTACTATTACTATTATTCAAATTTATACACTATCCTCCAAAGCCAAAGAGAGGAAATTGAAGATTTTTACCAACTTCTGCAGCCTGAAATTGACCAAACATGCAATCAAGATGTGTTTATTATTACTGGTGATTTGAATGCAAAAGTTGGAAACAGAAGAATCACCAATAGTTGGAAAATATGGCCTTGGTGATAAAAATGACACAGGAGACAGTATGATAGAATTTAGCTAGACCAACAACTTATTCATTGCAAATACCTTTTTGCAACAACATAAATGGTGGCTATACACATGGATTTTGACAAATGGAATACAAAAGAATCATATAGACTACATCTGTGGAAAGAGGTGATGGAGAAGCTCAATATCATCAGCCAAAACAAGGCCAGGAGTTGAGTGTGAAACAGACCATCAACTGCTCATATGTAAGTTCAAGCTGAGGTTGAAGACAACTAAAACATGTCCACAAGAGCCAAAATATGACTTTAATTGCATCCCATCTGAATTTTGAGACCATCTAAGAACAGACTTGATGCATTGAACACCAATGACTGGAAACCAGTTGGACTGTGGGATGAAATCAAGAACATCGTGCATGGAGATAGCAAAAGGTCATTAAATAGACAGGAAAGGAGGAAAGACCAAAACGGATGCCAGAAGAGACTCTGAAACTTGCTCTTCAACAGAAAGTATCTAAAGCAAATGGAAGAAATGACAAGATAAAAGAGCTGAACAGAAGATTTCAAAGAGCAGCTAAAAAAGACAAAGTCGAATATTACAATGAAAGGTGCAAAGACCTGGAGTTAGAAAACCAAAAGGGAAGAACACACTTGGAATTTCTCAAGCTGAAAGACCTGAAGAAAAATTCAGTTAAATTGCTTGTCTTTTTTTCTGTTGAGGCAGAGTCAAGTTTTCTATAAATTTTTTAGATTAATCCCTTGTCTGATACATCATTGCCATTTTTTTTAGCATTCTGTAGGTTCTCTTTTTACTCTTTTTACAGTCTTTTGAGACAATTAATCAATTGATAATCAAACAATTAATCAATGTTTAATTTTTAGAAAGTCGTTGATGTCTAGTTTGTCTTCTGCTGTTTGTATTTTTGATAGTGTATGTATGCCATGTAGTGGGGCCAATAAGTTTGCCCTTATTTTTTTCTTTGATGATCTTTATGGTTTAGGGTTTTACCTTTAGGTCTTTGATCCACTTAGAGTTAGTTTTTATATATGGTGTGAAATATGGACCCTGTTTTATTTTTCCTGCAAGTGGATATCCAGTTTTGCCAGCCCCATTTGTTTAATAGACTATTTCTTCCCTATTTCACAGGATTCTGTAGTTTGTCAAAGATCAGCTGTCCATAGGTGGAAGGATTTACTTCTGGGTTCTCAATTTTGTTCCACTGGTATCTGTTTCTTTCATTGTACCAATAGCAAGCTGTTCTGACTACTGTGTACTGTGTCTGACATTGGGGAGTGTGAGTCCATCTACTTTGTTCCTCTTCTTTAGTAGTGTTTTGATTATCTGAGCTCTCTTTCCTTTCCTTATGTTGTTGTTGTTGTGTGCCATCGAGTTGGACCGACTCATAGCAACCTCTCCTTGGGTTGCCAAGGCAGTATCACTATGGAAGTAGATTGCCCAACCTTCCTTCTGAGGAGTGGCATGTGGATTTGAACCGCTGGCCTTCTGGTTAGCAGTCAAGTGCCTTAGGCACTATGCTACCAGAGCTCCTTTCCTTATAGAATTAGTAATTAGCTTTTCCATCTCTTACAGAATGATGGTGGAGTCTGGATCAAGATTGTATTATATCTGTAGATTAATTGATGTATATTTAAGTTGATTCCTCTTTATAGCTATTGTGAATAGTGCTGTAATGAACATTGGTACACATATATCTATTTTTGACACCCGTGGGGCTGTACATAGGTGTGGGGTATTTGGGTCACAGGGTTGTTCCATTTTTAGTTTTTTAGGAACTCCCACACTGTCTCCACAATGGCTGTATCATTCTGTAGTCCCACCAGAAATGGACAAGGCTTCCAATTTCCCCACACCAACTTTTGTTATTTTAGTTTTTTTTTTTTTCTTTTTTTAATTTTAGCCCTCTTATCAGGAATGAAGTGGTATATCACAGTGGTTTTGATTTCTATCTATATGATGGCTAATGAAGTTGAGCATTTTTTCATGTGTCCTTTGGCCGTTTGAATATCCTCTTACATGAAATGTCTATTCAGGTCTCCAGGCAGACCTTTTGGAGAACTCCAAGTTTCTCTGTGCAGCACTCTTCTCTCTAATACTCTGTCCCGCAAAATCTAGCCACCTTGATTTTCCCAGATAGTCAGCTCTATGTCCTCAACTCAGAGAATCTTCTTCACTTACATTTAGGATCCCCTGCATACTGAATTATCTTACTATTTCCAAGCAGCATTTCAGCTTAATCTCTTGGGCTTTAGAGGCATACAATCACATTATCCATGACTAATACTATTCTTTATTTCTTTACAAAATAAAGAACACTTGAGAGCCTAAGCTCTCATTCCTGGCTCATTTTCACTCTTATTTCTTTCTGAAGTAATTGAGAAGCCAGGACAGGCAAACTAGAGACTGAAGGATGCAACTAATATTGATGGGATAGAGTGGGTAAAATACATTCTTCCTAAGGAGAATTGGTTGCAAAAAGTCCTCAAATTCTCTTAATGTGGGATATATTGGATTGGTGTGGTCCTCCCAAGATCTACCCCATCTCTATCATTCTCTTAGTCTTGGAGGAAACCCAGGTCACTATACACAAACCTGTCTTAGTAGGCTACATTGCCCCAAGTTCCTGTGACCGATGGAAGATGTTCACTTATGGGAGCTCTGGTGGTGTAGTGCCTAAAGCATTTGACTGCTAACCAGAAGGCTGGCAGTTCAAGCCCACCAGGCACTCCTCAGAAGGAAGGTTGGGCAATCTACTTCTGTAGTGATACTGCCTCGGAAACCCAAGAAGGGATCACTATGAATCGGAAATAGGGACTAGGGACACTGTACTCTCATGCTTCAAGAAAGGTATAACCACTTGACAATCCAATTTAGCTGCAAGTGCAAAAATGATGGTATCTTACATTTTATTCTACCACCCAACTGAAAGTTGGCCATAGCTCAAAACCCATAGTATTGCCATGTATGTGAAGGCCAACAGCACATACAAGGAAGAGTAGACAAAGATAAAATACACTTTAAGGGGATCAGAAGCCTGAAGATTGGTGTTATTGTTAGTTATTGTTAGGTGCATCAAGTTGCTTTCAAGTCTTAGTGACCTTATATATAACAGAATGAAACACTGCTCAGTCCTGCACCATCCTCACAATCGCTGCTAAGCTTGTGCATGTTATTGTAGCCACTGTGTTAATACATTGCGTTGAAGGCCCTCCTTTTTTTAACTGACCATCTACTTTACCAAACATGATGCCTACTTCAGGGACTAGTCATTCCTGAGCGTGTCTAAAGTAGAAGAGGCAAAGTCTTGCATCCATGCTTCTAAGGAACATTCCAGCTACATTTCCTCCAAGACAGATTTGTCTGTTCTTCTATCAGCCCGTGGTACAATCAACATTCTTCACCAAAACCACAATTCAAATGCATTAATTCTTCCACAGTTTTCCTTATTCGTTGTCCAGCTTTCACTTGCGTACAGAGCTACTGAAAAGACCGTGACTTGGGCCAGACGCACCTTAGTCTTCAAAGTTACATCTCTGTTGTTAAACACTTTAAAGGGGTCTTTGCAACAGATTTGCCCAATAAAATATATTATTTGATTTCTGGACCTGTTGCTTCCACGGGTGTTGATTGTGAGCCCAAGTAAAATGAAATTCTTGACAATTTCAATCTTGTTTCTCTTTATCATGATGTTGCTTAGTGGTCCAGTTATGAGGATTTTTTTTTTCTTTATGTGAAGATATAATTCATACTGAAGGCTGTATTCTTAGGTTTCCATCATTAAGTGCTTTATATCTTCACTTTCAGCAAGTGAGGTTATATAATTTGCATATCACAGATGTTAATGAACCTTCCTCCAATCCAGATGCTGAATTCTTCATATAATCCAACTTCTCGGATTAATTGCCCAGCATAAAGACTGAACAAATATGGTGAAAGGATACAGCCCTGACATACATACATACACCTTTACTGATTTAAAAACATGCAGTATACCTTTTTTCTGATCAAATGACTGCCTTTGTCTATATACAAATTCCTCATGTGCACAATTAAGTATTCTGGAATTCCTATTCTTTGCAATGTTATCCATAATTTGTTATGATCCACACAGTCAAATGCCCTTGAATTTTCTATAAAATACAGGCAAACATCTTTCTGGTGCTCCTTGCTTTCAGCCAAGATCCATCTGACATCATCAATGATATCTCTCCTTCCATGGCTTGTTCTCAATCAAGCTTGAATTTCTGACAGTTTCATGTTGATGTGCTGCTGCAATTATTTTAAAATTATTTTCAGCTTAATTTTACTTGCATGTGATATTAATAATATTGTTTGA
Organism: Orycteropus afer afer; assembly: GCF_000298275.1. Taxonomy (NCBI): domain Eukaryota; kingdom Metazoa; phylum Chordata; class Mammalia; order Tubulidentata; family Orycteropodidae; genus Orycteropus; species Orycteropus afer. The sequence goes on from NW_006921589.1 coordinate 16,942,688, forward strand.
TAATTTCCACATCCTGTTGGATCACTGTTCTTTAGAATGGGTACAAATATGTAACTTTTCCATTCAGTTGGTCAAGTCGGTGTCTTCTAAACTTCTTGGCGTAAATGAGTGAGTGTTTCCACTGTTGTATCCATTTCTTGAAATATCTCAAACGGAATTCCAAAAATTCCTGGAGACTTGGTTTTTCCAACTCGTTAGTACAGCTTTAACTTCTTCCTTCAGTAGCATCCGTTCTTGATCATATGCTACTTCCTGAAACAGTTGAACATTGACCAATTCTTTTTGATGAAGTGACTCTGGATTCCCTCTATCTCTTTTGATTCTTTCTCCATTGTTCAATATTTTGCCCATGCAATATTGCAACTTGATGCTTGAATTTTTCTTCAGTCCTTTCACCTTAAGAAATGTTGATCATGTTCTTCCCTTTTGACTTTCTAACTCCACGTCACAGTTCTTGTTCTTCCTGATTATATGGAGTTTCTCCATTGTCTCTTTCCACAGAGGTAGTCTATTCGATTCTCATGTATTTTGTCAAGTGAGGTCTATGTGTATAGTTGCCATCTGTGTTGTTAAAAAAAAAAAAAATGTTTGCAATGAATAAGTTGTTGGTCTTGCAAAATTCCATCCTTTGATCTCCTGTGTCATTTCTGTCACCACAGCCATGTTTTACAACCAACTACTAATGCAGCTTCTTTGTTTTCACCTTTCACATTCCTATCACCAGTAATTATCAATGCATCTTGATTGCATGTTCGGTCAATTTCAGACTGCAGAATTTGGTAAATATCTTCATATTTGGCCTTGGCAGTTAGTGCTTAATTTTGAATAATAGCAGTATTAATTGGTCTTCCTTGTACGCATATGGATATTTTCCTATCATTGACGGCACTGTACTGTACTTTAGGATAGATCTTGCAAGGTTCTTTTTATTTTAGTTAATTTATTTATATTTTTTCTGTGTTCCTCCCCCTGCCCTCCCACCCCTGGTAACCAACAAAGTTTCCTTCCACATAGAAACCTTTCATTGAGTTTTTACAATAATGAACTAATACAATATTTGCCCTTCTGTGACTGGCGATGTTCTTTTGGATGATGAATGTGATAATATTCCTCTTCAATTTGTCATTCCCAGCATAGGAGAACACATGTTTGTTCTATTCAAAGTGACCAGCAGGAGTCCATTTCAGCTTCCTAACACCTATGATACTGATCTTCATGTGTTCCATTTCATTTTGGACAACTCCCATTTTCCTAGATTCATACTTTGTACATTCCATGTTCCAATTATTAATGGATGTTTGTAGCTGTTTCTTCTTATTTTGAGTTATGCCACATCAGCAAATGATGGTTCTCAAAAGCTTTACTCCATTCATGTCACTAAGGTCACCTCTACTTAGAGGAGACAGCTCTTTCCCCATTGTATTTTGAGTGCTTTCCAACATGAGGGGATCATCTTCTTGCACTACATCAGACAATGTTTCTGGCTATTCATTAAGTTTTCAGTGGTTATATATATATACATATACATATATATAAATATATATATGTGCATGTATATTTTTTTTTTTCCCAGAAGTGGACTGCCTCTTCCTTCTTTCTAGTCTGTCTTAGTCTGGATGCTCTGCTGAAACCCATCCACCATGAGTGATACTGCTGATATTTGAAACACTGGTGGCATTGCTTCCAACATCACAGCAACATGCAAACCAATACAGTACAACAAACAAACAGACCCATAATGGCTGAACTAATGCCAGGAATGGTGCATGAACTAAAATTTTGTAAGTGCTATTTCCCAATAAAGTAGGTCTAATGAAGAAGTCAAAAGGAACCATTAACATAAAATAATTGATGACCATCAAAGAGATTTAGGTAGAAAATCTTCTAGAAATAAAATCATGGTTCTCTAATTATAAAGTAAAAATAGTAAAAATGAGACGGCCAAAGAACAGATGTGGCTCACAACTGGATTTGTAATGGGACTATTAAGTGGAAGAAATAAGGTGAAACAAAGAGGAAAAACACAAGATTATAAGAATTATTGGGAACGATAAGGGCAGATCCCAAACACATAATATAACAGGGTTTCAAAAGGAGAAAAAAGTAGCAACTAGAGGGGAAAGAATAATTAAAGGAATAATAGAATGTTCCCTAAACTGAGAAAAAGGATTTGATTTTTCAGAAGTCCTGGGTTGTGATAACATAAAGAAGAAATACCTGGTGATATCCCATGGATAAATAAACATAAATAGTTGTTGTTGTTGTTGTTATGTGCCGTCGAGTCGGCCACGACTCATAGCGACCCCTCCTTGGGTTTCTGAGGCAGTATCACTATGGAAGTAGGATTGCCCAACCTTCCTTCTGAGGAGTGGCTGGTGCGTTTGAACCGCCAGCCTTCTGGTTAGCAGTCAAGTGCCTTAGCCACTATGCTACCAGAGCTCCCCATAAATAGTAAGATACTTAAAAAGGTAAGAAAAATCCTACTGATGTCATATCATGATTTTATATATGTTTTTGGGAGTAAGAAGATAATGGAGCAAGGCATAAAGACCACTGTGACAAAAATCCTATACTCAGCCAGGAGGTCATTCCCTTCCCATCACCAGTAGCAGTGTCCTGGGGTTCTCTTAACATATGACTCATCTACCTTCTCACAGAAATATCTAGTCAGTTGATGTTGCCATCTGCACTATTTACCATTTTTGTTTGTATTTCTTTATTTCTGTAAAATTTTTTGGAAAAAAGGAGGTAAGTGACTATTCTACTCATCCAATATGTATTTTTGTGTCTGTATGTGTGTGCACAGTATTTTTACTGTAACTTGTGTGAAAAAAAAAAAAAACACTTTTATTAACTGGCATGTATTAAAAATTTAGGATTGTTTATATTTTGTATATAAGTAGTTTATTGCCATATTCTTTCAGTTATTAGAAGGCAAATTATACACATAGAGAAAGGCAGTTTTAAGAGTCAAAGGATCCTGTTTTTACTTGCCATTCTGTGCTCCATTTAATAGCTGAAAATTACTAGACATAAGTATAGTAATTATCTGAACACCAACCAGGGATCATATCATTGAACTGATTACTTTAAATTACTGTTGATAGAATCCACTCCAACTAAACAAAACAATAGTGCTTCATTTCACACTGAAATTTTCCAATGTATTGATTTTTCTCATATTAAAACATGTCTTCCATAAATGATTGCATGGTTGTTTTTCTGTAATTTCTCATTCAAAAGTTGGTATTTTATGTGGGATACTTCATTATAAGGGATGTATAGTTTGAAGACATTTATTAAGTTGATTTGTTTGTAAGTAAAAAAAAAAAAAAATTAATAGAAGCAATATCTTGCTTTTGTTGGGAGTCAGTGTTGGCACTCAGCCACCCATATCCTAATTTTGTGATTTTTATGCCTCTGTTTATCTAAATCATTCAAATCTCTGTCTTCTACATTTTAGACACATTTAGTATTTAGAGATGCTCCCTGTGTGACAGCATAGATTAAAAGTTAATTAAGAAGTCAAAGAAGGAGAAAAGTAATTACTTTTTCCATAGGCATTTGTTTCATTTTTGGCAGGTTAAAATTGAAGAAGTGGAATAAAGCCCTGAAAATCAGAAATATTTAAAAAAAGCATTATTGTTTTCTTCTTTATACACTGAGAAGTGCCAAGTTAATTAAGAAAAGTAATCCATTTAGTAATGAAGGATGGGCTAATGGATAATGTAATCCTGTCCATTTAGTAGGATTATCTTATAGGTTGATGTTTTTAAAGTTCTATACCTAAATTATCCATCAAAAATGGAAAACCTGAGTATGTAATTGAAAATTCTGGTAGAATCTCAAATAGAAAAGGGCAGACAAAGTGGAATTTTTGGAGGTTTTCTTGGCATTTAAAAAATCTATATAGTCTACTTGAAAAATAAATGTAATGAAGTAATTTTACATATCTAATTTTATGCTGCTGTGATTTAATGGGGCAAAATCCTGCTAAATGGTTATGGAATTTAGGTATCCCTTATATGCTCTGCCATTCTCCTGCTGTGAATATCACTTTAACCTTTTAAATCCCTAAAGCTACTTCTTACCGTGGTGGTGTTAGGGTGAAAGAATTGATATATGCATACAAAGAATTTCAGAAATTTTCTAGATTAGAAATAATCTAGAAATTATGTTCCCAATAGAACACTGATAATTGGCATATATTTATATTAAATTTTTCATGATAATAAACACTACAATGAAAACTGCAAAATTATTGTCATTAGAAACCATTTCAATCACCTTAAATTTGGAACAAAATCATTCCTTAGTACTGAAATGATGTATGTATTTAAACAGGAAGAAAATAAACATATTTTGACTTAGAGACACAGATTCTCTGTGAGGAGTACAAGGCTATTGCTCATCAAAGCAAGTCATGTTCAACATGAAGCTATGGAAATAGTATACTATATATACTTCAACTCTCATTCTCATAAGTTCACTTAATACATTAGTGAACATTTTCTTTATTAGTGTCCATCAGAATCTCAAAAAAATATATTGAACCTTGCAAAGGAAATATGTTATATTCAGATTTTCTATTTTATATTCAGTATGTTCTTGAACATAGAGTAGCTAGAGTGGAAGAAATGATGAAGTAAAAGAGATGAACAGAAAATTTCAAAGGGCATATTGAGAAGACAAAACAGAGTATTATAAAGAAATGTGCAAAGACTTGGAGTTAGAAAACCAAAAGGGAAGGACACACTTGACATTTCTCAAGCTGAGATAAGTGAAGAAAAAATTCAGGCCTTCAGTTGTAATATAAGGACTGTGTGGAAAAAATACTGAACAATTTAGGAAGCATCAAAAGAAGGTGGAAGGAGTACACAGAGTCACTCTACCAAAAAGAACTGGTCGATGTTCAACCATTTCAGGAGGTAGCAGATGATCAAGATCTGTTGCTACTGAAGGAAGAAGTCCAAACTGCACTGAAGGAATTGGTGAAAAACAAGTCTCTAGGAATTGACAGAATACCAACTGAGATGTTTCAACAAACAGATAGAACACCAGAAGCACTTACTCTTCTATACCAAGAAATATGGAAGACAGCTTCCTGGCCAACCAACTGGAAGAGATCAACATTTATGCACATCACCAAGAAAAGTGATCTAACAGAATGTGGAAATTATCAAACAACATCATAAAATAACACACAAGTAAATTTACTGAAGATTATTAAAAAATGGTCATAGCAGTACATTGCCAGGGAACTGTCAGAAATTCAAGCCATATTCCGAAGAAGATATGGAACAAAGGATATCATTGCTAATGTCAGATGGATCTTGTCAGATGGATCTTGGTTGAAAGCAGAGAATACCATAGAGATATTTACCTGTGTTTTATTGACTATGGAAAGGCATTCTACTATGCGAATCACAAAAAATTATGAATAACCACTGTGTTGTTGTTATTGTTTGCCATCAAGTTGGACACAACTCATAGTGATCCCTCCTTGGGTTTCTGAGGCAGTATCACTATGGAGGTAGAATGCCCAATCTTCTTTCTGAGGAGTGGTTGGTGGGTTTGAACTGCCAGCATTCTGGTTAGCAGTCAAGTGCATTCAGCACTATGCTACCAGAGTTCCTACTGTGAAGACTGGGAATTCCAGGTGAGTTAATTGTGCTCATGAGGCAACTTGACATAGACCAAGAGGCATTTGTTTGAATACAACAAGGGGATACTACTGCTTGGTTTTGAATCAGGGTTGTACTTATTCAGTCTATGTGTCGAGCAAATAATCCAAGAAGCTGGACTATATGAAGAAAAATGCAAATATGCGGATGGCAGAACCTTGCTTGCTGAAAGGGAAAGGGACTTGAAGCACTTACTAATGAAGATCAAAGACTACAGCCCTCAGTATAGATTATATCTGGTGGCAACACTAGGGGGTTGAAGGGATTGAGGACTACACTAGGTGACACTGTGAGAAAGGGTGACACCAAAATGACTGTGTATAAAATTTTGGTGGAGTGTTTCAGAGAAATTTACTATTTAGTAAGATAATGTTGTTGTTGGTGTTAAGTGCCGTCGAGTCGTTTCCGACTCATAGCAACCCCATGCACAGAAGAACAAAACACTGCCCTATCCCATGCCAGCCCCACAATCCCTGCTACACTTGAGCCCATCATTGCAGCCACTGTGTCAATCCATCTCGTTAAAGGCCTCCCGCTCTTTCGTTGACCCTCCACCCTACCAAGCATGACATGCTTCTCCAGGGATTGGTCCCTTCTTACAACATGACCAAAATAGGTGAGAC
>NW_006921589.1:16951935-16956276 GCF_000298275.1 Orycteropus afer afer
TGCCTCTCCTCACCTAATCCCTTCGGCTGACTGCTCTTCTCTCTGGCTTCCTGGCTTTTAATCCCCTTTCTCCTGCTCTTCCCGCTTGTTCTGTCGGGTGTCCCTGAGTTGTCTCTCCTCACCTATAACCCTGGGGCTGACTGCTCTTCTGTCCAGGTTCCTGGACAGATAATGTAAGATAATATATACCTATATTATGCCACTCCTCGGAGGGAAGATGGGGCAATCTACTTCCCTAGTGATACTGCCTCGGAAACCCAAGGAGGGATTGCTATGAGTCAGGTCTGACTCGACGGCACATAACAACAACAACATAGCAATATACAGCTATGTAAAGGAGCTCTAGTGGTATAGTGGGTGAGACATTTGGCTTCTAACCAGAAGCTCAGTGGTTCAAATCTACCAGCTTCTCCATGGGAGGAAGATTGGGCAATCTACTTTCATAAAGATTTACAGCCTTGGATACCTAATGGGGCTGGCTATAAGTCAGTATCTACTCAATGGCCATGGGTTTGGCTTTTTGGTTTGGTAGTTATAACAACAGAAACATTTTTTGCAACTTATATGTATCAATATACCTACAAGGCTAAAACTCTAGCTAATTTACTTTTTGAATCTCTTAATATACTCTGGTCAGAGGTGTCATAGTTACCCAATTACAATGAACACTGTAAACATGTTGTTTCATCTGCATGGGCTATAAGCATGTGTTGTTTTCATTGCTGCTAGTGTTTTAGGTACTTGACTGCTAACCAGAAGGTTGGTGGTTCAAACCCAGAAGCCGCTCCTCGGAAGGAAGGTTGGGCAATCTACTTCCATAGTGGTACTGTCTCAGAAACCCAAGGAGGGGTTGCTATGAGTCAGGTCCTATTCCGTGGCAAATAACAACAAAAGCAATGTTTTTACAGTGGCTAATTTTGTCAAATTTTCTGGTGTTTAAGCTACAATATTGTAGTAAGTAGAATATTTGAAATTATGTCAATAACATTTTTGAGATTGAAAGTAGTATTCAAGTAAAATAATGAGAAAAAAAAAAGGTCTCCACTCAGTTACTAATAATGTTGTAACTAATAACGTAATTCAGTGTAGAAAGATTTTAAAAAATATTTTTGTTTTTTACATTTATACAATCTAAGAAATATTACAGCTCTGGTAGCATAGTGCCTAAGGCACTTGACTGCTCACCAGAAGGCTGGCGGTTCAAACCCACCAGCCACTCCTCAGAAGGAAGGTTGGGCAATCCTACTTCCGTAGTGATACTGCCTCGGAAACCCAAGGAGGGGTCGCTATGAGTCGGGGCTGACTCGATGGCAAATAACAACAACAACAACAACAAGCAATTTGCAATCATATTCATCTTATATTATTCTATGATTAAAACTGATAATAAAACTTACATGTATAATATGCACTGCTGTTGATTATATAGCTCTTTGATAACTAGATAGAGAAATCAACAGTTTAAAACATGAAGTGGGGAAAATGTTGTTTCTTGATAGATGTTCAGAAATATACTGAAATCTTAAATTCAGTGCTTTAAAAAACTTTGGTTTTTTAAAAATTTTCTTTAAATCATCATTGCCTGATGAAATTTGCAGAGACATCACATTGTTTCTTAAATTAAGTTTAAATTATAGTTTAAAAATAGAGACACATTAAAATTTATAGTTGATAGAACTAACTGATCCAAGAGATACACATTTTATTTTTTTTTCAAATATTGCTAACTTATTTATTTTCTTATTGTTCAGGGGCACTCTATCATGCCACATGGAATACATAATCACAGAACCAAGTGGATGCCAGCAAAGGAAAGCAAAAGAAGTAAGAATTAAATCCCTCAAACACTTACTGGAGCCATGCTTCGATACATCAAAAAAACAGATGACAGGCAAAATTCGTCAGAAGAGGATACTTGTCAGTCTCTAACAGACAATGGTGGTTCTTCTGATGTTACCATACATTCTGCAAGTGGAGCAAAGAGTGGAAATGGAAGAAACTGAAGCCTAAGCAAGGGCTGGAAGTGACTCTAGCCAGGATATCGTAAATGAAATGAGTGCACATTATGGACAAAATTCGCAAATTTTGTGTGATATTTCTTTCTGAGAAGATACCATTTCCAGATCATTTTCAGTTGAAATCATCAAAAGGGAAAGTACTTCATTACAGAGCAAAGATGTGCCTTTCAAGATGCTATTGCGGTGAGGCAAGATGCAAAAGGAAAAGAGATGTGCACCAGCTTTCAAAGAAGTGGTTATACAAGGTGAGCTCAAATGAGAAAATTCTGTGGTCATGGATGGTTAACTCACTCATCAGACAGAATTTATATTAAGTTTGCTGCCAACTTCTTGTTGTTAGTGCTACAGATGTGACATCCAAATTTGTGACTGGGTTTCAAAAGCGGTCGTAAGTTAGCCCAAAAGGAGGGAACAAAGAGACATCTGAAGAGTACCTACATTACCCTGAAAAGTAGACAACATCGACAGCAGGGCTAAGGCTGCACAGAATCAATGATGCTGAAACTATTTCTTTGATAGAAGTAGAGAAAAAAAGTGGAGTGACATCTTTCAAAGACATCATCACACTGATTCTTGCCAAGCAGAATCTGGCATTCTCTGGACATAAGGAAGAAAAATTATCATTGAATGAAGAGACCTTTTTTGAGATGGTTGAGATGCTTTCAAAATATGATTCAGTGCTGAAATAGCACCTAATGAGATTAAGCAGACCATACTTATCAGTCTCTTATTTTGCACCAAAAACTCAGAATGATTTTTTTAAGTATCTTGGCATATCATGTGAAGGAGAAGCTTGTCATGGACATAAAGTATGCAAAGTAGTTTGGGATCTTGTCTGGCAGTACACCTGACATATGACATACTAACTAGATATCCCTATTGATCAGATATGTAAAAATCGAAAATAGGAAAGTAGAATGAAAGACGTCTTGGGATTTTTCTTTTTTTTCCTTTAAGGGGCAAAAAGCTGCTGATCTCAGTTCTGACATTCTGAACAAACGGGAGAGTGATGGACTGGACATAATGATGTGCTGCGCTCAAAGATACAACAATGTTGCCACTCTCGCTGGAATCCATAGAGATGTACAAGCTATTCTTAAGGGAAGGAACAAGGGTAGTTCTAAGAGATATGTGGCCTGTTTGCTTAACTTGTGCAGTCAGCACTGTTTTGCTGAAAATGCATCATGTGGGACATTTTTTGGAATTCTTGTGACTACGTTTTCTTTCTTTGCTGCTTCCATCAAACAATGGGATGCGTTAAATGACTATACTGATTACCAATGAAAAGACTATCAACAACACATTGGTGTGCTTATTAAGCTGCAGTTAAGCCAGTTAAAGAAAAGTCCATAGGTTTGTGGCAGCGATTGCAACTCTTTGTGATCCACATGACAATTTAGACACAAAAGAGCAGCACAAGAACTTTTGACGGCTGTCTGTGATTTCACTTTTCTGTGCTACCTGGACTTCCGGTGTGATGTTCTTTGGGAAGTTGCAGTACCTGAAGAATAAGTGCTTAACTCGCAAGAAGGTGGTGACAAAACTAGAAGAGCTAAAACTTTTTCTGTACACGCAGCACAGTCATGTAGTTTGGAGTGTGCAATTGAATGGGGGCTTTTGAAATCAGACAAATATGGAACTGCAGTAGAGAGAAGAGCCAGGTTCAAAAAGGAGATGGCAGGGGATGGGAGTGGGCAAGTGATGCCGGGCTCACTCTGCAAGAAGAAAATTAGAGGATGATGCTTGAGTGCATTTATCGCTTTCATTCTGAACTCTGTGTCAGATCAGGAGCCATCAAGGAAGTAGCAGCCATGTTTGTGGCTGTTCAAGCAGAGTCTCATCTCTGCTACTGAAGAAGAGTAAAAGGTATCTATTCCAAAACTGACCACTTTCTATGATGAGATATCCGAGACTGAGCTTTCAGTCGAAATACCAAGTCTGAGAAGGACCTGAAAGCGGCAGAGATTGATCTGGAAAAAGCCAAAGATTAGGAAACATTAGATGTTTTGAGATACATAGCTGAACGGGACTCTGCCAAATCTCTCCTAACCCTTTCACTAAGACTAAAATTATGTCTGATGATTTGTGTGTTTGTGGCTTCATATGAAAGGGGCTTTACAAAGGCAAAACTTATAAAGAACTACTTATGATCTCCCATTGGACAGTCAAGGCTTTCCTGTCTTGTAATATTATCAATTGAAAGTGAGTTGGTGAGGGGCTTCCAGCAAGATGGCGGACTAGGCAGAAGGATTGCAAAGACCCTCTTCAACAAAGAAAAGGGAAACCAATTAACACAGACACAGAAGATAATCTTAGACCCCTG
>NW_006921589.1:16984281-16993042 GCF_000298275.1 Orycteropus afer afer
ACATCTGGAAGAAACAGACTAGATCTTTACCCCAGATAATGTGTGTGCAACACTGCATCCAGCTGGGGTCTGGCTGGTGCATCCAAGTCAGAGTTTTCCAGGTAAGAATTACCTGGAAATGAATAGGTTATGCTCTAGGGTCAAGGTTTCTTCTTTCCTTTCTAATTCTCTGCAACACCCTAAATTAAAGCAGAGAAGGTCTAAAGAAGTATGATTATAAAAAAGTCACAAAACTTCTAGAAGGTACACTTCTGCTTCAAAGCAGGTTACCTGATGGCTGAAATAACTGCTGCTCACCAAACTCCATGTCCAGCTTAGTGCTGCTGGACCAGTTAATTCAATTTACTTTAGCCAGGACTTATGGAACATTTGATAAGAGGTCTCAGGTTTGATAAGAGGTCCCAGGTGAAAACTGACACTGATGTTTTTATCTTAAGAAGCTTTTTAAACTGGCTGCCTTCACTACTCACTGCCAAACCAGTCTCACAAAGAAAAATGATTTTCACAATAATAAAAGATGTATGACAGTCATTGTTTTAATTAACATGAATATATATTTATATAGTTTATGTTATATAGTTTATGTTATATAGTTATGAATATATATTTATATAGTTTACGCATATGTTTGAAAACGATATACAAGTATGTTCCATTCACTATTAATATGCCATGTTATAAATCATATAGAAAAAAGGGAACCTAGCTTTCATTAAATAAACAGTAATATGCCAAAATTAAATCTGCCTCCTAGAAAAAAATGTATCAAGTACATCTTAGAACAAAGGGTAAAAACCTCAGATTACCGAGGGAAGTGAGTGATAGTAATATGCGTCAGCCCTTAAGGCTGATCAGCCACAAAGATGTCATCTGTCAGACTCTGGAGGCAGATCCCTTGTGGGAATGTCAGTATTCTTGCTGACTCCGTTCAACTGCATCTATCTGAACTCTACCATCGTGGGTCACCTACTCTCTAGGTGCAAGAAAAGTTGCATGTTGTGATTTTACACTACATGCAAATAAAAAAGGCCTAATTAGAATGTTACAGCAGACATAGTACATAATGTAGAAAAGCAAAATTAAAGTTAACACCCACATGGGAAGACAAAATACAAATTTTGAAGCAAATGAGATGGGGAAGAAAACAGCAAATAAAAAAGCAAATGAGCCTGATATAACTTTACTCTCTAAAGCTGTTACAGCTCTCTAAATCTGGCCGTTCCATCGTTCAGAGGATGGGCTTCTGCAGAGACTCCTCCCAAGGAGCACTAGCAAAGCTCTTCTTGATGATTCTGTTTGGTCCCCTCATTTCCACCCTTAGGGTAAGGAACATCTTTTCGGCTTGAGATATTATTCCTTTGCTATAAAACATTTTCAGAGAGGGGAGGAAAAAACAAAACAAAACACTATGAGCTAGGTGAAAGACTGACATGTAAATCACTAGCATTAGCAAAACAGTACTTGTCCTTGAAAGGGCAACTTCTGGGTGGAGGCCACAGGACAGGTCATGCTAAATTGTCAGGGATATTCTTAGGACTAAATTAAAATTTAGCAAACCATTGTGTCATCAGCATTTAATAGTAAAACAGTGCTGTGAGTGTACATTTCAAAAAAGAGCAGACCTAATTACACTCAGAGTAACAAACAACCCCACATCCTGGCATATGGCATCCTACTGCATTCAGATCTACTAAACAGACCAAAAAAGAACACAGAATTCTAACAATAGACATCAGGGTCTGGTTTGCACTCTATCTTTCTCAAGTTGAATTTTTTTTTCCAAAGCCTATAATGATTTTGGACAGAAAAGAAGTTAATAACTCAGGAAAGAACTAGTCTGGTGACAGGGGTGGGGAAAGAGAAGATGAGACAGGAGGAAAAATATGCTTCCTAAATAGACTGTCAAAACTTCAAGTTAATATCAAAAAATGATGGAGCTTCTTTGATTTCTGGATTAATGGCTTTACTCTATGACAAATTTGGTGTGAATGTGGGGCAAGGCTAAAATTAACCAAATTATTCATAATATATTTATACAGGTTTCTTATTATTGTTGGAGCTCTGGTAGCAAAAACTCACTGCCATTGTGTTGATCCCAACTCATAGCGACCCCTCCTTGGGTTTCCCAGGCGGTATCTCTATAGAAGTAGATTGCCCAATCTTCCTTCAGAGGAGTGGTTGGTAGATTTGAACTGCCAGCCTTCTGGTTAGCAGTCAAATGCCTTAGGCACTACACCACCAGAGCTCCCTCTGGTGGCATAGTGCCTAAGGTATATGACTGTTAACCAGAAGGTTGGCAATTCAAGCCCACCAGCCACTCCATAAAAAGAAGACTGGGAAATCTACTTCTGTAAAGATTTACCCTGAGAAACCAAATGGGTGTTGCTGTGAGTTGGAATTGGCTTGATGGCAATGTGTTTGGTTTGATTTTGTATTACTATTATTATACAAAGGTACACAGAAGTAAAACAGAAAATAATAGCATTCCAAAACCATATTCCTTTTATTTGATATTTTAAATAAATTCACTCATTCAGTCATGGATTTATTAAAAAAACACTTATTAGGTTACTCCTCGAAGCACCCAAGCTATAAAGAACAGAAGTATGCATGCAAACAGATATGGTCCTTGCCCTTATCGAGCTTATAGTGGTTAGTGTGAAGAAGAATTTGCAGTCTATGGGTGGCTATAACTGGGAAACATCCCCAGTCTGGCTTCCCTGTGGAAGTGATTTGTGTGCTGTGATCTAAATTTAGATTCATGTTATCGAGGCAAGGAGAGGTGGGGAGACTAGTAGAGGGAACAACATATTCAGAAGATGTGCATAGTGAAGATGGGGACTATAGGAAAACCAATTTGACAGAGTCAGAGAAATTAAGAAGATGATAGAAGATGAGACTGGAGAGATTGATAAAGCCACATTATATGAGGTCATGGTCAAGAGTTATTTATTATTATTATTATTTAAGAGCAAAGTGGAACAATTTATGTTCTTAAGCTGGATGAGGTAGGTTTGGAGGAAGTGTAGATATACAAGATCAGAATGCATTTTGGAAAATCACTATGGCTACAACATGAAAACACATGGGAGCCAGGTAGAGATTAGGATAGATTAAGATGTTACTGAAGTAACAAGATGAGCTAGCAGGAGGTGCTCTGGTAGCATAGTGGTTAAAGTATTTGGTTGCTAATCAAAACTTTGACAGTTTGAACCCACCAACCACTCTACAGGAGAAAGATGTGTCAGTCTGATTCTGTAATGATTTATAGCCTTGGAAACCCTATGGGGCAGTTCTACTTTGCCTAAAGGGTCACTATGAGTCAGAATCAACTTGATAGCAGTGGGTGCTTTTGGTTTATAATGGTACCCTGACTTAAAATGTGGTGGCTCTTATAGAGAGAAATAGGAATATTTAAGTATTTGTTCTGGTTACCTAGTGCCACTCTGACAAGAATATACTACAAATGGGATAGATTTAACAAACAGAAATTTATTCTCTCAGAGTTTGGAGGCTTTACATCCAAGTTCAGAGTGCCAGGCTCTAGGGGCTGGGTGAAAGCCCCTTGACCTTGGGCTTCAGCTCTGCCTCTTGCTTCCAGCCCACTGTAGCTAGAGGCATCTCTTCACTCAGCTGCTGGTTGCTGAGGCTGACAAGCCCAAGGTTGAGAAATAAAAAGGCATAGTCCCGATGTTACCAAATCATACAGCAGGCCATTAATTCAAGTCAATTGTAAATCCCAAGGTTAGAATTTACAAGCATGGAAGACTGCTGAACAATGACACAGCTACATGCAGGGTTCAAGTGTGCCATAAGCTAGACTCCATTCCCCAAGGCTTCTCCTTATATACAGGAAGCAGACCACATCCCTAAAGCAGCTACTCTGCTGCTCACAGTAGATTCCACCATGGAGTTGATTTGCCATTTATACAAATTATGTATAAAATATGTTATAAATATGGCAAATATTAAAATATGGCAAATACTACATCCAGCTGCCCAGCCAGTCAACCAGGCCCAGCCAAGTTGACACACAAGCTTAACTACCACAGTATTCTTTAGGAAATAAAATTTCAGCACTTAGTAGAGGATTGGATATGATGAGCAAAGGAGGGTATATCAAGGAGACAAGATTTCTGGCTTGCATAACTAGATCAGAGGGGGTTAATTGAATAAGGGGGGAAAAATGTCAGGATCTAATATTGGGCGGATCTAATATTGGTAAGAAACGAGAAGTTAGGCATGAGGCAAATAGAGATGCAAAGAAGGCATGTGAGGTATGTGACTGCCCCACAGAAGACATGTCTTGAGAGGAAATGTGTAGCATTTGTACAACAGAATGATTTAAGCTTAGGGCTAGACATTCTAGAAGAGAAGGGGAACTCTGATGAAGCTTTAAGGAACTCCAATACTTAAACCAAGTAGAAAAGATGAACCTGAAAAGAGGATAAAGAATATTAAGATCAGAAAAATGTGTGTCAAGGAAGCCAAAAGAAAAAAAAAAAATGTCTTGCAAAAGAAGGAGCCAACAGCAATAGGTGTGGGTGAGAAGAAATTAAAGATGGTGAGGAGATTTTTTCACTTAAAAAGGGTGGGAGAGAGCAAGAGTGGAGCCAGAGGAGGAGAGGGCTAGGACGGATAATGTTGTTGTTGTTGTTGTCATGTGCCATCGAGTCAGACCCGACTCATAGCGACCCCTCCTTGGGTTTCCGAGGCAGTATCACTACAGAAGTAGATTGCCCAGTCTTCCTTCCGAGGAGTGGCTGGTGGGTTTGAACCGTCAGCCTTCTGGTTAGCAGTCAAGTGGCTTAGCCACTATGCTACCAGAGCTCCCCCCAGGAAGGATAATGGTTTCATGTATCTTTCCTTAATGGCAGACATTTAAGCATATTTCAGAGCTCAAGCACACATTTTGGCTTTAACTGAAATTGTTCTGGAGTAATATTTGAGGTTACTTTTGGAAAACCTCTTTAGTCTTGAAAGCAAAATACTGTACTTTTAAATATGTATTTGTAAATTCATTTTATAACATTTTATACATAATTTGTATTTTTCAAATAAAGTTGCTAACTGTGTAAGTTAACAAAGTATGATTTTTTTAAAATTTCCATTTTCTTTTGCCTTGCAATTTGAAGTATATGACATAAATTCTCTTAAAAAATTAGTTCCAGGCTGGTCCAGTCCTTTCCTCCTGGGATGCTGGCTCTCAAGTATCCTCAGGACTGCTTGTGGCTCTCTTGCAGTAAACGCAGGATGGCTATGGGGCAGCCCAACGTCCCCAGCTAACTGGCATAGAGCCTATTGAATGTGTAACAGTAAAGTTCTGAGACATCTTAGAAAAATGATACTGTGTTAATGGAAAACGTGTATTTGTAAGAATGTATTTTAAAGTTCATAATTTACATTCTCCAATCATCTAGGATTAAGGATGCATCTTCAATGAAATATGTGTAACCAAAATGTTTATATTTAATTCATTTTTTCAGTAATTATATATACACATGCATTTGGGTGTGTATTTGTATATGTAATTATTTTCTCCAAAATAGCATTGTCATTTATGAAATAAAACTCAAGTGATTGTTGTAAATCAGAGAGCATAATAGGAGTTGAAAAAGGCAGTTTTAACACACACACATTGGGTGGGGAAGTAAGACTATCATTCATATAAAGCATATCACAAAGCTAACAACTGAAGGAAAAGGAGAGATGCTTCTTCTCTAACAGGCAAGATCAAGGCTATCTCTAATAAACACAGCCCCATTTAATTCTGTAACTGCTTCCTTTCAGTCAATGCGGCAAGCTTTTCAGATTGCTAGATGTTTTCACTTTAGAAAATATCGGAACTACTTAATGTTCTTTACATTTTACCGATAGGAAATACTGGACAAAAATTCCTTTCTTTCTTTCTAAAAAGCCATCTACCAAGTTGTCCATCAGTAGTTGTGACTTCAGAGATCTCCTGTAAACCAAAAACAAATGAAGAACCCCATTTCCATCTAGTCAAATTCCAAACACAGCAACCCACAGGACAGAGTATAATTGTCCCATAGGGTTTTCAAGGCTGTAAATCTTTTCAGAAGCAGAATATCACATCTTTCTCTCTCAGAGCTGCCAGTGGATCTGCACCATGGACCTTTCAGCTACCAGCCAAGTGCTTAACCACTGTGCCACCAGGGTTGCTGCATTAATTTCTGATGTTCAAAGAGATAATAAGAATCTCAATTCTGCTTTCTGATAACATAAATAACATGAATTATCTTAGCAACAAGGTCACTGACGTGTTCTTGATAAGTGAATCTTTAGATATAAATACATTTACTTGATTCCAGTGCTACAAGCAGGTAAATGAATCATTGCAAGACTATGGTTTAAATGACTGGAGTTTCTCCCCTACCTCAATTATGCTATTTTTTCATCCAGTTATCTAATCAATGCCTGACATTTTAGGGAAAATTATATATATATATGTAAGTATATATATATAATGAAAAGAAAAATCACATCAAATCCCTGGAAGGAAGGAATCAAAGCAACGGGGCAATAATCTATTCACTCAGTTTAGGGGGCTGATTTCTCCAGGGTAAAGAAATGCTGCAGGTAATACTGTCTAATCCCCTCATCAACTGGAAATCTGAGTATATAGACTTTTGACATTTGCTGGGAATAAAACCCCATACCTCGGAAATGGATTTGCAAGAAGTCTCTGGCTAAGGATAAGCTATAGAACTCAGGATCTATAAGGCTTGATGTAGGCTATGGAAAATTTGTGTTATGAAAAGGAAGTGTTTCATAATTTAAATGCTCTCACTGCCTAAAGTGATGTAGAAGTGAATATCTAATGTGTCAAGACAGGATCTGGGAAATGTGTCCCAGACTCCTCTCTCTACTAATCCAAGTAAATGTGAACATGGTTGCTGGATTATATGCCTTAAAATAAAGATTTAAAAAAAAAAAAAAAAAAAAAAACTCTAAGCAAATATGGAATTCTCCAGGAGCGCTGGTAGCTTGGTGCCTAAGGCACTCGCCTGCTAACCATAATCAGAAGGCTGGCGGTTCAAATTCACCAGCCACTCCTCGGAGGAAAGATGGGGCAAGCTACTTCCGTAGTGATACTGCCTTGGAAACCCAAGAAGGGGTTGGTATGAGTTGGGTCCGACTCAACAGCACATAACAACACACAACAAGCTTCCTTTCTTAGGAGGCATGGGTTAGTAATTCTGTAACTACTTTTTGTATACTGTAAGACTGAACATATAAGCAAATATATTGTAGATAATGGGAGTGGGGTTTCTCATTGGCAGAGAAGGGACTTAGAAATATGGACAGTTAGAGAATAGAATTAACTGTGTGATGTGGGACTTGAGCTGGAGATATCAGTGTGAACTCATGTTATTTAAAACAGCCACTTAACTGTATAGATAGATATTTTGGCTCCCAGTTGCCCTCTAGTCGATTTCAATTGATGGGGCCCATGAGTGTCAGAGGAGGACTGTGTTCCATAGTCTTCAGTGGCTGATTTCAAAAATAGATGGTGAAGCCTTTCTCCTAAGGCTTCTGAGTGGGCTTGAACTGCAGCCCTTTTGGTTAGCAGCCAAATGTGTTAATAGCTTATATCACTTAGGGACTCCACAGATAAATATAGATGCATGTAGGTGTCTATCTAGGTATTTATGCACACTCATGTACAATATATAAACATATGCATGTATATTCACATGTATATGTGTGTTTATGTTTGTACATGTGTATACATGCATGCCTACATCTAAATCTAGCTCTGTTAGTTGAGAAGTAAAACAGTGACTCCCCTCTGATGAGGAAAGCATCCAGATCCCTGATGTTGGCTTTTCATACCATTCTAAAAAGAACAGGGGCTTCTTGGAGAAATGGCTGATTCCACTGTGAAGGCAAAGTTACAAAAGGAGTCTGAATCATCTTGGTGTGCCAGACTGAGGAAAGTGCTATAAGAACTATGAGGATGAGTCAAATTAACACTATATTAACCTCAAAGGGGCTTCTAATGGCCAAGAATGGGACATTTTCAGCATGAAAACAAATAATGAAAGTAAAGGAATAAAATATATAAAGCTAACTAGCTGTATTAACTAACATGAATAAGATAGAAATACATCAGTTCACTCTCATATAAAATAAGTGAAGGAGAAGCTCTTCCTTTCAGTGGAGTAACTAATAAATTAATAAGAAATTATGGAATTAGAAAATCACCGTTTACAATCATCAGAGTGATAATCAATTCAGCTGAGAATAATCAACAGTTGCTAAACTTATAGGTGAACTATTGAGAATACACAGACTATACAGTCTTAAATAGCAAGATACTGATTAATTACAAAGCCAACTATTCAACTTTATAGTGGAGAGACCTAGCAGAGGCTACTATAACCCAGTGATGGTTAACATCACCAGGAATGAGAGTCATGTGCGTCTTGACATAATTCCTTGAAAAAACAAAATTATCACTTCTCTCCTTCTGTCATATTAAGCTGTATAACCTTAATGTGATCATGAAGAAATATCAGAAAAGCCCAAATTGAAGTACATTCTATAAATAACTTGCTTGTACTCTTAAAAAATGTCCATGTCATGAAACATTGAAGAACTATTCCAGATTAAGGGAAAGAAAGAAGACAACTCCTAGCAACACATAATCCTGGATTTTCTTTTGCTATTAGGAATTCTGGTGGCATAGTGCCTAAGGCATTTGACTGCTAACCAGAAGGCTGGTGGTTCAAACCCA
>NW_006921589.1:16993142-16998583 GCF_000298275.1 Orycteropus afer afer
GAAACCCAAAGAAGGGTCACTACGAGTTGGATCCGACTTAACGGCAATGGGTATAAAGAAATTATTGTGGGACTGGACAAATTTAAATAAGGTCTGTAGAATAAAAATAATATTGTATCATGCTTAGTTACTGATTTTGATTATTTCCCTGTGGATCAGGAGAATACCCTTGTTTTTTGATAATACTCACTGAAATACTTATAGGTAAAGACATACCATACCTGCAATTTACCTGCAAATGTTTTACATGAAACAGGGATGTATATACTCAGAAACAGAGAGAAAAAAAATAAAGCAAATCTAGTAAAATGGTAACACCTGGGGAATCTGGGTGAAGTGTATTATTTTTGTTACTTTTCAGTAAATGTGAACTAATGTCTAAATGAATGAATAGATTAATGAATGCTTGAATGAATGAATAAATGAATGAATACAACCACTACTACCATCTTGTTTGAAGCCTCCCAAAGTCTTCCACCTGGATTGTCATTTTCCTGCTTCTATACTGTCCCCCTGTAGTCCTCTATCAACAGACAGAATGATACCTTGAAAATCTAAATGAGTTTATTTCTCTGCCTTAACCCTGGTGGCTTAGTGCTTAAGACATTTGACTGCTAACCAGAAGGTTGGCTGTTCAAACCCAACAGCCACTCCTCAGAAGGAAGGTTGAGCAATTTACTTCTGCAGTGATACCCCCTCGGAAACCTAAGGTGGGGTCGCTATGCCGACTCCACGGCAGTAGTTGGGTTTGCATTTTTGAGCAAGAACTCAGTCTGTCCTGTACTGAAATAACTTGTTTACATATCTTTTTCACCTATCTGCTTTTTTTTTTTTTTTTTTTTACCCATTAGTACTTTAACGAGTGCACTACTAGGGCTCCTTCTTTTTCATCTACTGAACTATAAATTCCTCAAGGAAAGAATAGCCTTATATTTATGCTTGCCTTACTTCTCAGTGCCCACACCTCCACACTCGGCACAGTACTGACACTCTGTAAATGTTTGTCTTATGAAGTTTATCTATTTAGCACCAATCTTGGGGGAAAATATGTGATCATTCACTTACTGAAATCTTCATCTATTTCACAAGTTTATTTATCATAACATAACATTATCTGTATTTGGTTCACTCTGCTTTAATCAGCAACATTTCACTTTTCATTGCAAAAGGCTTCTGACTTTAGAGCCCCATTTCCTGTCTTCTCTGCTGCCTGATTTATCTGAAAACCTTTCATGGCACAGGAGGTGTGCCTTCTGTTAGCAGTTTCTCAAATCTCTAAACAAGTAGTGTCTCTCTGATTCTTTGCATAACAGGTAAAAAGGTTTTCTGCATATTTCTGTTTGTGAGGCTTACATTATACCAAAAGGAGGAAAGAAAAGGACCACTGAATAATATTCATCCATAGTCTTTAATCCATTGCTGTTGAGTTAAATTCTGACTCATAGTGACCCTACAGGACAGGGTAGAACTGCCCCACAGGGCTTCCAAGGCTGTAAGTCTTTACCGAAGCAGGCTGCAACATCTTTCTCCCAAGGATTACTTGATTGGTTTGAACTGTCAGTACTTTGGTTAGCAGCTGAGCAGTTAACCACTGTGCCACCAGGGCTCCTCCATAGTCTTTTCCACTTTTCCCGACACCTCTTGTTACACCTCCAACATACAGTTGCATAAAAATTAAGGGTTTTGTTTTATTTAATTTTTGCCTTTTGTAAGCCTTTGATTTTCTTACAATTTGGGGCCTGATTTTGTCAACAGCTTGCAACATATGATTTTCATAGAATTCAGTCGCGCTGTTATTCCAGTTGTGTCTCCTAGATATTGTGACAGTTCGAATTCTCCCTATCTTGAGAACATTGTGGAACAAAACTTATATTCATAAAAAAAAAAAAAAAAAATGGACCAGGTTTGCTGGTCTGATAGAGTCTGGTAGAACCCCTGAGACTATGGCCCCTAGGTCCCCTTCAGGTCTGGAATTGAACCCACTCCTTCCAGCCAAACAAAAGACAGGCATATGAACTGAACATTTACATTAGGTAGATATACTCCTTGGAGAGATCAATCATGGGAGAATAGAAGGGCTGTGTATGCGCAGGGAGATGGCTCGGAGGCTAGGAGTGCATGGGAGGGAAGGACACAGGGGAGAGGTGGCTATGGGGAGGAAGTGGGCGGAGAGTTGTTGCATTTTGGGAGACTACAGTCAATGTCATGAGACAAAGTGTACGTGAACTACTGTATGGAAGATGAATTTGCTCTGTAAACTTTCACCCACATCACAATAAAATTTTAAAAAAAAAGAGTTTATGCTAAAAAAAAAAAAAAATTCTCCCTATCTTTACTTTAGGTGCCAATATGCATAAGGAGTTTTGGTGGTGTAGTGCCTAAAGCATTTAACTACTAACCAGAAGATTGGCCGTTCAAACCCACCAGCTACTCTGCAGAAGGAAGACTGGGGAATCTACTTCCATAAAGATTTACTGCCTCTGAAACCCAGTGGGAGTCATTATACATAGTTCTGGCAAACTCTTCTCAAGCAGGCTTCAAGCAGCTATCTGTTTTTTACTGTTACTAATGCAAGTAATTATTATATCTCTTCAGTATGCCTATAAATTCTCAGGCTCTTATTATTCATTCTGTAATTTGTGGTTCTGTTACCATGTACCACTAACTAAAATGATTAATTACAGACATATCACCAGATTCACTATTTGTAAAATGCTCATATTAACAGTACATTTGGTAGGAAAATAAAGAGAGCTCTACCAGTTCTTCAACAGCCTTCGTCTCTGTAACACCGGACAAAGTGACATCCACAAAGGTGAAGTAAGGACGAAGGAGTCCCTTGTCACCTTTGCTCAAGTTCTGCAGAGGACTGCTGGATCTTTTAGTTTTGTTAACCAGCTGTGAACAACTTGATTAAAGTGTCACCATAGCACTTAGTTGAACAAACCAACAAAAACACTAATATCTAGTCGATTCTGACTCATGGAGACCCTATGGGACAGAGTAGAACTGTCCAATAGGGTTACCAAGGCTATAAATATAGAAGCAGGTTGCCTCACCTTTCACCCCCAGAGTAGTGGGTTTGAAATGCAGATATTTTGGTTGGCAGCTGAATGCCTTAATCATAGTTGAGTCCCCCAAAAAACCCTACCAGGAGAGAAATGTTTTACAGGTCATTTATGTGAGAGGCAAGTACCTGAAACACATAGAAGGGAGTGTAAAAAATGAAATAAGTAATGGAGAAAGTCAATACAGGTTGGGTTATGAACACAAGAGAATTGTCCCACCGGGGGAGAGGGAACTTGAGACATTTGGCCCCCCCCCCCCCCCCCCCCCGACTTCCACTGTTGACACTGAATAACCAACCCCCAGGGTATTAACTCCCACACTTCTGGGCTGTTCTGAATAAGAGCCCAACAAGTCATGGCATCCAAGAAAGCCTTAAGGCAGGAAAACAGAATGGTGTATATGGAAGCTTTGGTGGTGTAGTGCCTAAGGCATTTAACTGATAACCTTGGAAGGAAGGTGGGGCAATCTACTTCTGTAGTGACCGCCTCAGAGCCTCGGAAACCCAGGGGGGGTTTGCTATGAATTGGATCTGACTCCATGACAGTGGGTTTGATTTTTGAGGTGAGAAGTTGATAATGGCCCCAGGAACTGCCCAGCACAGCTGCAGGTGAAATGAGGGTTTATGGAAGGAGGCATCAACTGCATCTACTACAGTCTCTTAGGTTTATTTTAGCCTGACCTAGTGCTCAGTGCTTCATCTTTAAACACAGAACTGTTCAATGAACAGCTGTAGAATCAAATTCACTTTAAAGGTATAAGCCATTGATAAAAATATTTACACTTCTGTACTGATTTCAAATAGCCCACAAACTTATAACAATGGCACTGAAAAAGCACATTTTATATAATACATTTAGAAGAATTCATAAATTTATAATGACTCTCAATGTCAAAATATAATATATAAAAATAAGTATGTTAAAATAATTAACACATGGATTGACACAGTGACTGCAATGATGGGCTCAGGTAAAGCAAGGATTGTGAGGCTGGCACAAGACTGGGTGGTGTTTTGCTCTGTTGCACATGGGGTCACTACGAGTTGGAGCTGACTCAATGACAACTAATAACAATAACAACATGTTAAAGTATGTATGTTTTCTTTTTGTTGTTGAAATGACTAAGGAATGTATTTCCTCTTTGATGTGTGGATTAGGAGGAAAAGGCAGAGGGTTAAGCTTGAGTGAGGCTTGTTTGTGAGACAAGTGCACATTGTCCTGTTCATCTTCCTTCTCCATATCCTCCACATTCTTTTCCTCTGTGTGTGTGTGTGTGTGTGTGTGTTAGAGGGTATGGTAGTTAAAGTTATGTGTCAGCTTGGCTGGGCCTGGTTTTGAATGGCTGGGCAGCTGGATATAGTTATTTCGCATGATGAGATTGGTAATCAACTCTATGGTGGAATCTACTGGAGCAGCTGAATAGCTGCCTTATGGATGTGGTCTGCTTCCAGTATAGAAGAAGACAGTTTTGAGAAAGGTCTCTAGTTTTTGGCATGTTTGGACCCTGCATAGGAGCTCCAGTGGCATAGCACCTAAGGCATTTGACTGCTAACTAAAAGGCTGAAGGTTCAATCCCACCAGCCACTCCTTGGACGAAAGACTAGGCAATCTATTTCCATAGAGATAACACCTTGGAAACCCAAGGAGGGGTTGCTATGAGTCGGATCTGAATTGCCAGCAGTGAGATTTTTTTTTTGTTTGTTTTTTTTTTTTTTTGGTTTGGACCCTGCATGTAGCTGAATCTTCATTCAGCAGATGGCCATTTTTCTGCCAATCTTGGGACTGTCTCTGGACTTGAACTAGTGGTGTGCTGTGTTGTTTGGTAATATTGGGACTATGTCATTTTATTTGCTGATCTTGGGAGCCAGCAGCTGCCTGAGTGAAGAGATGCCTCTCTAGCTCCAGTGGGCCAGGAGCAAGAGGTAGAGCTAAAGCCCAAGGTTGAGGGGCTTTCACCCAGCCCCTAGAGCTTGCCAATTTGAACTTGGACTTCTAGAGTCCTAAACTGTAAGAAAATAAATCCCTGTTTGTTAAAGCCACCTATTTGCAGTATGTTTCTGTTAGAGTGGCACAGAGGTAACCAAAACAGAGGGGAAGGTAGAGTGTTGTTGTTGTTAGGTGCTGTCGAGTTGTTTCCGACTCATAGCGACCCCAAGCACAGCGGAATGAAACACTGCCTGATCCCGCGCCAGCTCCATGATCCCTGCTATACTTGAGCTCATCATCGCAGCCACCTTGTCAATCCATCTCGTTGAAGGCCTCCCCCTCTTTCGTCGACTCTCCACCCTACCAGGCATGACATCCTTCTCCAGGGAATGGTCCCTTCTGACAATATGAACAAAATAGGTGGACGAAGTCTGGCCATTCTTGCTT
>NW_006921589.1:17013095-17054325 GCF_000298275.1 Orycteropus afer afer
TCTGCATCCTTTCCTTCAAGGCTCAGGGGTCCAAGATTATCTTCTGCGTCTGTGTTAATTGGTTTCCCTTTACTTTGTTGAAGAGGGTCTGTGCAATCCTTCTGCCTAGTCCGCCATCTTGCCCCGCCTCCTCAAGCCTGTTTTTTTCTTTTAATCCTCTTTTCTGCTACCATTCTAATACAACCACAATCATCTCATACATAGATTGATTTCAGTAGCCACACATGGTTTATCTGCTTTCAACATTGCTTTTCATTTGCCCTGCCTTTTAGCGGGAAACCCTGGGTGAACAAAATGGTTGAATACACAACTACTAGTCAAAAGGTAGATTGATGGTTCAAACCCAACCAGAGGCCCTTTGGATGACAGACCAGGAGATCTGCTTCTGAAAATGTTGCAGCCTTGACTGTCTTCTGAAGAAGCTCCACTCTGTACATATGCAGTTGCCATGAGTTGGGATTATCTCCATTGGCAACTAACAACAATGAAAGCCCTTTGCCTGAAAAAGTATAATGCAGGTAGAGCAATTCCTTTGCTCAGAACCCTGAAATGCCTTCCCATATCACTCTAAATAAAGGCCACAGTCATAAAAGTGACCTACAAGACTGCTAAATTTGCCCCGCTCTCTGATAGTGGTTAAAGCGTTCAACTGCAAACTGAAAGGTTGGCCTTTGGAACCCACCAGCCATTGGGTGGGAGGAAGATGAGGCAGTCTACTTCTGTAAAGATTTGAAAACCCTTTGGGGGCAGTTGCACTCTGTCCTATAGGGTCACTATGAGTCAGAATCCACTCAGTGGCAGTGGGTTTGGTTTTTCGGTACCTATTCACCAAGTCTTTCTGACCTCATTTTATGCTTTTCCCAGCATTCATTTTACTCCTACTATACTGCCTTCTTTTCTAGTTTCTCAAACACACACCAGGCATAGTCTTACCCCACGGCTTTCACACTTGCTATATCCTCTGGGTGGAACACTCTTTCCCTCAGTATCTAGAGAGGTCCTTTCTAAACCTCTAGGCCTTCATTCAAATTGTATTTTAAATAGATTGTAACACCCTTCTTTCCCACCAGCCAAAAACTCCTTTTCATATTTCTCTGATATTTACCTCCATTACACATGTCATCAACTAACCTATTTTTCATCTGCCTCCCTCCACTAAAAAGTACTCCAAACACTTGGGTTTTTATCTTTCTTTTTTTTTTCCCCCAAATTGTTGTATCCACAGAACTTAGACTAGTTCTGCTGCACATTAGGCATTTAATAATTTAGTATTTATGTGTTGACTGATTGAGTGTATTCATGCAATGGTAGAGATTTGGAGTTTGGTGACAAAAAATTATATGCATGTGTGTATACATGTCTCCAAAACCCACTGCCATCAAGTTGATTCCAATTCATAGTGACCTTCATTGGGTTTCTGAAGCTGTAAATCTTTACAGAAGTAGATTGCCACATTTTCCTTCCATGGAGCAGCTGGTGGGTTTGAAACACTGACCTTCTGGTTAACAGCCAAATGCCTTATCAACTATGGCACCAAAACTGCTTATACATACACACACACATACATACCAGAGCAAGTGATTTCAATTTCATTGATTCAGAGAAATAGAGGATTCTTCTTTAAGAATAAAAAACAAATGGCCACTTCAGTATGTCTTTTACAGAAGTTTATAATTTCATTTTGTTTTATGAATAGAATTGCCTTTTAATATAAAACATATAATTGTCATAAACTGATACATCTAATTTTACTAACATCCATGTAAACTGTGCCTTTGGTAAGGAAAGCAGGGCACACAAGGGAGCATGTTTTATTTTTCAATATTTTCTTAAAGTTTGCACATAGTAAATAGCAAATGAATCACGATTATACAGAGCCTTCATTATTGTCCATCCGAGGTGCACTTTAATTAAATTAGTAATTTCCTGGTGCAGTAGATCTATGTAACGAGAAGGGTAGTACCTCACACTCATCACCACCACAGTAAGATGCCAGATTCATTTGCCAAAAATGCTGCGTTCAATTTCTACTTTCATCAATGGCACCTAAAACTTATAATTAGCATGAAACACTACAATGAATTCAAAATTAAGACTATCTTGATACAGAGCCAAACCATCAAGATTGAAGCTTTAATGGGTTGAATATATAAAAGAATAAATAAAAAGTGACAAGATTATTTCTAACTAATGTCTATTTTGAATTGAAATTAAGGGAGTACTAGCAATATAGGTCAAATAAGAACTATAGGGACTGTGGAATTACAAATCGATGAAATGAATTACAGTCATTGGCTTCTAGACAGCAACAGCTAGAGTTTCCTTTTGGTCAATGATTTAATTATTCTATGGTTATGGTTATCTTCTGCATTTGTATGTGCTAAACCTATTTTTGGGAGCTCTGGTAGCATAGTGGCTAAGGCACTTGACTACTAACCAGAAGGCTGGTGGTTTAAACCCACCAGCCACTCCTCGGAAGGAAGATGGGGCAATCTACTTCTGTAGTGATACTGCCTCAGAAACCCAAGGAGGGGTTGCTATGAGTTGGGTCTGACTGGATGGCATATAACAACAACAACAACAATCCTATTCTTATTCAATTCAAATTAGGTTCAAAAATTTAGTTTGGCCAAGGGGCCACATCCAGTGCTACCACATTGAAGAAAGTGAGATCCATGCCTCTCTTGGCTTTTAATTCCATCACAATCATCTATCTATATAATTTAACTGACAATCTGAAGAAAAGTAAGAAAATGATCATTTATATTATTCACAAGATTAAATAAATCTCTTTAAATTTTGCAGTGCATTATAGGATTCATATGTGTATACTGAACTTACTAATCAAGCTTTACAATTCTTTCATCTAATTTACTATCCCTGAAGAACATAACAAATGGGATCAGTTATAACAGTAAGTCAGACTCAGAGGGTCTTCATTTTTCTTGGAAGAGCATTACATTCTGTGTCACAGATAGATGCTTATCAATGTCTTTTGATTATCAGGCAGTCTTTAAGGTCATGTTAAAATAGTGATAGGATGTAGCAGTAAAAAGACATGGATTTTGATGTTGGAAGGCTCATGGCTGCAATGTCAGGGACACTATTTATAGCTGTTATCTAACGTCTCGGATGTTTAGTTTCTTTATCTATAATATGGTGAAAAAAATTCTCTAACTTGCAGTGTTATTTGTGATAATTAAATATAATTATGTGTCTAAGGTGCCTGGACATTTTGGCTGCAAACCAAGTCAGCAGTTCAAACCCACCAGCCACTCCATGGAAAGAAGATGGGGCTATCTACTTCTGTATAGATTTACAGAATTGGAAAACCAATGGGTGTCACTATGAGTCAGAATCCATTGATGGCAGTGAGTTTTTTTTTTTTTAGTTTATTTTTGTTACAAGTATTATTAAAGAACATAAGAATTGAACTGTCAGTATCAGTTGTAGCTAGGTTACATAACCTCCTAGATGATACTTTCTTTCCTAATAATATAAGTACTCTAAAATTGATACAAATAACCAATTTCAACAATAAGATAAAAATAAATTGGGCAAGCATTTTGGGAAAAGATTCTGGGGAGAGTCAGCTCATATTATTTTTATTTAAAAGATGAGTTTCTAGTACCTTATATTTTTCTTTTGGCTTGTTCCCTCCAATTTTAGAATTCAATAAAATCCATAATATTCAATTAAAAGATAGTGCAAAGTTATATTTTAACAATGACAAAACTGAAATGTTTAGAATTCTCAAATTATCCTAAACAATTAATTAGAGGTTTTACTCAACACTTACCATATCTTTATCTCTTTGTTGGATTAAATTTAAGTGAACTGCATAAAGAATGAAAAAATAAATTCCTTATACGATGTAAATAATCTCATCAATATCTCCACTTTCAGTTGGATAAATATGTTGTTGTTGTTATGGATAAATACAGTTATAATTAATTATTGTTTCAATTATTGAAACATAGTGTTTATTCAAAGCCTAATACCCAGATAGAAAATCTAGTCTGCCCACTGCTGGCCACTGTAGAAAGGCTTATATTAACTTCAAAGCTTACGAGGACAAACACCACACTATTTGTGAAATGTATGACAGAATGTTGCATGCAAAAGTTTTATCTGAAGTATATGCTATATATAAAGAAATGTAGCATTTTATCACAGAGTAAATTAGTAATCTTTCAAAACCTATGGTATACCACATAGATTCCTTTAATATACAATGGCTTTATTCTATATGGAAAATACTTGTTTTCAATTTTGAGAAAACAGATTACTCAGATGAAATTATTTTCTTCATAAAAAGCAAAATATCTGATTCATGGCTTATACTAACTTAGTACTTATACTTAAACCCATGGATAAATTTCAATGATGCTAATGTAAATTTTGAAAATACTCTGCATTTTAGAAATATGCAGCAATATGTTATTTTTGTATGAATGCCTTGAGAAAGAGTTTACTGCAATCCAAGTGCTTAAAGAAAATGTGCTAGTTAGGCATGTTTGTGCATTCAACAATTTTACTTTCATTATTAGTACTACTCTGAAAAAGACATATTGCTTAACTTACTTAACCAGTAGAGCTTCATCTGTATTTTTAGTGAAGTGATAGATGATTTAGAAAACAGAGTCCTGTTTAACAGAAGTGATAAAATACAGGCAGCTACGTAGATATTCAGAGGGGAAAAAGCAAATGAGGGAAGAGAGGAGAAGGCATATTTGTCTGAAATGGAAGGCATATAAAATTAAATTAGAATAGTTGGGGAAGGAAAAAATTAAATTATTTCAGGGATAACATTAGGGGTTGAATGGAAGATAACTTGAGAAGTCTGATGAGGTCCATTTCATAGCATTTCAGTAGCAGTGGAAGTAGACAATAACATTAATGAAAAAGAAGGGAAAGGATAGAATTTAGTCATATTCTAGAGAAACAAAATTGTATAACCTATTTACATATTTCTTAAATACTGACTTATTATCAACTTTGTAAACATTTTTCTTGTATTCTTTGCTTTCAGCCAAGATTCATCTGACATCAGCAATGATATCCCTTGTTCCATGTCCTCTTCTGAATCCAGCTTGCTGCAACCGTTTGTGAATTATCTTCAGTAAGATTTTACTTGTGTATGATATTAATGATATTATTCGATAATGGTGGGATCATCTATCTTTGGAATGGGTACAAATACGGACTCTTCCAGTCACTTGGCCAGGTAGTTGTGTTCCAAATTTCTGGGTATAGATGATTGAGTGCCTCCAGCACACCATTCAGCAAAGAATACAAGAAAGATGTTTACTTGTGTTTTATTGACTATGCAAAATAATTCTTTTGTGTGGATCATAACAAATTATGGATGACATTGAGAAGAATGGGAATTCCAGAACACTTAATTGTGCTCATGAGGAACCTGTACATAGACTGGGAGGCTGTTGTTCAAACAGAGCAAGGAGATACTATACAGTTTAAAATCAGGAAAGGATTGTGTCAGGGTTGTATCCTTTCTCCATACTCATTCAATCTGTAAACTGAGCAAATAATCTGAGAAGCTGGACTATATGAAGAAGAGCTTGGCATCAGGATTGGAGGAAGATTCATTAACAACCGGCAATATGCAAACCACACAAACATGCTTGCTGAAAAGTGAGGATGACTTGAAGTACTTAATTATGAAGAATAAAGACTACAGCCTGCAGTATGGATTACATCTCAACATAAAGAAAACAAAAATCCTCACAATGTGACCAATAAGCAGCATCATGATAAATGGAGAAAACATTGAAGTTGTCAAGGATTTCATATTACTTGGTTCCACAATCAACACCAATGATAGCAGCAGTTGACAACAGACGACATATTGCACTGGGCAAATCTGCTGCAAAAGACCTCTTTAAAATGCTGAAGAGCAAAGATATCTCTCTGAAGACTAAGGTGTGTCTAACATAAGCCATTGTATTTTCAATTGCTTCATATGCATGTGAGAGCTGGACAATGAATAAGGAAGACCAAAGAAGAGTTGATGATGCTTTTGAGTTGTAGTGTTGGTGAAGAATACTGAAAATACCATGGACTGCCAGAAGAACTAACAAATCTGTCCCAGAAGAAGTACGGCTGGAATTCTCCTTGGAAGAGAGAAAGTTCTCCTTGGTTGCCTCTTAGGGTAATACCAGAGGGCTAAAGATGGCCAGACTTGGTGTTTTGGTTACCTAGTGCTGCTCTAACAGAAATATTCCACAAATGGGATGGCTTTAACAAACAGGAGTTTATTCTCTTACAGTTTTGGAGGCTTTAAGTCCAAGTTCAAAGTGCCAAGTTCTAGGGGCTGTGGAAGCTACTCAACCTTGGGCTTCAGCTCTGCCTCCTGCTCCTGGCCCACTGAAGCTGGAGGCTTTTCTTCACTCAGACAGCTGCTGGCTGCTGAGGCTGACAAGCCCAAGATTGACAAGTGAAGAGGCACAGTTCCAATGTTACCAAACAACATGACAAGCCACTAATTCAAGTCCAGATGAAGTCCCAATATGAGCGGGGCATGTCATACTGTTGAACAACTACTTGGCTACATGCCGAGTTCAAGCATGCCAAAAGGTTAGAGACCATTCCCAAAGCTTCTTATATATGGGAGCAGACCATATCACTAAAGCAGCTACTCAGCTACTTGTGGTAGATCCCACCATGGAGTTGATTGCCAATCCCATCATGGGGAATAGCTACCACCAGCTTCCCAGCCACTCAACCAGGCCCAGCCAAGTTGACACACAAACTTAACTACCACACTTGGTCCCACCTACTTTGGTCATGTTGTCAGAAGTGACTATTCCCTGGAGAAGGATATTATACTTGGTAGAATGGAGGGTCAACAAGAAAGGGGTAGGTCTTCAACAAGATAGGTTGATACTGTGGCTGCAACAATGGGCTCAGGTATAGCAGGGATTGTGAGGCTGGTGCAGGACAAGGCTGTGTTTCGTTCCGTTGTACACAGGATCTCTGTGAGTCAGAGCCAACTCGATGGCACCTAACAATAACAACATAACAAAGTATTTTGTGGTATGCCTTGTGCATCAATATAAATGGAAAGAAAGGAAAAGGGATGAAAAGTAATTAAACTGTAACTGAAGAATACAGCACAAATTAGAGAAAACACCAGGATAAAACACTATTTTCCCTCTCTCCCATCCCCTTCTTTCCTGCCTTTCTCCCTTCCTCCCTTCATTCTTCCTTTCACATCTTCTGATCACCTATTATCATAACCATTGTGAAAGTAGAGAAGAAAGCTCAGAGGTACATGAGAGAAAAAATCAGTGAGCAATCACAATATGGGGTGATATTGTTATGACAATATCTAAAGCATATTGAGTTATTATACATGTCAGGGACACTAATAAGCAATTCATATGATTAATAATTTAGTTAATATTGTATTTTTTACATGATAGATACTACTACTCTCTACAAAAGAGAAAATCAAGGCACAAATGTGTTAGATAATTTGCCCAAATTCACGTAAATTATACATAGCAGAATTTGGATATGAAACAAATTCATACAAAACGGCTGTGTGCTATATCTTGCATTTACAAAAAACAAACACACTGCCATCCAGTTGGATCCGACTCACAGCGATCCCTTCTTGGGTTTCGGAGGAGGTATCACTATGGAAGTAGATTGCCCAACCTTCCTTCCAAGGAGTGGCTGCTGGATTTGAACCACCAGTCTTCTGGTTAGCAGTCAAATGCCTTAGGCACTATGCTACCAGAGCTCCCATCTTTCATTAATATAAGAAAATATTGGCTATAAGCCCAAGATTCGATAAGATCATATTAAGTGCATTTACTTTTTTTTTTCCAAAAAACATATCTGTTAAATCACATTGCTGGAAATATTAGTCATTATACAAAAAGACACTCATCTTAAAGTTCAATACACTTACTCCTCACTTATCAACTATCTTGTTATCTGATATTTCACATTTACAAGAATAGAAATATAAACCTACTGTCCAACTATTTTGGACACTAACATGTCTGGTGTTAACAAATGTGAAGGTGCAAGACAAGAGTCATGTTGGCTATGATGATAAGGTTATGTGTCAACTTAGTTGGGCCATGATACTCAGTGGTTTGGCACTTATGCAATGATATAATTTGGCAGTTAGGTAATGATGGAGTCATTACGCATTTTGTGATCTGATGTCGTCATCTTCCATTTTCCCATAACAACTTGATATTTGGAAACCATGAGGATTAGTGAGCAGTGGATGTATGTAAATATTTTAAATACAAAAAATCACTATTGTGATTTTACGTGGTATGAAAGTTCCCCTTGGTTGCCTCTTAGGGTATGTACCAGAGGGCTAAAGATGGACAGTTTTTCAGGGTAGATGAAGTAAGTCTTTAAGGATAGATATGAATTAGCCATTTGAAGTGGAGAAGAGTTTGTTACATAGAAAAATACCAAGGAGAAATAACTTCTCACAAGAAATAGCATTATACACACATTGGTCAATTTCATATAGTTAAATATATTGTATTTAGTAATTGATGGTAGTTGAAATTTATTTAGTGAGGGCACAATGGTCATTTGCACTGTATTTGTGCAACAGGAAGTTCCTTGAACTCAGTCTCCAAAGCAAAGAGCATTGTGGTATACCAAAAGCAACAATCTAGAGGCTTGTCTTCCCTTGTATACTGTGATTTATTGGTGCAATTTGGAATACTTCAAGCTACATGCAATTTGATTAATTTTATAAAAACTAGCCCCTTGTTAATTTGAATCTTCACAATCTTTTGTCAGGACACCAAGAAAATCTTTCCTTCCTCACAAAATTTCATTGTTATTTTTTAGCAGAACGTTTAGAAGAAACGATGACCCTAAAGATGAGTTATGTTTTCCCCAAGCACATATATTCCTAATTTGGTGACCTTTTATGTGATGACAAATGGTTGCCAATCATGTATCATAAATAGATATTTTTTGGAAATAATAAATATACTTAATCATCCTATGAAAATAAAGGTGACATTTTAACAGTGAACATAAAAGGAACCATTTTCAAAAGAAATTTGTGCTACAGAACATTTTGATAACAGATGTTTGAAATTGTTTTTCCTGCCAATATATGTAAGTGCATTCACTTTAAAAAATCTCTGATTTGCAGCTCTTTAAAAAAAATGTAAAAACTGAATTTACTGTTTTAAAATATGCAGAAACTCATGGCTAGTTTACAAGACAAACTAATTAACCTCAAGATGAAAGAAAAGACTAGTAAAATTTTAACAAAAATACCTTTACATAATTGGTTGATGAATTTGAAAATCCATTACCTGGACTGGTCAGTGTATACCGTGATGCACTTTTTCCTTTCAGAGTTTTGTTCCCTTGTGAATAATCATTTGCAACTCTGATAGCCACTAAATCCAAACATAGATTCCACTTGTACATCATAGTGTCAAACCAAGATTTTCAAAAATATAAGCATATTGAGGCATCTTTTCTCATGAAAAGGCCACTTAATACTATTGTTATTTTTCAATGAGAACTAACAAAAAATTATGTTGTTGTTGTTGTTATTTGCCGTCAAGTCGGACCCGACTCATAGCGACCCTTCCTTGGGTTACCGAGGCAGCATCACTATGGAAGTAGATTGCCCAAACTTCCTTCTGAGGAGTGGCTGGTGGGTTTGAACCACCAGTCTTCTAACAAAAAATTAAATTATATTTTATGGTCTATAATTTTTTGGTCTATAACAAAAAATTATAGACCATAAATATAATTTAAAATATTCCTAACTGCATCTTCTTGTCATATTTTTGTTGTAGGTGTTTGCATATGTTAACTTAAATACAAAATATCAATACAGTAGTAAATGCCTAAACCATTTTTACATTAAATAAAAAGTGTGAAGACTGTGTTGGAAGAAACTTGATAGACGGTTGACTAATGGAGGCGTGAGAGTAGCCAAGGGGCATAAAGATAGCAGACTTAGGTTGGAGAGTTAGTCTGCTTCCCGACTCTGTCACTGGCCAGCTGGCTGGTCTTGGACTTTACCTCTCTTTCTCTGCTTTAGCCTCTGCTTTCTCAATTCTGAAACAGAGAAACCCTGCTGATTAAATGCCATTAAGAATTATGCAGCTGTTGTAGGTCAATTGACAGTGTAGTTAGTAGCACATAGTAGGTATTCAACAAATGTTAGCCAAAGAATCAACTCTTGGAATAGTGAGCTTTAGCACAAAAAGCCAAAGTTATAGTTATATTGAGTACATAAAATTACTACACTATTTTAAGATAATTTATCTTTAGTCCTGCTCTATGTTCATTGAACTGAATGCTCATTGAAGGCAGGGTCTCTATTATAATCACCTTCCCAGAACCTGGTCTGTTGCCTAGATCATTAAATAAAAAAAAGGAAGAAGAAGGAGAGAAAAGAAAGCCCACTGTTGTTGAGTCAATTTCTACTCATAGAGACCCTGTAGGACAGAAAAGAACTTCTCCAAGGGGCTCTAATGCTATAAATCTTTACAGAACAGATTGTCATATTTTTTTCCCACAGAGCGGCTGGTGAGTTTGAACCACTGAGTCTTCACTTAGCATATGATAGCTTAAATACTGTGCCACCATCTCTCTGTACCTAGTACATATACTTTCAATAAATGTTATTAAATTGAGTGTGGCAGATAAATTAAACCTAGGGAGAAAAGGTACAAACTTTGCTTTTATTTCCATATTGTTGTTGTTGTTGTGTTTGCCATCGAGTGGGATCCGACTCATAGCAACCACTCCTTGGGTTTCTGAGGCAGTATCACTATGGAAGTAGACTGCCCAACCTTCTTTCAGAGGAGCGGCTGGTGGGTTTGAACCGCAAAACTTCTGGTTAGCAGCCAATGCCTTAGGTACTACACCACCAGAGATATCAGGGTCCTCTGAGAGTTCACCAGTGGGTGCAACAGGAGCCAACAGGTTCTCTGCTTTACAGAAACTCACAGTGATCGGTTTCTGGATCTTTTTGGCTGAAGCTAAGCCAAGAGGATGCAACATGCTGGACAAGTGCCTGCAGTCAGTCTAGGGAGCAAGGCACAGCCACTGAAGTCCAGGTCATGAACGCTTTGTATCTGATGCATGGAAGAAGACTAAATGTCAGTAGCTCCTAGTGTCACCAGCTCAGCTCTGACAGGTGTGTTACTCATCCCATTCGATGTTTCACTGGACAGGGAGCACATTCTTTTAACGTAAATTAAAAAATCTCAATGGTTTCACTGGGATTATGAATGACTAATAATCTCATTGTATTTATTTTAAACAGGCTTCCAAATTACTGATGTGTACAGGCAATTCCTGGGTTATAAGTTCCTGACTTACACAACTTGTAGTTGTATATGAAGCAACCCTCAGAAAGTCCATTATATTAAAAATTCAAGGTACACACAATAGTTTGTAATAACAAATGGGTGCTACTTTGTGATACACATCAAAACATTGATATTATTACTGTGTTATTATGTTAAAGATGTTTTAGTGTATCTCGAAGTGTTTCTTTAATATTTTTTATGCACAGAAAACTACACTATATACTATATACTAAGACAAACATTTGACTGATCTGAGATACAAACTGTGCCTAACTGTTCTGACTTATGTACGAATTTGACTTAATGACAGACTTAGGAACAGAACTTGTTCCTATCTAGGGATTGCCTGTATTGAGATTTTTCATGTTGCTTTTTTGGTAAGGTACTACAATATTTCATTATGTTTACTATATTTAATTTTCTGACAATATCACATAAACTTCTTTTCCTATTTTGATAAAATAATTATTACAGTTTCGTAACCTTAAGGACAAATACTTTGCTGTAGCCCTGTTGTTGTTGTTGTTGTTATGTGCCGTCAAGTCAGACCCGACTCATAGAGACCCCTCCTTGGGATTCTGAGGTGGTATCATTATGGAAGTAGATTGCCCAGTCTTCCTTCCAAGAAGTGGCTGGTGGGTTTGAACTGCCAGACTTCTGGTCAGCAGTCAAGTGCCTTAGGCACTATGCTATCAGAGCTCTTATCCCTATACAACAGCAATTTCATGTGTTTCCAAATGGCAAGCTATTTTATAATCTCTGCTTTGTAATTATAGAGATTTATATATCTCCGAGCTTTGCTCACAAAATTCAGGGCTGATCTGTCCAGTTGACTTAGAGACTGACTTACAGCTCTCCACACTCATTATCTTTGATAATAAGCTGTTACATTAGATAATGATTTAAGACTGGTATATGTTTGAGGATGAAAGAAGAAGTTTCAGACTAATTTATGGAAGCATAATCCATTGGTCATTTTCACATTTCATCAAAAGTATTTTATAAGGATTCTTACTACTAATTGATGACACTGAAGTGACGAAATGTACTTTTCTTCCTGTACTAAGAGAGATAAATCATTTATGTCCTCTTAGGTCTAGACCTTCAATATAACATGGTAATTTATCATTTATCAGGGAATTATCATAATCTAAATATTATAATATTCCCAAAGAAGTAGCAGTCAAGAAATGAAATGACATACTGCATTGGGCAAATCTACTGTAAAAGATATCTTTAAGTGTTTAAAAGCAATGATGTCACTTTGAAGACCAAGGGGCACCTGACCCATGCTATGGTGTGTTCACTAGCCTCATATACATGTGAAAGCTGGATAAAAAATCAGAAAGACCACAGAACTATTGATGCATTTGAATTGTGGATTGTGGTATTGGTGAAGAATATTGAGTGTACCGTGGACTGGTAGAAGAATGAATGTATCTGTCTTGGACAAAGTACAGCTGCAATGATCCTTAGAAGCAAGGGTGACGAGACTTCTCTCATATTTTGGACATGTTA
The DNA here is from genome assembly GCF_000298275.1 of Orycteropus afer afer. NCBI lineage: Eukaryota > Metazoa > Chordata > Mammalia > Tubulidentata > Orycteropodidae > Orycteropus > Orycteropus afer. Next base: position 17,025,968 of record NW_006921589.1, read on the forward strand.
TCAGGAAAGACCAGTCTCTGGAGAAGAGCATCATACTTGGTAAAGCAGATGGTCAGCAAAAAAGAAGACCTCTGACAAGATGGATTGCCAGTGGCTGACACAGTGGCTCAAGCATAGCAACAATTGTGAGGATGACACAACATCAGGCAGTGTTTTGTTCTGTTGTACATGAGGTCACTATGAATCAAAACCAATTCAATGGCACCTAACAACAAGAAACATTATAAAGTAGCAGCATGCCAGTATACTATGGATTGAGTTGATGTAACCAAACCCGCTGCCACTGAGTGCATTCTGACTCATAGCGATCACATAGGACAGATCAGAACTGCATATGGTATCCAAGGCTGTAAATCTCTATGGAAGAAGATTTCTCATGTTTCTCCTGCAGAGTAGCTGGTGGGTTCTAACTGCCATCCTTTTGGTTAGCAGCTAAATGCTTCAAGCATTGTACCACTGGAGGTCCTTGAGCTGATGTTACAAGTCAAATAACGTCATATAACAATATGTTATACAGTTCTTACTATTATACAGAAAGAAAACAAAACCTTATAGTTACCTTGGTTATCTGTCAGTATCTCAGAACACTCAACTATAAAAATAAGTACATTTTAACTCCTTCATGTACTATTGGGATATAAAACAACTAATAATTATGTATTATATTAAACACATTATCATTTTTGACACTAAAAACATACTATGAATATTTAAATCCAGATGATTCAAAGTTCATTATTTTGTTTTATTTTTTGAATAAATAAAAAAGTAAATCTGAAGCAAAGCCACCATAACTGTCTAATGAAACTTTAGTACAATGATTCTGTATAAATCTACAATTGTATTTTATTTGTAGACTTTTATGTCAATATTTTAATTAACAACTTTCATTATCCAGTTATTAATAGCTTAAACAAATTGTTCCTTTATTTTCACTTTTCTATAAAGGACTGATGCAATTTAAATATTATATTTTTTTAACCCCAGGTTTGTAAATATTTTTAGAAACTGAACTCATTGAATGAATTTATTTTTTTATCACTGATGCATTTACCATATACTTAAAAATACATTTTATGTATACTAAATATTTTAGAGACCTGTTCACAGTATTGATGAATATAAAATTAGTGTATTTAATATTGTTGTTGTTGTTGTTGTTTGCCGTCGAGTCGGCCCCGACTCATAGCGACCCCTCCTTGGGTTTCCGAGGCAGTATCACTACGGAAGTAGGATTGCCCAACCTTCCTTCCGAGGAGTGGCTGGTGGGTTTGAACCGCCAGCCTTCTGGTTAGCAGTCAAGTGCCTTAGGCACTATGTTACCAGAGCTCCTGTATTTAATATTACTAACATAAATTTTAATGTTGTCACTATACCATTTAAAATGTATTTATATTTCTTAAAGTCATAATTTTGTCATTCACCTGACTATGCACAGACACTACTACTCAACCCACATCTACTAGGATTCTTCTATGCTAAACACTGTCCCATACTGACTCTTCCTGTCTCTTGCTTTCAGAGATATTATGAGCAATAGAACCAGTACACACATAGTTCACACCCTCAGGTAGGAAGGTAACAATACAAGTCTTGTGTTCAGAGGAGAGAGAAATCGCTTGATGCAAAAAGTTGCTATTAGCAAACCACTCTCAACAAGAAAAGCTTTATTTCCAAGCATTACTCCTTCATCTTTTCACCTGAGTGGAAATGCATCAGAGACACTTTTTGAGAACATCCAGTTATAGTACTCTGAGAGAGAAAAATGGGAGGGGGAAGCACCTGAAGTCAATAAAAAATGAACATAAAATATAGGTCACTGCCAAATTAATATTATCTGTATGGCATTTCCTTTTCCAATTTTTTAGAATATATCTAAGTTTTCAGGGCTAAATGCATCAAAAATCTTGCTCTTCCACAGATGATCCATTAGCAGGAGAGGACTCTGCTATCTTATCCTCTAAGCTATTTTAAAGCAAGGAGGGGTTGTGAGACCTTTGCACCCAGAGACAAATCATTCTGCTTTTATTCTTGTCATACAGGATACACTCTGCCTATGGTGCACTCTCATCTCCTGCTTCCTCTGGAGTCTAAAATCTCGGCAACAAGTGGCGTTGGTGACTAAGTCACTGAAAGCCCTGCCCTTAACGTTTTATTTCATAATATCCAGAACTGAAACTTTCTTGGTCTGTATTCATCCTGAATAAATTTGCCTCAGAGGAGTAAACAAAGCCTCACGTACTGAACGCACATCTCATCCACACCATCTGTATGTCTATCAGCATATTCCTGCATTTATGTCAATCTTGTGTTGTATATGGGAAGATAAAGAGGAGAAATGAAAATGCACATTTCCGTACTGAACCAGAGCCACAAACACTAAGTATATTTCTTCTTTTCTTGTGTAGTTTATGAGAGTCCTTGTTTTCTCCATTATTTTCATGAAATGTTGCTAAAATGGAGTATGGGAATTCTGCTTTGTACAGCTTGACACTCCTCACATTCCTTAAATCTGTGCTCAGTGACCCCCCGCATCACCTCCTCTCTTTCCCAGGTCTTCGATCTGCTCCTCGGCGCCTGTCTCATCTTCACGCTCAGTCTCAACGTGCAGTCTACATATTTCATCTCCTTTCTTAACATCAAATTCATTGTTGAAGCCATGATAATTCACAACTGTTGCTAGTGCTGAAAGTCTCATGACCAAGAAACCCCTCAGGGCTGGGTAAACTGGGACTGTTGGTGACTTTAAACTCTTCCTCCTCGCAGATAATCTCACTTCCACTCTTCAAATTCTAGTAGCTAAACAACCTACTAGCTTTAATCCTTTCTCTTCTCTTGACCCCCACAGACACTCCTAGTTCCAATACTCAACTTTTAGTAGACTGTCGTATGAGTATCCAGGAGATTGACTCCCTTAATCTACTGCCCAAATAATCTTTCTAAAAGGGAAATGTGGTTACGTGCTCCACTTCCTTAACATTTTTTAACAGATTGTCTCTAAAATAAAACTTCAACTGGATACTTAATGATCTTGTCTTCTCTACCTGTCATTTGTTTTCCTTAAGTGCCCTCCATATATAATAATACACCCAGAATATCCCATTGCAGCCTCACACTTCTAGGACTTTGCACATGCTGCACTTTCCTGGAATCTACCGTTCTCTAGAATACCTAAATTTCAACTCAGGATAGCCTCCTCTGCAAAGTTAACCATTCTCTTCAGGATCAACGAGGGTTCTTTCTTGTTTTTCCTCTGCACATTGTTTATTCCTCCATTGTTTAACAGACCTCGCTGCATTAAAATAATCTCGTTTCTCCTTTTTACCAATTACAAGATCCATGGAAGCAACAGTCAAGAAATCAAACGATGTATTGCATTGGGTAAATCTGCTGCAAAGGACCTCTTTAAACTGTTTAAGGGCAAAGATGTCACTTTGAAGACTAAGGTGTGCCTGACTCAAACCATGGTATTTTCAATAGCTTCATATGCATGTGAAAGCTGGACAGTGAATAAGGAAGACTGCAAAAGAATTGATGTTTTTGAATTGTGGTGCTGGCAAAGAATATTGAAGATACCATTGACTTCTAGAAGAACAAACCAATCTATCTTGGAGGAAGCACAGCCAGAAAGTTCTTTAGAAGTGAGAATGGCCAGACTTCATCACTTATACTTTAGTCATAGTGTCAGAAGGCATCAGTCCCTTCAGAAGGATATCATGCTGGGTAAAGTGGAGGGTCAGTGACCAAGGGGAAGAGCTTTAATGGGATGGACGGACACAGTGACAGCAACAATGGGCTCAAGTATGGCCACAAGTTGGGGGATGGCACAGGACCAGGTAGTACTTAGTTCAATTATATACAGGGTCTCTATGAGCCTGACTCCATGGCACCTAACAACAATAAGTAGAAGCACTATGTGTTTACCTGTTGTATCTATTGCACCAGAACAGTTTCTACCTCAATAAATAATTGTTGAACTATATTTAATGAAGTAACAGTACATGTATTTTTATAGTCCTCATTTTTTTGTATGGTGGAACAGATAAGAGCACATAAAAAAAATCCTGCAAGTAGGAACCTACTACCATTCTTTTACCCTATATGTCCTGGTACAAATACTTTATAATCTATATTCAATCTCTTAGAATGACTAGAATTATCAAAATCTGGAAAAAGAGCTGGCCATTTGCTTACCGTTCTTGCATCCCATACAGACAGAGACTTGTCTGCAGAACCTGTGAGTAGAGTGTTGGAGAACGGAAAAAATTCAATGCTGTTCACAGAATCCGTATGTCCATACAAGGTACATCTGCATCTTTCACTGTATAGAGAGATTAAAAGTTTTAGGAGTTAGTGCTTAATTATCATTTATGTTTTGTATATAATGCTAATAAAAACAATTTAAATACTGAGGCATAAAGTAGTTTTATAAAAAGCAAAATTTAAAGAAAACTTTTCAGAAAGAAAAATTCTACAACTACCTTATAAGTACTTTATAGAATTAGTGACATAATACTTACTAAATTTAAATTACCTTCAATTTATAGAGTCCCTTTGTTAAGCCACCTTTATACTATCTCGTTTTTCTCTTAACATGAAATTACAGAAAACTTGTTCCAATCTTTTAAAGGCATAAGCTAAGGAGAGAAAAAAAAAAAAAAAAAACTAATCCCTAAGGCCAAGCAAACTTTAACCAAAAAAAAACAACTCACTGCCATTGAGTTGGATCCAACTCATAGCGACCCTTCCTTGGTGATCCTGTTGCATACTAAAATTTGAGAACCACTGTTCTAAACTAGAAGGAGCTCTGGTGGTGCAGTGATTAAAGCATTCGTCTGCTAACCAAAAGGTCAGTGGTTTGAGCTCAACAGTTGTTCCATAGGATAAAGATGTGGCAGTTTGCTCCTGTAAAGATTTTCAGCTTTGGAAACCCTATGAAGCATTTCTACTCTGTCCTATGGAATCTGTCCTGGAAGAAGTGTAGCTGGATTGCTCCTTGGAGGTGGGAATGGCCAGACTTCGTCTCATCTGCTTTGGTCATGTTGTCAGAAGAAACCATTCCATGTTTCTTTGACACAGGTTGTAAATGTAAAAGGGAAGGGGAAAAGCCCTGAGCATAGCTGCTAAGAACTGTTAGGAACAAATGTTTTTTCTACTTAAATATTATTATTTTGGCAATTGTGAAGACAGAATACACTAGTACAACATTTTAAAGGGCTGGAAATTCAATATTTAGCCAAAAATAACTTCAATAGTGAAGATGAAGAAAAAACACTTTCATGTAAACAAAAGCTGAAATAATTCATCACCAGTAGATTTTTACATAAGAAATACAGAAAAGAATCAGTTCATCTGACACCAGATGAAAATAAAGGTATACATAAAAGAATGGAAATAATCTGAAATTACAAATACATGATCATATTTAAAATGCTTTTCTTAATTTTTTAAAAGACAATTGACTTTTTCAGGTAAAAGCAGTAATACTGTATCGAAGGGTGACCTAAGTTTATAGATGTAAAATACAAGATAAAAATTGCACAAAACGCATAACCTGTTTTCATACAGTTGATTCTTTTCTTCTCTGTCTCGTACGGTTGCTATGAGTTGGAATCAACTTTATGGCAATGGGTTTAAGGTCCTTATATTTTGTCAGGAACTGAGCTAAAGTGAAGAGAGCTGACTTAAACTCCCAGATTATCAGAGTACCAGTGAATATGAGCCAAAATGGAAGGGTCAAGCCTTTAATTATTGACTATGATAGTGTATGGTGTTGGAGAAGAATGCTAAGAGTATCATGGACTGCTGAAACAACTGACAAATCTATCCTGGAAGAAGTGCAGCTGAATTGCTCCTTGGAGGTTGGAATGGCCAGACTTCGTCTCATCTACTTTGGTCACATTGTCAGAAGAAACCATTCCCTGGAGAAGGATATCATGCCTAGTAAAGTGGAGGGTCAACGAAAAAGGGGAAGGGCCTCAATGAGATGGACTGACACAGTGTCTGAAACGATGGGCTCAGGTATAGCAAGGATTGTGAGGCTGGCACAGGACCAGGCAGTGTTTCGTTCTGCTGTGCATGGGGTCACCATGAGTCAGAGATGACTCAACGGCACCTAACAACAACAAGAATGATAGTTGATAGCAAGGACTAACCTGGAAAAGCTCCAAGTGCCCTATGTTTCATTTTTTTTCCTTATGGACCTATGCTGGGTGAGGATCAGGTGTATCAATGCAAATGTGAGGAGGTATCTCATTACCAAGAAAGTTCCAAACAAAGGCTTCTGTAGTTTTTATGAACCCAGAGCCCAGTGGAGGGAGAGGGAGAAGGACTAGGAGTAGAAAAGTACTAAATGAAATTGCCTTCAAGTTTTCTCCCTCCCCCTTATCCTGTTAAAGAGGCTTCAGCAAAGACACTTGAGGAAGGATACTGCTGATGGCCTTGGATAAAGAAGGCTCCATGAAAGTATCTGGACTAGGATAGCATACATGAGTAAGAGCATGGCTATCCAGGATAGCCTGATCCTTGACTGCAACTCCATCTAGGGACTGCACCAAATCTAGTGTGGGGAGGGCTGTTTTTCCTTGCAAGGACTGCCAGGTAATGCCTTTGTAATTGCTTATATTCAGGCCTAAAAAAATCACACATGTTTTTAACCAGGAGACAGATTCTTCACACTTTAGATGAAGTCATACAACATTAACTCCTCTGGTAACATAGTGCCTAAGGCACTTAACTGCTAATCAGAAGGCTGGCGATTCAAACCCATCAGCCCCTCCTTTTAAGGAAGGTTGGGCAATCTACTTCCATAGTGATACTGCCTCGGAAACCCAAGGAGGGGTCGCTATGAGTCGGGCCCAACTCGACGGCAAACAACAATAATTTATGATTTAAAAATAATAAAATATTGACACTTATGATAACATGGTCTCAAGAACACTTAATGAAAGGCTCAAGACAAATACACATACATATGATATAATTCCATCCATATGAAGTTCAAGAACAGATAGTTTATGTTATAGAAATCAGAATAGTTTTTCCTATGGAGGGGGCTGGTTTTTCATTAAGCAAAGCACAAGGAATTTTCTGTGAGTAAAGAAATGTTCTGTAACTTGATTGGTTTCACAGGCATATAAATTTATCAGACTTATCTAATCGGGCACTTAGTGTCTGTGCATTTCATTGTATGTAGACAATACCTCAATCAATTTAAATAAATATGTCTTATCAGAAAGTTTCTTTCTTCTAGCTTTATTCTCATAATTTTTGGGGTACAATCAATAACTTTGAATATATACTTATATGAATAACTTGATATTTATAATGACCCAACTCTCTTATCATTTATGTCTCCCAAATAAACAATTTTTCATACATGTATGGTCTAATACACAGGTCTACACTGATGGACAGAATCCTTTAATATTTGGAATAGCTACCCTAAATATCTGGAATAGCATTATATTGCTGATGGAAAAACCTCTATTTTTAATAATAAAAAAATAAGGCAAAAGGAAGAGATATAAGAAATAGGAAAATAATCCCCAAAAGATTTAACTGAGAAAAGTAAATGAAAGAAAAGCAATAGAGATAGCTGAAGAAATGAATAAAAGATGATCTGTGAAAAGCATCAGCAAAATATGATGTGTGATTAATGTTTCTAAGTCCCTACTAGCTTGAAATGATTTCTGCCTGTGACTAAATTAAACAATACTACTTGTAACTAGTTCATTAGTGTTCACTTTTTTAAAGGCTGCATTTATTAAACAGAATAAGATTTTATTTTTGTTAAATTGAGTCATACATACAAAATGTGTCCTTAAGCTAAACAGTCTTTTATTTACAAAATTTAATATTTTTAGTTAAATATAACAGAATTTAAATTATGTGTATATCCATTTCATTACAATGGTAACCTAATAAATGCCCATGGCAGAAAATGAACATTTTAGTGATGTGTCCTCACGTATATATTATATGTATTTTTGGTAAAATATTGTGCACATTCATCATTCATATTCAGACTTTGTCTGTTGTCATTAAAAGCCAACTCAATTATCTAGGAGTATATTAATTTATAGTAGTGAGGTGGAGGGAGCAATTCCTCACTGACATTTTATAGCTCGCCCATTTTCTCAAATGAAAAGAAAAAGCTGGGTCTTCACATAGCTGAAGGGGAGAGGAACTGCTCAAGGAGGAAAGGAATCTGCTCACAAGTCACTGGCTTAAGGTGTGTGTGGGCCATTCCAAGCAGACAGGCTGCAAGAACAGACTTGCGAGAGATTAATTAGCTGCCAGAGAAGGAAGGCCCATTCAGAATCCCTTTGCAAGGTGAAAATGGACTAAAGTGATGGAGCATGACAGCACCGCAAGGGATGGAAATGATTTGCACATTTCCATCAAAAACATAAACACTGAAGCCTCATGCAATTTTCTCACTCTTTCCCTGTCTGCTGTTTTCCTATCATTTTGTAGGGAGAAGTGAGTTTACAAGCAATAGCTCTTAACTTCCCTCCTGCTTTTCCTCTATTTCCCCTTCTCTCCAACTCTCTTTCTTTGCTTCCTGAGTTTATTACTCTGGTAACTGAACAATGGATATTTTTCTAAATTTTCAAATTCCTGTAAAACAAAGTTATCTATTCTTCTAGCTCAAATACATTTTCATTTAAACTGTATTTCCATATATATGGTCACTCATATGAAGACACAATTTAAACACATAGTTTTCTTTTCTGAGTCATTTACTTTTAGGGTTCTTATTTTCTTTGGTGTGTTTGTTTGGTTTAACACTATTAGTATCAAAGAAAAACTTGTATCTTTAAAATCTCAGGTGAATACATGGGTCAACACAATGTGGTTAATGGAATTATAGACCATTAATGAGAATGCAGCAATAAGACATTTCAAGGAATGAAGGAAAAACCTCCCTCAAAAAGAGTCATCTTTGTTTTCAAAAGAATAATGGAATGCATTATCTTATTAACTCTTACTAAAACCTTGACTTTATATAGTATTTATATAACAGAGTCAAAATACAATGATAACATTTATTATGGAGGTTATCAGAATAGAAGGCTCTTTATGAAATATTTAAATCTAACAACACAACATGAGCATAAGTGAAACTTATTTAAACTCCCATACTGCAATTCATGACATCCAAGTTCAGTGAGGGATTTCTACCACCCCTGGTTTACTGTAAGCTATTACAACAACCCAATGAAATTTTGTACTTCAGCAAAACAAAGTCCATAAATGATGTCCAAATTCTTACTTCAAAAGTAAGAACCTTATCAAAAGTAAAGCCTTTTCTCCACTTTATATTATCAAAAACAATACAATGACATCATCATGTAATAATTTCTTCCTTTGTGACAATGGAATAAAGTTGAATACGTACTGAGGGGGGTGGGGTGGGATATTTAGTTATTTATAACTAAGTAAAAATTATCATAGAGTCTGCTACAAAACTCTGTGGTGAAATTCATCATACTGTATGTACGCATGGAAATCATGCAATCTGAGCATCTCCGCTAGGAAGGAACCTTAATGGACCACAGTTCCTATACCGGGAAAGCTCTTGGTCAAAACTCTTTACAGTGAACATCCAGGATGAATATTGCCCTAGATGGTCCCAAGACCATTTATCTAAATGTCAGATTGCTGGCAACTCCAAATATCTGGAAAACAGCCACCATATTGGGAATATAAGCAAAAAGTGAGTAAATAATATAATCAGAATAGAGCTAAGAATTTACTCAGATTAACTTGAAGGGTTTTTTTCCTCAGCTTTATTAAATTTTTAATTGAAATGTTTTTGTAAGGTATGGGTTACAGAAAGATTAAGAGATTGAAGTTGTACACACTGATATTAGTGAGAAGCAATGGAAGTTTGGCAATAACTGGGAAACTGACAACAAATAAAATGAAGACCAATATCTAAAGGAAAAGGTAACTTCTTGTTGTTAGGTGCCTTCGAGTCATTTCCGACTCATAGCGACCCCATGCACACAGAACGAAACATCGCCCGATCCCACGCCAACTCCATATCCTTGCTATACTTGAGCCCATTGTCACAGCCACCGTGTCAATCCATCTCGTCGAAGGCCTTCAAAACTTAAGGCAAATTAATTAGGGCAAAAGTAAGTAACTACAAATCCTCTAACAGTTCCTATATTTTAAAACTATAGTTTAACATTTATTGAGTGTTTACTTTCCTAAGCAATTTACATGTTAACTAAGGTAATCTTCACAATGCTGTGAAGTAATTATAATTTCCCTAATTTATAGATAAGGTAACTGAAGTATAGAGAATTTATGTAACTTCCCTAAGATCACATAAGTAATTAGTTAGAGGCAAGATTTTAATTCAAACAGTTGGCCCAACACCATGTACTTTTAACCACTGTATATACTGCCTTCCTTACTGTACAGTAAGATAGTGAAGTCAGTGAGGACCTTGGGTCATCAGCTATTGATGAAATTATACTCTTCAGGCAGAAAAATGTATATTTTATTGAAATTTTCTTTGAAAATGAGTTAATATTTGCAATACTTTAGTGCTTATCAGTTAAACATCCATTATCCAGAAAATTAATTCATGTTAACTCATTTTCCACAGTGCCAGATAAAGCAACTTTGATGGATTAGAAACAATTTGAAACATTTTAAAATTTAGATTAAACAAACATTAGCTGTCTGATACAGTGGTGTGCTGAAGTCAACTTTCACTGTCTGGCATAAGACAGTTGTGCACATCATTGTCTAAATTCAAATTTATTAAAGTTCACAGTTATTGTTAGGTGCTGTTGAGTTGGCTCTGATTTATAGCGACCTTATGTACAACAGAATGAAACACTGCCTGGTTCTGCGCCAGCCTCACAATGCTCGTTATACCTGAGTCCATTGTTGCAACAGTGGTCGTGTTGTCAGAAGGGACCACTCCCTGGAGAAAGATATCATGCTTGGTAAAGTGGAGGGTCAGCAAAAAAAGGGGAAGGCCCTCAACAGATGGACTGACACAGTGGCTGCAAAGATGGGCTCAGGTGTAGCAAGGATTGTGAAGCTGGCACAGAATCTGGCAGTGTTTCATTGTGTTGTATATAGGGTCACTATGAGTTGGAGCTAACTCGATAGCACCTAACAACAACATCATTGCAGTCATTGTGTCAGTCCATCTAGTTAAGGGTCTTCCCCTTTTTTGTTGACTCTCCATTTTACCAAGCACGACATCCTTCTCCAGGGAATGGTCCCTTCTGACAACATGGTCAAAGTAGGTGAAACAAAGTCTGGCCATTCTCGCTTCCAAGGAGTATGCTGGCTACATTTCTTCCAGGACAGATTTGTTAGTTCTGCAGTCCATGGTACTTTCAGTATTCTTTGCCAACACCACAACTCAAAAGCATCAACTCTTCTTCAGTCTTCATTATTCCTTGTCCAGCTTTCACAGGTATATGAGATGATGGAAAATACCATGGCTTGGGTTAGGTTCACCTTAGTCTTTAAAGAGACATCTTTGCTATTCAACACTTTGAAGAGGTCATTTGCAAGCAGGTTTGCCCAGTGCAATATATCATCTGACGTCTGATGTCTTGACTGCTACTTCCGTTGGTATTGATTGTGGAACTAAGTCATATGAAATTTGTGACAACATCAAACTTTTCTCCATTTATCATGACACTGCTTATTGCTCCACTTATGAGGATTTTCATTTTCTTTATGTTGAGATGTAATCCATACTGCAGACTAGTGTCTTTAATCTCCATCAATAAGTGCTTCAAGTGTTCTTCATTTTAAGCAGGCAAAGTTGTGTTGTCTGCCCATCACAGGTTATTAATGAATCTTGCTCCAATCCTAATGCCATGCTATTCTTCATTTAGTCCAATTTATTGGATTATTTGCTCAGCATACAGATTTAATGAGTATGGAAAAAGGATACAACTGGGATGCATTCCTTTCCTGATTTTAAACCATACAGTATCTCCTCGTTCTGTTTTAACAACAGCCTCCTGGTCTATGTACCTCATGAGCACAATTAAGTGTTCTGGAATTCCTAGTCTTCTCAATGTTATCTATAATTTGTGATGATCCACACAACAGAATGCTTTTGTGTAGTCAATAAAATACAAGTAAATATCTTTCTGGTATTCTTTGCTTTCAGCCTATGTCCATTTGACAGGTTCACAGTGGTAGCTTGAAATTGACCAAGGTGGAAGTATATTCACCACTGTTGTTGTCAGGTGCCATCAAGTTGACTCTGACTCATAGCAACCCTATGCATAACAGAGTGTTTCACTGCTAATCATAAGGTTGTCACTGGACAATTCTTTGAGAAGTGAATGGCCCCTTCCTTCTTCTGAGTCTGTCTTAGTCTGGAAACTCCACTGAAACATGTCTACTATGGGTGACCTTGCTGGTATTTGAAATACTGATGGCATAGCCTCTAGCCTCACAGCAACATGCAAACCACCACAATATGACAAACTGACAGACAAGTGACTCTATGTACAACAGAACAAACCACTGCCTGGTCCTGTATGATCCTCACAATCCTTCCTATGCTTAAGCCCATCATTGGACCCACTGTGTCAATCCATTTCCAGGGAATGGAAATGTCCCTTCTGACAACATTACAAAAGTAAGTGAAACAAAGTCTGGTCATTCTTGCTTCTAATGAGCATTTTGGATGCACTTCTTCTAGGATAGATTGTCCATTCTTCCAGCAGTCCATGTTGTTGTTGTTGTTATGTGTTGTTGAGTCAGACCCAACTCATAGCGACCCCTCCTTGGGTTTCCAAGGCAGTATCACTACAGAAGTAGAGTGCCCAACCTTCCTTCCAAGGAGTGGCTGGTGGATTTGAACCACCAGCCTTCTGGTTAACAGTCAAGTGCCTTAGTCACTACACTACCAGCAGTCCATAGTATTTTCAATACTCTTTGCCAATACCATGAACTAAAGGCATCAACTCTTCTTCAATCTTTCTTATTCATTGTCCAGCATTCACATGCACATGGGGTGATTGTAAATACTGTGGTTTGGGTCAGGTGCATCTTAGTCTTCAAAGTAATGTCTTTGCTTCTTAACACTTTAAAGAGGTCTTTTAGTCTTTTGGAACAGATTTGCCCCGTGCAATACTATAGCTGATTTCTTGACTGCTCATTCCATGAGTGTTGATTGCAGATCCAAGTAAAATGAAATCCCTGACAACTTCAGTCTTTTCTCCATTTATTAAGATGTTGTTTATTGATCCAGTTGTAAGAATTTTGGTTTTCTTTATGTTAAGGTATAATCCATACTGAAGACAGCAGTCTTTGATATTCATCAATAAATGCTTCAAATCATCTTCACTTTAAGCAAGCACAATTGCATCATCTGCAAATCACAGGTTGTTAATGAGCCTTCATCCAAACCTGATGTCACATTCTTCTTCAATCACAATGTACATCTTCCCTGATTTAAAACCATGAAGTATCCCTTTCTTCTGTTTGAATGACAGTCTCTTGGTCTAAGTACAAGTTCCTCATGAGTACAATTATGTGTTCTGGAATTCCTATTCTTTACAATATCATCTACAATTTGTTATGATCCACACAGTCGAATGCCTCTCTAGAGTCAATAAAACACAGGTAAACATCTCTCTGGTATTCTTTGCTTTCAGCTAAGATCTATCTGACATCAGCAATGATATCCTTTATTCCACACCCTCTTCTGAATCCAGTTTGCATTTCTGGGAGTTCCCTATCAATACACTACCACAACCATTTTTGAATTATCTTCAGCATGATTTTATTTGCATGTGATATTAATAATACTGTTCAATAATTTTCACATTCTATTGGATCACTTTTCTTTGGAATGGGCACAAATACTGGTCTCTGCCAGTCAGTTGGCCAGGTAGCTGTCTTCCAAATTTCTTGGCATAAATGAATGAGCACTTCCAGCATTTCATCTCTTGGTTGAAACATCTCGGTGGGTATTCCATCAATCCTGGAGCTTTGTGTTTCACCACTTCCTTCCATGAAGCTTAAACTTCTCCCTTCAATATCATTGGTTCTTGAACATGAACTCCTGAAATAGCTGAATATCAACTGATTATTTTTGATATGGTGACTGTATATTCCCTCCTTCTTCTTTTGATGCTTTCTGCATCATTTAATATTTTGCCCATAGAATCAATCTTCCATATTGGAACTTGAGGCATGAATATTTTCTTCAGTTCTTTCAGCTTGAGAAATGCTGAGAATGCTTTTCCCTTTTGGTTTTCTAACTCCAAGTTTTTGTATATTTCATTGTAATACTTTGTCTTCTCGAGTTGCCTTTTGAAATCTTCTGTTCAGCTCTTTTACTTTTACTTCCATTCACTTTAGCTATTCTTCATTCAAGAGCAAGTTTCAGAGTCTCTTCTGGCACTCATTTCCATCTTTTCTTCTTTCCTTGTCTTTTTAATGAATGCTTTCTTCATTATGATCTTTTTGATGTCATCCCATAACTCATCTGGTCTTCGGTCAGTGGTGGTCAGTCCATCAAATCTACTCTTCAGATCATCTCTAAATTCAGATGGGATACAATCAAGATCATATCTTCACTTTCATGGACTTATTTTAATTTTCTTTAGCTTCAACTTGAACTGCATGTGAGCAATTGATTGTCTCTTCCACAGTCAGCTCCTGGCCTTGCTTTGGCTGATGATATTGAGCTTCTCTATTGCCTCAATCTGATTTTTGTGTATTCCATTTGGCAAGGTCCACGTGTATTGCCACTGTTTATGTTGTTGAAAAAAGTATTTACAATTAACAAATTGTTGGTCTTGCAAAATTCTATCATGCAATTTCTGGTGTCATTTCTATCACTGAGGCCATATTTTGAGACAACTGATGATCCTTTGTTTCTAACTTTCACATTCCAATCACCAATAACTATCAATAGATCTTGACTGCATGTTTGGTCAATGTCAGACTGCAGAAGTTGGTAACAATCTTCAATTTGTTCATCTTTGGCTTTAGTCATTGGTGTATACATTTGAATAGCAGTAGTATTAACTGGTCTTCCTGGTAGGCATATGGATATGATCCTATCACTGACAGCATTGTACCTCAGGGCAGATACTGAAATGCTCTTTTTGACAATAAATGCAACTCCATTCCTCTTCAATTTTTCACTCCTGGCATGAACAACCATATGATTGATTCAAGATGGCCTACATCAGTCCATTTAGCTCACTAATACCTTTAGGATATTGACCTTTATGCATTCCATTTCATTTTTGACAACTTCTAATTTTTCTAGTTTCATACTTTGTACATTCCACATCCTAATTATTAATGGATGTTTGCAGCTGTTACTTTTCTTTTAGAGTTGTACCCCATTACCAAATGAATGTCCCAAAAGCTTTACTCCTTCCACATCATTAAGGTTGACTCTACTTTGGGGAGGCAGCTCCTCCCCCTGCCATATTTTGAGTGCCTTACAACCTGAGGGGCTCATCTTCTGGCACTGTATCAGACAATGTTTCATGGCTATTCATAAGGTTTACCAATAGTATATCAGAGTGTTTTATTGCTATTCATGAGGTTTTCAGTGGCCAGTTTTTTCAGAAGTGGCTGGCTCAGTCCTTCTTCCCAGTCTATACTAGTCTGTGAGCTTCACTGAAACCTGTCCTCCATGGGTCACCCTGCTGGTATTTGAAATACTCCTAATATAGCCTCCAGCCTCACAGCAGCACACAAGCCACCACAGTATGACAAACTGACAGACAAGTGGTGGCTTTTTCACTATGGGCTTTGACAAATACCACTAACAAGGCTTTTTATTTTTCTCAAATTGAGTTTACGCCATCACCTCTGATATCTAATATCCTTAGTTTATCCAAACTTATTTTATCTCTCAAATTTATATTAATTACTTAAAGATTTCAAAAAAATTTGCTTATCTTCTGATCACACTTGTCATGTGTTCATTTCAGTTCCCTTTATTTTTTAAATTTTATTTTTTTTAAATCAATTTTATTTAACTTATAAGAGAATGAATGTGAGAGTTGGTGTCAGTGCCTTAGTTCTTAATGATATAACAGAAATTATGTCTTTGGTGTTAGTAGAACTCTTTTTATTTCCTGTCAGAGGCATAGGTTTGTTACTTGCCATCGGTAACTTCCAGGTCCTTTACTATCTACTGCATAATCTAATTTGGTTCAAAATATAATTTTCTCTGGATATTGCTGTAAAAGGCAGAAAGAGCTAGAAATGAACTGTCACATTGCTGAGTTGATCCTCATAGCCTGGGCTTCTGAAAGTTAATAGACCAAATAAAATGGTTACTTATGCTTTAGAACCTGTGTCTTATGGGGTGGAACCATGAAAGCCAATCTTTCATGTGCTTGAACCTCAGATCTGAGTAAAACATAGTGAAAGTACATAAGCTTCAATCATATAATGCAGATTTTTTCTCATGTTCTGTAGTTGTAAGATCAGTTTTTAAAATAATTGTAGCTTCTTTCTATGATTTAAAACCATCACATAGCTATTTAAGATCTTATTTTTCATATATAAAAAATGTTTTATTTTTTGAAAAGCTCTAAAATTAAAAGGAAATTTGATTAGCTTTAAAGCCATTTTTGATCAATCTCATTTAACTCTCAGTTGATCCAAAGATATAACATTAAATATTTTCAGTCCCAAACCACTTCCGAAATATTTTATTCAAACTGTTCTTTACCATATAATATGCTAACAAGTAACCACCTTGATAAATTAGATCTTATGCCTAGTTCTTAGACAGAAACCAGGTATTAGAAGTGGGAAGAGTTCACAATAAAGGAGAAATTCTCCAGTCTCAGCAGGTTGGCTTTAGCAGACAAGGGAGCTCAGCGACTAGAAATGAAGGAAAGCAAGGCTGGGATGCGTGGAAAAAATCCTTAGATTATCTTGGGACTGATGCTGTGTAGTCAAGGTTATTGGAGAAAAGAGCTTTCACCCAGCTGTTTGCTCCTGCTCAGAGCTTTCAATTCAAAGCTCAGTGCTTCTTGAATATAAAATGGTAGAAAGCTGAATGTTCCCATAACTTCTCTCAATTTGTCACATTATCATGGTTATTCCCTTCATACTACCAATTATTAGATGAAAGCAGACTCATTATTTATTTATTTTCATGTACCATCTCACACCTATCAGCCCTATGTAGAATAAAGGGCACCAATCTTATATGTCATGTTCCCCATGACAGTAGCTGACATAATTGCTTTGGACTAGGTTATTGCTGTTGTTGTTGTTGTTAGGTGCCATCGAGTCATCTCCCACTCATAGCGACCCTATGGACAGCAGAACGAAACACTGCCCAGTCCTGTGCCAGCTCCACGATCCCTGCTATACCTGAGCCCATCATTGTAGCCACTGCGTTAATCCATCTTGTTGAGGGCCTTCCCCTCTTTCATTGACCTTCCACTTCACCAAGCATCATATTCTTCTCCAGTGAATCGTCCCTTCTGACAACATGACCAAAGTAGGTGATATGAAGTCTGGCCATTCTCACTTTAATGGAGCATTCCAGCTGCAGTTTTCCAGGATAGATATGTTAGTTCTTTTAGCAGTTCACGGTGCTTTCAGGATTCTTCTCCAACACCACAACCCAAAAGCATCGACTCTTCTTCAGTCTTCCTTATTCATTATTCAGCTCTCACATGCATAAGAGGTGATTGAAAATATCATGCTTTGTGTCAGGTGCACCTTAGTCCTCAAGGAGACATTTTTGCTTTTCAGCACTTGTAAGAGGTCTTCTGCAGCAAATTTGCCCAGTGCTACACGTTGTCTGATATCCTGACAGCCGCTTCCATTGATGTTGATTGTAGAACCAAGTAATACGAAGTCTTTGACAACTTCAATCTTTTCTCCCTTTATCATGATGCTGCTTTTTGGTCCAGTTGTGAGGATTTTTGTTTTCTTTATATTGAAGTGTAATCCATACTGCAGACTGTATTCTTCAATCTTCATCAGTAAGTGCTTCAAGTCATCCTCACTTTCAGCAAGCAAAGTTGTGTCGTCAGTGTATTGCAGGTTGTTAATGATACTTCCTCCAATCCTGATGCCATGTTCTTCTTCAGATAGTCCAGCGTCTTGGATTATTTGCTCAACGTAGAGATTGAATAAGTATAGTGAAAGGATACAATGTTGACACAGTCCCTTCTTGATTTTAAACCATGCAGTATCCCTTTGCTCTGTTCAAATGACTGCGTCCTGGTCTATGTACAGGTTCTTCATGAGTACAATTAAGTGTTCTGGAATTCCCATTCTTCTCAATGTTATTGACAATTTGTAATGATCCACACAATCGAATGAATGCATTTGCACAGTCAATGAAACACAAGTAAACATTTTTCTGGTATTCTTTGCTTTGAGCCAAGATTCATCTGATATCAGCAATGATATCCCTTGTTCCACATCCTCTTCTGAATCCAGCTTGCAATTCCAGAAGTTCTCTGTCAATACACTGATGCAAACATTTTTTACTTATCTTCAGTAAGATTTTACTTATATGCAATATTAATATTGTTTGATAATTTCCACATTCTTTGGGATCACCTTTCTTTGGAATGAGTACAAATATGGATCTCTTCCAGTCAGTTGAAGTAGGTACTCCATAAATATTTATTATCATTGATGAACATGCAAATCTTGATGATCTGTGGAGACAATATTACTTTCCAACATTCAATCCAATATCCTTCCATTTGAACATCATCTGAACATACTGAAGTTATTGGTTAAAAATAAGTTAATGTGGTTTATGTGAATTTCTTTTACCCTAAAACAAGAAGGGTTATTATCAACACAAATGATCCAAGAATTACTTCTTCCAAAAGGAATTGTAGAAACTGGCAGTATTTCAGTTTTCATTTTCTCATCTGAAAGTAGAATTTAGTTCACTTAAATGTTCAACTTTAATTTACAAGCTTTCTCTTAGAGATGAAAACTTCTCAAAAATAGGAGATTGATAAATTCTATGTCACCATCCTTGATGGTATCAAGCTGAAGATCCCATTTCTCTACTGCGTTATTTAAAAATATTGGCGACAATGAGCATTTTTAAAAATGTTTGAATGAGGAAAGTCAATTAATAAGGATTAATAAGGATAATAAAAGGAGATATTTTAAGTCTATTAGGAAACTTTTAGTTCTGCCACAACATAAGTAAACAATGTTCTTTTCAACTTTATTTCTCCAGTTGATGCTATGGTCTGCCTAGAGTGACTTTACACCAGAGAGGGAAATGGGAATTTTTTTTTTTTGGAAGCCTATTTTTCCAATAGCTCCCTTTTTGTGCTATTTATGCCTACCTAACACTTCTATTTCTACTGCATTCAAAAAACAAAGTCTTACAGGAATACTTCACATATACTCATTTCCAGTATCTAAAGCCAAATATTATAGAATTCTCTTCATCTTCTCACTACTCTATCCTTCTTTGTGTCTTATTAATTTCTCCTCTTCTTAACGCTTCTATCAATTCCTCTGCAATGGAGGCATGGGAGAAAGTTGGGAATCATCAGCAGAATAAGATTGAGGTGATGTGAGAATATGAATGGAATAAAATTAAATCTGACTTGAACTCCCTAAATCAGGGTTCATTTATTGAGGACTATTCTCCCTACAAATAAAAAATATTGGGAATAGTAAACAAAATTTAAACACTGTTCATTTTTTCTCCATCAGTCCAACATTCTTGTTTACCCAAAGAATGTCATCTTTCTTTCTAGACCTCATAGTTTTCTACTCACCAAACACAAACATAAAATATGTAAAAACATAAGACAAATGCAGACAGACTGAAAGGGCAACTAGCTAGGGAATAGCATTGGTAGAGAGCTTCCCTATTATTTTACTCTCTCTCATTTTTAATAATGTGTGATTCAATAGTTGAGATATACCTGTGTTTACTCAGTATCTGTTTATTCTAAGTGCAGTGGCTGTTTTAGTCCCCTAGGGCTGTCATAATAAAATATCACAAACTGCTGGCTTATAAAAACAAAATTACTGTCAGGGTGCTGGCCATATTGGATTATTTCTGAGACTCTCAGGGAAAATCTGTTCTAATTTCTCTCACCTGGCTACTGGTAGCTCCAGGTATTCCTTAGCTTATAGGTGCAGTGTCACATAGTATCCTTTCTCTGGCTGTCTCTGTGTATCTTTTTCTCTTTTATAAGGACACTAATATATAAAATTAGTTCCCACCCAATTCCAATACTTCCTCATATGAACCGAACTGATAACATCTTCAAAGATCCTGTTTCGAAACAGAATCACATTTGCATATACAGAGGTTGTTGTTGTTGTTGTTGTTATGCACCATCGAGTCTTCTCCAACTCATAGCGACCCCTCCTTGGGTTTCTGAGGTGGTATCTCTATGGAAGTAGAGTGCCCAACCTTCCTTCTGAGGAGTGGCTGATGGGTTTGAACTGCCAGCCTTCTGGTTAGCAGTCAAGTGCCTTAGGCATGATGCCACCAGAGTTCCCATACAGAGGTTAGAACTTCAAAATATTTTTTGTGGGGATATGGTCCAATCCATAACAGTGACCCAACCTTTTAGATTTTCCAATGGGCCTCATTTTGTATAATTTTATTAATTTCAATATAAATAATAAATCAAATATAATGTCTTAAATGAGATTTAATTGTCATGTCTTCGTGTATAATGTACAAATCAGGTTAAACTTCTGGTCAGATCTTTGCCTCTTGAACTTTGTTTCAAATTGTATTTTTCAATGAATTTCTTTATCACCAGTGTTCCTGGTGATGTCAATGTATGAGGACATTCTTTGGTTGCAGTATAATTTATTAAATTATTAATATATGTTTATTCTGCAAGTGATTTTCCTCTAAACTCTCCTTTTCAGCTGGGAGACAGCTTTTGGGATTCTCCTCCTCTGGAATGTTGAATGGACAGAGAATCGAAACTACTTGAATTCAAAGGTGTTTTTCATCTTTTATAGGAAAAGCAGTGAGTAGATTCTTTTCCTCTTCGAGTGGGAAGGGGTTACAGATGCTTGTCAGGTTCTGTGAGTAGGAAATAATTTAGTACAATTCCATGGCAATGCCCTGATAAGGTGGCCAGATACCAGACAGAAAAGTCTCATGGTACCTGGGAGAGCCTGAAGTTGAGACTCCAGGCTCCTGTTTGCGCAAAGATGCTCATGTCCCATGTGTGACATCAGAGTAATAGAAAACAGAATAAAGCTGGAACATTGAGTATCTCAGCCGTGGGAAGATAACCGATGACCTGGGAATGTACCTAATGAGCAGTGTGGAGTAAGTCCCCAGTTTCTCGGCACAATTCTAGGGAGGGACCTCCCTAAGAATGACTATGGTCATTTCCAGTTAGACTTATAAGACAGAGAATCAAGTCTAAATTGACTTGACTTCTAGAAAATGTTCAATGTAATGTATTAATACAATGTAACATTTCTTGTACACCTGAATTTGTAGGTAGAAGTTCATGTGTGGTGATTGTAAATATACTCATCATATAAATAGAAGAAATTCCACATATGTTGTTCGTGTCAGGAGAGAGAGACGTTAGGAGAAGTAAAATAATATTTTATTTGCTACCATATGGGAGGTTATGATCTCCTCAAACTCTGGATCTACTTTCCCTGACACTCTTATGCTTTCCTTAGGATTCCACAGCCTCTTGCTCTATGGAAATATACCTGACAATAGTTCATGCTGCTCACTAATGCCCCAAATATTTTTTTCCTGCTGATTCTAACACATATTTAAACTTAGTGGGTTCTCTACCTCATAATTTTTAGGTCAGGCTTCAGTGAACAACTCACTAATTTAATAAATCATTATTTATTATTAATAAAATGAGAAGAATGCATGTAAAGACTTCCCTTCAACTAACACCCTGTCTCTCAGGCCTCATGGTTCCATTCCATTAGAGCATATTTTTAATATTTTCCTTTTCAATAAAATAAATTACATATAAAAACCATAATAAAGCCCTGACTTTATTCTTCTTCCAAAAATAGAACACAGATACTTTGGAAACAATGTTACTCCATTGACACTTTAAACAAACAAACAAACAAAATTAACTCTTTTGTTTTCCTAATATTGTAACCGGAGCTCTGGTAGTGTAGTGGCTAAGGCACTCGACTGCTAACCAGAGGCTGGTGGTTCAAACCCACCAGCCTATTCCTGGGAAGGAAGATGGGGCAATATACTTCCGTAGTGATACTGCCTCGGAAACCCAAGGAGGGGTCGCTATGAGTAGGGTCCAACTCAACGGCACATAACAACAGCAACAACACTGTAACTGTAATGAACAGAGCAAAATTCACAATAGAGGGCACATAACAAAAGCAACCATGAATGCCTGAACAAGTCACTCAGACATGTCTCTGAGCCAAAACAGACTAAACTTTTTGTCAGATCTTTGCTGCTGGAAAATTTTTTTAAAATTTTTATTTTAAAAAATTAAAAAAAAATTAAAACTTTGTTTTAAAATTGTATTTTGAAACAGACACAGAAGCTTTAATAGTAATCAGAGTAATTATTTTTCACTTGTTCCTATTTTTCCAAAAATTTAAAAAAAGTTATTTTATCTCTCTGAAATCTCTAATTAATAGGTATATTGCAAGATACATGGTTTCTAACCCAAATCTAATATTTAATCTCTTACCAACTAATAAAACTGGTCATTTTTTTTATCAGAAAGAATTAAATATCAGAGGAAAGATATGACATAGATTTTTAAGGCTTTTAAGAATCTGTTTTCTCATCTCCATTCATTTATTCAATGGCCTCTACTTTTTATATTAAAACTGATGTTCTTTCTTTTGTTGGTCGTTCATTTACTACTCCATTAAAATATGTCATCTGGTTTGTGTTCCTCACCATCATAACCATGATTTATATTAGGATTCTCTGCATATTATTGCCACCACAATGGTTACTCACACCTCCTACCCATAAAATCTCACAAACACTGAACTAATTAACACTTTTAAAGAACACTACCATCTATAAAAATATATTAACGTAGTTTAGAAACCACACACACACACACACACACATTTTTCTTTGTATTTATAACATCATATCACACCAACATCTTACAACTTGTGCCAGAAGTCTTTGCATCACAAATTAATTTGTTAGGAACTGAATGCATTATTGGAAAGTTTGCAAGATTATGCAGGTTATTATAAAGATCTCTCATCACCTTGGTTGTGTTGATAGAATGTCCCATTTTAAAGAGGAGGATCATAAACAGAATGTCATTTTTATCGCCTCATCCACAAAGTGCTTTTTTAACCGTCGTATGTGCTATGTTCAAATTAGGGACAGAACTTTGTAGTGAAAACCCATATATAAATACAGCAAAGTGGCCAGCTTAAGATGTTAAAATGCCAGTTTGTCTTATGAGGTTATAAATATGTCCTATCATGTCTTTACACTTTATGACCTCTATTTTACACCTTGGTAGATTCACATATGACAGATCTATCCAATTACTCATGTCAGGAATTTAAAACTACCAGTATTTTTTTTTTTTTTCCAAAGGCATTTCCTATTATTTTTCCTAGACTGTTTTGGGATTCAGTAATTTTCTTAAATAAAATCTGAATTTTATTTGAGAAAAATTGTTTTCTTATTAAGCATATTATTTTTTAAAAAAACAACACATATTTTAAAAACAGTAGTTTTTGCACTTGGACACTGACATACTTTGTATTTTGCCCAGGGCCTGGGACTGGCCTCAAATTGGGTACAATTCCCAGAAAAGACATTGAGACGGAATACAGAGTGGCTCTAAACCAAACACCAAACTCACTGCCCTGCAGGAGTTTCCGACTCATAGGGACCCCCACTGAGTTTTCGAGGCTGTAAATCTTTATGGAAGTAGATGCCCCCATCTTCCTTCTGTGGAGCAGCTTGTGGGTTTGAACTGCTGACCTTCCAGTTAGCAGTTAAGTGCTTTTCCCACTATGCCACCAGAGCACCTTAGTATGGCTCTAGGGCAGTGCTATTGAAATTTTGCCTTGGGGTATTTGGTTTTGGATATTTATTTTTCTTAAGACCAATCATAATCAGCAAATTATTTATACTTATGCAAATGACACATTCAAACAACCCCTCTTAATATGACTTCAGCTATTCCATTGAATCATGTACCTATGGGAATATCCTTTCCACTGTATGATTAGGCTGTTGACCTTGATGCTTGCTGATCGTAAGAGTGGATTTGAAAAGGCTGACTCATGACAGGCAATCACTTTTGCACAATCTGCATGAATAAAAAGATACACCTTCTTTCCTTTCTGTCCTTTGGGTGTTAGCAGCAGCTGTTACCTGCAGGATGTCATTCTGTGTAAGCTGTCTCTTAGTTTCATGCTGAGAGTACTCTTCTGTTTAAATGAAGCAGTGAAGCAGTGCAGACTCTGCTTGCTTTAAGTCAATATGATCTACTTGTGTTCACGCCTGCCACTTCTTAGCTCATTATCTTGCTGGTAGTTTTGCTTGAAGTGTTTTGCTCATCCTTTGATTATGGTCAGTCTCCTTCAGATAGCCATCTCATTGTTCTCTCATTCAGGGGCCATCCATTTTCATTGCGTGACTGGTCAGCAAGGCTGAAAGCTGATCAAGATGACTTACATGCCTATTAGACATGAGTATTGTAAGACCTAGTGGCACAGTAGTTATAAGCGCTCAGCTGCTAACTGAAAGGTCAGAAGTTAGAATTCACCAGCAGATTCAAGAAAGAAAGATGTAGCAGTCTGCTTCCATAAGATTTACAGCCTTGGAAATCATACGGGGCAGTTCTGCTCAGTCCTTTAGGTTTACTGTGCATCATAATGGACTTTACCACAGTAGGTAATTTTATTATAAGACCAACTTTATATGTTTATTATTTGAATATAGCAACATGTGTATATAACAGAAATATCAGTCAATGAATATGAGTGTGTCAATTATTCCTCAAAATCTTGACTTCAATCTAATTAGTACTGATCAGCTTGATAATATATCTGTTTTAACCTATGTGTACTTGTCTGATGAATTTCTTAATTCCATATGAAGCAATAGCTCATATATACATATATATATATTACACACACACACACACATATTTCCATAAAGTAAAATTAATAAATATAGAAGAAATTTTGAAAATCAATATATTGGCCTAAGTATAATACATTTATTGAGGTTTCTTGAATTACTTTCTTTGGTATTTGTAAAGGGCCAATGGTGGCTCAATGGTTATACACTCAGCTGTAAATGAAAAAGTCAGAGGTTTGAAACCACTACCTACTCCTCAGGAGAAAAGACTTGACAATTGGTTCCCACAGGATTTCAGCCTAGGAAACCCTATTGGGTAGTTCCAATCTGTCGTATAAGGTTGCTATGAGTCAAGATCGACTCAACAGCACACAAGAACATCATTTTGATTCTGAGAGTTATTGAGCATGATTTTGTTTTTTAATTTGGGTAAAATTGTAATATAAAGCAATAAGATGCTTTATTTTCTCTTTTTGGACAATTTAACTTGTAAACTATGACCTTGTTGAATTCCATCCCACAAATTTTGATGTTATGTTGTCATTTTTCTTCAGGTCAGAATATTTTTAATTCTGTGTGATTTTTTTCTTTGGCCATTAAGTTATTTAGAATTTACTGTTTAATTTCCCAAAATTTAGAGGTTTTCCAGTTATCTTTTTGTTATGGATTTCTACTTTAATTCATTTGTTCAAGTAACATTCTGTATGATTTCAATCATCTTAAATTTATTGATCTTGTCTTATAACCCAAGATACAATCTATCTTCATGATGTTCCATGTATATTTATAAAGAATGTATATTCAGTTATTGTTGGATTGAGTGCTTTATAAATATCAATTAGGGAAATTTGGTTGATAGTATTATTCAAGTTTTCTGTGTCTTTATTGATTTTTTTCTTTCTTCTGTCAAGTACTTGGATGACCTTGGTTTATTTAAAGGGGTTGGAACACCAATTTAGGTACCATCTAATTATATATTCATATCTTATAGTCTAATAATTTCAAAACCCTAAGTTTCTAACTCTTTCCTTCCCCTATTTAGTCATCTACTTACTGGTAGTATAAAAATTTATGTACCTAAACTACAGTGTTTCCTAATCATATAATTTTTTTTTTTGCAATCCATTTGAACTGGATATAGTTCCTTTCTTACAACATTTAGTGCAGTCTTCTTTCTGTATGTGTTGTTTTAAGTGTTATTTATTGGAATTTACATCCTTCATGGTTAAAAAGTTTGTATGTCAGTTTTACCATCTTTAGAGTTCAATACAGTGTCTTTATCAGTGTGAAATATCAGCTTAATTGAGAAATGAAATATTACTCACGTGAACAAAACTGGAATTTATCATGATTAGCAATTTAGACTCAGGAAATGGCCAGAGAACTAAAGATAGGAATATGAATAATGCTATATTAGTTTAGGAATGAATGTTTAGGACTAGAAGATTGAAATTGTAAATAATTCATTTTATTTGGATCCACAATCATTGCCCATGGAAGTAGCAGCAATCAAGAAATGAAACAAAGTACTGAACTGAGGTAATACTGCAAAAGACATCTTTAAAGTGTTAAAAATCAAAGATGTCACTTTTAGGACTAACGTGGGCACACCCAGGCAATGGTATTTCTAATAGCCTCATAAGCATGTGAAAAGTGGACATTGAATAAAAAAGACCAATGAAGAATTGATGCCTTTGAATTATAGTGTTGATGAATACTGAATATACAACGGACTGCCAAAAAAATGAACATATCTATCTTAGAAGAAGTACAGCAGAATGTTCTTCAGAAGTAAGGATAGTAAGATTTTGTCTCATATAATTTGGACATGTATCAGGAGGGACCTTTCCTGGAGAAGAAAATTAAGTTTGGTAAGGTAGAGGTCGTGGGAAAGAGAAAGACTGTCAGTGAGATGGACTAACACAGTGGCTGCAATAATGGGCTCAAACAGCAGTGATTGTGAGGATGACACATGATCGGGTGGCATTTCCTTCTGTTGTACATGGTGTCATTTTATGGAGGACTGACTCAACGGCACCCAACGACAACAGGGTAGAAGAGGTAACTAGAAACCCTCTTCATTTAACTAGCATAATTTTAAAAGGCAAATGCTCATATTATGTTCTATTAAAATGTTTGTGATAAACACAGTCCAATTTATTTTTTCACAATTTCACAAATTAGAAAGAAGGCATGGTTTAAAACCTGCTATATCTGCTAAAGAAATGTGAAAACTTGAGTGTTCCTTAATTTGATATCAATATGGAAATAGCTGTTTGGAAGTAAAACTCCCCCCAAATAGTACTGTTTTTAAAGTATTGTAACAAATCATTTTAATTATTTCTTTTGTAAGTTCTCTAGTATTTCACAGATTTAAAATTAAGATATTTTATAAGGTTTTAATTCCAGTCCTTATCTAAAAGATGTTATTGTTGCTGTTGTTAGGTGCCATCAAGTTGGCTCTGATTCACAGTGACCCCATGTGCAACAGCATGAAACACCTGGCTATACTTGAGCCCATCTTGTAGCCACTGTGCCAATTAAAACAATCTAAAACACAGTGTAGGTTTTTCTTTTCTTTTTTTTTTTAAATAATTTTCTTTTAATTATTTATTTATTTTTATTGTGATTTGGGTGAAAATTTACAGAGCAAATACACTTTCCATACAGCAGATCACATACACTTTGTCTCATGACATTGACCACAGTTCACCACAATGCAACAGCTCCCCTCCCACTTCCTCCTGATGGTCACCTCTTCCCTATGTCCATCCCTCCATGCACCCCTGTCCCCTGAGCTGTCTACCCGTGCATAAACAGCCCTTTTTTCTCCCATGATTGTTCTCTCCAAGGAGTGTACTACCTCAGGTAAATGCTCAACTAGTATGCCTGTCTATTGCTTGGTTGGAAGCCACAGGTGTGCGTTCAGTTCCAAACCTGAAGGGCAGCTAGGGGCCATAGTCTCAGTGGTTCCACCAGGCTCCATCGGGCCAGGAAACCTGTTCCTCGCCTTTTTTTTTTTTTCCAAATGATTTTGAGTTTTGTTCCACATTGTTCCCCCTGTCTATCCACCACCTCCTACAAAGATCCTCTTCCAAGTGGTTGACAGTAATAGCCAAGCACAATCTATTTCTTCTGGTCTCATAGTCATATAGACTGTAGATCAGATGGTGTACCAGTCATTAGGACTGATTGTTTCCATAAATTTTTGGTTTTCTTCATTCTTCTTGGCTCTGGACAAGGAGAGACCCATCGTTGCATCTAGATGGCAGCTTGCAAGCTTTTAAGATCTCAGTCA
>NW_006921589.1:17054722-17055211 GCF_000298275.1 Orycteropus afer afer
TTCCGAGGAGTGGCTGGTGGGTTTGAACCGCCAGCCGTCTGGTTAGCAGGCAAGTGTCTTAGCCACTATGCTACCAGAGCTCCACTTCATATAGATACCAAATATTTCAGTCTGTCCACCCATCTATCCACCCATATACCCGTGTTTGCCTTCACTGAGCATGCTGTACTATATGTGCAAAAGTGTTCATCTTTGTTGTCTGTACTTCCCACGTACTTCTCTATATCTTTCTCTTCCTCAATGCCACTATATTGATCATTCACATTTGGTACATTGCCCTTTTCTTTATCCAAATCAAAATTTATCTCTATCTATCTAACAGTATTCCCTCCCCTTCCCCTCCTACCCGTGGTAACCAACAAAGAAAATGTCCTTCCATAGATAAGCATTTCCTTGCCTATTATAATAATGGACTAATACAGTATTTGTCCTTTTGTGATTGACTTATTTCACTCAGCATAATGTCCTCCAAGTTCATCCACATTATGC
>NW_006921589.1:17061400-17067665 GCF_000298275.1 Orycteropus afer afer
TCCATTGCATCAATTCTACCCCTTTGGCCTTCCAATGTGTTATTTATTTCTAATAATTTAGTATTAATTAATTAATTAATTCTGGATTTCTATCTGTAGACTTAGAATCATTTCTAATTTTTCATTTATTTTGTCATTTTGTTCTTGTATTTTCTTCCAGAATTCTTCTAAGATTTTTTTCTGTGTTTTCTTTGGTCTATTTCTCAATCCTTTGAAGATACCTAAATATAATTCTTTTGAATTCCTTTTCAGAGAGTTCCAATGCTGCTTTTTCCTCAGGGATGTATTCTGGGTCTGTATCCTGTTCCCTTGTTTCTACCACTTTATCTTGCTTCTTTGTGTGGACTGTGATGTCTGTGTTTCCAAAGCATCATGGTATTGTATTAAGATCTCTGGTGGTTAATTGTTTGTGAAGAGCAGCCAAGAGTGATTCAGGCTCTTCTTGGTGGTTTTTTATCATTGGCCCATTGGTGGAGAAAGAGTTGCTGGCTGTTGCTAAGTAAGTGAAGTTGAAGGAGGTGTGGGTATACTTGTATGTTATGAGGACTGTTGCTGTCTCCCAGTCAGTTAGGCAAAAATTACAATTGAATAACCATCGAAAAAACTATAAGAACATGGACAAAAAATACACCCTGAAATCACACAGGACCAGTAACCCAAAAAAAGAAAAAGGGGGAAAGAAGAAGAAAACAGATAAATCTGCAATATCTAGGGATAGGTCACTGAGAGTAAAAAGGTAGAGAAGAATAATTAATAAAGAAAACAAACAAACAAACCAACAATACAAAAGAAAATAAAAGGAAAAACAGAACAAAACAAACAAACAAAAAAAGCAACAAGGGACAGGGTTAACCACTAGAGAAAGGAAAAAAAAAAAGAAGAAGGTGCAGACTAGAAACTTTTCAGTCGTGCAGTGCACTTCCAGAGAGTTGTTGGGGTTACTGGAAAGCAGAACCTCTTCTTAAGTCCCTGGATTCTGGTAGAGCGCTGGTTACTTGTTGATTTGTTTTGTCTTGGTTTTATGGTTTAATATTTTGAAAAGGTGAAGCTGGTGTGTTTTATTTTATTATCGATTCAAGTGAATTGGGTCACTCTGCTGTTTTCTTTGTGGTTCTAGAATCACTGTGTGTAGTGTGGATTGTCTTTCTGTTGTAAAGAAGGTTTAGAGTTCGAAGTGGGAGGTTTTATGGTAATTTGCTGAATATGTTTTCTTCTATTGAGTGAGTGAAGATATTGGCGGAGAAGGTGGGAGTGGAAGAAGGAAAGCTTGGTATTGCTAGGGTCAGTTTCTAGAGCTTTGAGCAGGCTATTTTTGATGACATATTTATTTGCAAGACTGCAGCTCAAACTCAGGAAAGATTCTTATTGTTAGAGCGTGGCAGATTTCCACCAATTTCAGGCTCACTCAAAGATCCTGCCTCCGAGGCCCCAAAGAATGGCTCCAAGGCAAAAATCCGGGGAGTGCAGTTTCTTCCCTCTCCCTTTTCCGTCTGACCGCGGTGCTAACATAATCCTGCCAGACCGCTAATGGCCGGCTCTGGAGTTTGTCTGTGATACCGCCCAGCTGCGACACCAAAGATGTGCGCAGTTTCAACTGTGTTAGGGTTGGGGGAGTACCTGCTAGTGACCTGTGGTTCCAATCTCTGTGACAAAGAAAAGCACGATGTCTCCCAGTCTGACCCCAGTCCACACTGTGACCTGCTGGGAGGGGACGGAGCTACCCTTCCTGTCACAACAGTAAGTTTTCCTCGGAATCTCAGCGGAGGTGTCTGTGCCCTCCACCGGCACCCAGAAGAACCAAATTACCTCCAAAAAATCAAGATCAGCTGCTGGAGGCAGGTCTCTGATGCTGCCCAATGGAATATTAGAGTGGTCACTGGTAAGCTGTTATAAGGCATCCTCCCTCTTGGCTTGGGGATCTCAGGTGGGCGCCATAGCCCGGCACACAGTGACTGCTCCAGAAGAGTTTCCAGTGCCTCTCTCGGGTGCCCATCCATCCTCCTCCAGTAGCTCTTTTCTAAATAATCTCCCTGTGATTTCCTCTAATTCTGCTCTTCAGTGTTTGATGCACTCTGATTCTGTGAGCTGTTCAGAGCACTGAAATTCCTAATTCAAACTGTTGTGGCTAGTTTTCCAAGACCTTAGATGCCAGAGGGATAAAGCGTGCTGCTCACTGCGAATCCATTTTGAATTCAGGTTTTTTCTTTTTTTTTTTTTTTAATGTTGATTTCAGTATAATTCTAAGCTAAGGTATAAAGTTTTTTTTTTTAAGTTTAAAATTAAGGTATTTTAACATTATTATATTATTTTTATTGCATATTCAAATATTTCCTCTTGACAAATGTTGTTGTTATGTGCTGTTGAGTCGGACCCTACTTACAGTGACCCCTCCTTGGGTTTCTGAGGTGGTATCACTATGGAAGTAGATTGTCCAACCTGCCTTCTGAGGAGTGGCTGGTGGGTTTGAACCACCAGCATTCTGGTTACTAGCCAAGTTTTTTTTCAACTACATAAATATAAAACTTGTCTGAAAGAAAAGCTAACATAAATGTTGTTTTTGTTGTGTGCCATCAAGTTGATTTGGACTCATAGCGACCTATGAGTCATACAGAGTAGAACTGCCCCAAAGGGCTTCTTGGGTTGCAATCTTTATGGAAGTAGATCTCCAAGAGCAACTGTTGTGGTTGAACTGCTGACATTTCTGTTAACAGTTGAGAATTTTAACCATTGTGCATCAGGGAAAAGATTATTCACTGACATTAGTTACATTTATCACAATGTGTTAACATTCTCTTTCATTGTGTTCGGGTTGTTTCTTGCCCAGTACTCTAGTTTCCCTGTCCTCTTATCTTCTCAACTTCACTTTTGAGTAAATTCTTGACATTTTGGTCTCATATCAATAGTTTTTAAGTAGGAAACCAATCTTATGGGTAATATCTTTTATTTTGTGTGCCACTTTGATGTCTTGCTAAAAGGTGATCTCAAATAATAGGTTCAATTCTAGATTCAAAGAATGTCTCAGGGCTATCATCTCAGGGAATCTTACATACTGTTACAATTTTTCTTTTCCAATAAGAATTTGAGGACTGCTCCATATTTTTCTGCCATTCTATCCTGGGTGAATTATTGTGTCCCTCATAAGAATGGTCTGTGGTGGTAGCTGGGCACCATCTAGTTCTTATGGTCTCAAGGCAGACAAGCTTTTGTCTCTTAATGGACATGTTTCTTCTCTGTGCTTTAGGTTACATTCTTATTGTTTTGTTTCTGGAGAGTACAGACTTGTAGTTGTATATTAGATGGTCACTCACAAGCTTTTAAGACTTTACACAATACACTTAACTAGGCTGCAAATCATCATTTTTGTGAAAGATGTTATACCAATTGACAGAGTTTACTGTGAGACTCATGGTCCTAAGCCTTCGAACCCAGAAAACCAATTCTGGAAGGGTGTTTGGTTATGTCAGCAGAGTATCTGTATTTGTGTCTTCAAGGAATATAGGTGTCTGCATCTACATATTTTGTATTTACACATACCTAAAGATACTTCTATCTGTTCTCATCTATCTACACATTTGTACCTATGCATACAACAATTTGCTTATACCTATCCATATGTACTCAAATGCTTGTTTTTACTTTGGTTGTGCTGTGCTCACTATAGCCACATTTGATGCCACATTTCCTATCACCAAAAATAACTAGTCTCTACTGTATAAAGTGTACTTTCCCTACCCCTGATCCCTGATAAGTACCAGTGAACATTGTTGTTGTTGTTGTTGTTGTTGTTGTTAGATGCTGTCGTGCCAGCTCCAACTCACAGAGAACCTATGTACAACAGAATGAAATACTGCCTGGTCTTGTACCAGCCTCACAATACTTGCTATACATGAGCCCATTATTGCAGCCACTATGTCAGTCCATCTCACTGAGTGTCCTCCCCCTTTTTGCTGACCCTCCACTTTACCAAGCATGATATACTTCTCCAGGGACTGGTCCCTTCTGATAACATGACCAAAGCAGGGGAGATGAAGTCTGGCCATTCTAGCTTCCAAGGAGCATCCCAGCTGCACTTCTTCCAGGACAGATTTGCTATTTCTTCTAGCATTTCATGGTACTTTCAGTATTCTTTGCCAACACAACTCAAAAAGATCAACTCTTCTTCAGTCTTCCTTATTCATTGTCCAGTTCTCACACGCATATGAGGCAATCGAAAACACCATGGTTTGGGTTAGGCTCACCTTATTCTTCAAGGACACATCTTTGCTCTTCAGAACTTTAAAGAGATCTTTTGCAGAAGATTTGGCAGTGCAATACATCACCTGATTTCTTGACTGTTGCTTCATTGGTGCTGAATGTGGAACCAAGTAATATGAAATCCTTGACAACTTCAATCTTATCTCCATTTATCGTGATACTGCTTATTGGTCCAGTTGTGAGGATTTTCATTTTCTTTATGTTGAGGTGTAATCCATACTTCAGATTATAGTCTTTAATCTTCATCAGTAAGTGCTTCAAGTCATTCTCACTTTCAGCAAGCAGAGTTGTGTCATCTGCATATCTCAGCTTGTTAATGAGTCTTCCTCCAATCATGATGCTGTGTTCTTCTTCATATAGCCCAGCTTCTCACATTATTTGCCCAGCATATGGATTGAATAAGTATGGTGGAAAGGATACAACCTGATACACTCCCTTCCTGATTTTAAACCATGCAGTATCCTCCTGTTCTGTTCGAATGACCACCTCCTGGTCCATGTGCAAGTTCCTCATGAGCACAATTAAGTGTTTTGGAATTTCCATTCTTCTCACTGTTAATCCATAATTTGTTATGATCCAAACAATCAAATGCTTTCTCACAATCAATAAAAAATAAGTAAACAACTTTTTGCTGTTCTTTGCTTTCAGCCTTTTGACCTGAAGGGCTCATCTTCAGGCACTATATAGGACAATGCTTCAGGGCTATTCATACAGTTTTCTAATATATCAGACAGTGTTTCACTCTATTCATAAGGTTTTCATTGGCTAATTCTTGGAGAAGTGGATGGCCCCTTCCTTTTGCCAAGTCTGTCTTAGTCTGGAAGCTCCACTGAAACCTGTCTACCATGGGTGACCCAGCATCTGAACAACACTCAAGCCACCACAGTACAACAAACTGATAGACTAGTGGTGGCCAACAAACATTGGTCTCTCTATATTTATTTTCTTATGAAAGAGGGACCATACAATTTGTCCTTATATACTCGGCTTACCTCCCTTAGCGTTATGCCCTTTTGTCCATCCATGTCATAGTGTGTTTTGCAGACTCATCATGGCTATATAGTATTCCCTTGCGTGTACCACAATTTTCTTATCCATTCATCAGTTTTATGGACATTTGGTTGTTTCCATTTATTTGCTAATGAGTAAAACAGGAATGAAAGGTGTGCATATCACTTCATGTCATTATTTTTATGTCTGTAGGGTTTATAACCCCACCACTCATTTATCAGTTTGTCATACTCTGGTGGCTTGCATATTGCTGTGAGCTATGATATTTTCAATAGCCTCATATGCATGTGAAAGCTGGACAATGAATAAGGAGACCAAGGAAGAGTTGATGATTTTGAGTTGTGGTAAACCAAAAATCCCACTGCCATCAAGTTGATTCTGACTCATAGCGACCCCCATTGGGTTTCAGAGGCTGTACATCTTTAGAGAAGTAGATTGCCTGGTCTTCCTTCTGCAGAATGGCTGGTGGATTTGAACTGCCAACTTTCTGGGTAGCAG
This sequence comes from Orycteropus afer afer, assembly GCF_000298275.1. Classification (NCBI taxonomy): domain Eukaryota; kingdom Metazoa; phylum Chordata; class Mammalia; order Tubulidentata; family Orycteropodidae; genus Orycteropus; species Orycteropus afer. The sequence goes on from NW_006921589.1 coordinate 17,067,164, forward strand.
TCAAATGCCTAAGGCACTGCACCACCAGAATTCCTTGTTGTTAGGTGCCACCGAGTCGGGTCTGACTCATAGTGACCCTATGTACAGCAGAAAAAACACCCTGGTCCTGTGCCAGCCTCACAATCCTTGCTAATACCTGAGGCTATTATTGCAGCCACTGTGTCAACCCATCTTGTTGAGGGCTTTCCCCTTTTCGTTGACCCTCCACTTTAGCAAGCATGATATCCTTCTCCAGGGAATGGTCTTTTCTGACAACATGACCAAAATAGGTGAGATGAAGTCTGGCCATTCTCGCTTCCAAGGAGCATTCCAGCTACACTTTTTCAGGACAGATTTGTTAGTTCTTTTGGTGGTCCATTGCACTTTCAGTATTCTTCTACAACACCACAACCAAAAGCATCAACTCTCCTTGTTGTTGTTGTTGTTGTTATGTGCCGTCGAGTCGGCCCCGACTCATAGCGACCCCTCCTTGGGTTTCCGAGGCAGTATCACTACGGAAGTA
>NW_006921589.1:17067925-17074720 GCF_000298275.1 Orycteropus afer afer
TATTTTTGTAGAAACTATGAGAGCACAATTTTGTCTTCTAATTTAATTTGGTATAAAACATACCTAAAGGCTTGCTATCTTTGGACTTTAATAAAATTGATTTGTAGAATCAAGAAATCAAGAGCATCATAAGTATGGCTATTAAAAAAAAAAGGGTAAACAGTGATGGAATAAAAGAACTCTCCTTGGGTCTTCCTCATTCATTGTCCAGCTCTCACATGAATATGCAGTGACTGAAAATACCATGGCTTGGGTTTGGCACACCTTAGTCTTCAAAGAGACATCTTTTCTCTTCACCACATGAAAAAAGTCTTTTGCAACAGATTTGCCAAGTGCAATACATTGTCTGATGTCTTGACTGCTGGTTCCATTGTTGTTGATTGTGGAACCAAGTAATATGAAATCCTTAATAACTGCAATCTTTTCTCCATTTATCATGATACTGCTTATTGGTCCAGTGGTCTATTTTATCTGTATCAGTATGGCAACCTATGTTTTTGTTTGTTTGGTTGATTGGTTACTAGTTGCATGGATTTTTTTTTTTTTCCTTATCCCTTCATTTTCAGTCTCTTTATGTCATTATGTGCAAGGTGTGTTTCTTGTAGACAGCAAAAAGGTGGAATATGTTTTTGTTTTTTGTCAATTCTGCCACACTCTGCCATATGCATGGAGCATTTAGACCATTTACATTTAAGATTATTGCTGAAAATGAAGTATCTACCTCACCCAGTGTGCTATTTGTTTTTTGAATGTTCACATAGCTTCCCATATTTGCAGGTTTGGTTCTCTGACTTCTTTTTTATTCTGATTTTTCAGTTTTTGCTTGTATTTGGCTGCTTTTTTGTGATGACCCTTATTGCTAACTTTGTTCTTTTTTTCTGATTGTTTCTTCTTCGTGATTCCTTTGTGGTTACTACAGATATTACATTACACAACTTAAAATCACAACAACATTTTCATATGAAAAACAGTTAACATACAACCTTAACATAATAATTCTATTCCTGACATGAGCCTCCCTTCCCCATTTCTGTTGATGTGTTTCCATTAAAATTGGTATATAACCTACATGGTTACTTTTTATTTATCTCTTACAAACTTGTTGTTGTATTGTTTGTAGGATTTAATTATTGAGTTTATTTCCTGAAACTATCATATACTTTGTCATACTTAGTCCTTAATAATTGCCTGGGTTGTATTTTTTTGGGAGATCTCTTTCTTTCTTCTTTTTCATTTTTCCCTTGTATAGAAATAAGTATTTATTTAATGCCCTTGCCTTTCATGTAGAGTACTCCTTTGAATAATATTTGCAGAGCTAGTCTGGTAGTGACCAATTCCCAGAGCGTCTGTTTGGGAATGTCTTGACTTTCCTCGCAGTTTTGAATGACAGCTTTTCTGGGTAAAGCAGTCTTGGTTGGCAATTGTTTTCTTTCAGTATTTTATATATTTCACTCCATTGTCTTCTGGTCGCTGGAGTTTCTGGGGAGAATTCCACATTGATTCTCATAAAGCCTCTTGGTGTGTTATATTGTGTTTTTCTCTTATTGCTTTCAGAATTCTCTCCCTGTTTTTGGTTTTCAAGAATTGTATTAGGATATGGTATGGAGTGGATCTTTTTGTGTCTCTTTTAATTGGGGTTCATGTACCTTCCCCTATTTGCAGACTTGGTTCTCTGTTCAGATCTAGGAAATGCTCTCTGCACTTGTTTTTATTGGTTGTTCAGTGGGTTAGTTGCTGGGGAGCAATTGGGAGCCTCGATTCACTTTCCCATCTTGCTTCCCACAGAGCTCCTTCTAATAAAATATCAGAAAAAAAGAACAAACAAACTACCATCAAGCTAATTCTGGTTCATACTGACCCTCTAGGACAGACTAGAACTTCCCCCATAGGGTTTTCAAGGCTGTAAATCTTTGTAGATGCAGACTGCCTCATCATTCTCTCATAGAGTGGCTAGTGGGTTTGAACCACCAACATTTTGGTTAGGAGATGAAAGCTTTAATCACTGGACCACCAGGGATCCTTTCTAATATAAATAGTGATGAATAATAGTAGTCCAGTGAGTTGACACTGACTTAATTGCAGCAGGTTTAACTTTATATACTCACTGGTCCTTTGTATACTTCTGCTCTGATACTCCTATTTGCTCATCTTGGAATATCTTTCTGGCTCTTGGAGAACCTAAATTCTACCCAACCTTCAAGGCCTACCTGAAATCCCACCTTCTCTATCAAGTCTTCCCCTATCACATGAGAAAAATAAAATACTTCTCTTTATAGTCCCATAAGATTTCCAAGTTTCACTATCGTTTAGCTATTATTAACTCTGGACTTTTATTTATTATTATGAATGTATTTATATATCATGTCCTCATTCTTGAGGTGGAGAAAGACAATGCCTTTTTCTCATTCTTCCCTCTAAGAAGAGGAGTTGTTAATTTGATTCATTAGTGTCATAGTTACTTAGTATTTTCATAACAAAAATATAACAAATATGTGGCATTAAAGAACAAAAATCTATTCACTCATAATTTTGGAGGCTAGAAGTCCAAGTCAGAGCACCAGCTGTAGGTCAGGGTTTTCCCTGGTCAGTAACCCTGGGTATTCCTTGGCTAATAGATGACCCCTCACACCTGAATCTATGTCTCTTTCTGTGCCTTCTTTTCCTTTTTAAAAGACACCATTCAGGAGGGATTAGGTAGGTTTAAGACCTATCCTATTACATGTTGTTATTTGCCATCGAGTCGGCCCCGACTCATAGCGACCCCTCCTTGGGTTTCTGAGGCAGTATCACTACGGAAGTAGGAATGCCCAACCTTCCTTCCGAGGAGTGGCTGGTGTGTTTGAGCTGCCAGCCTTCTGGTTAGCAGTCAAGTGCCTTAGGCACTATGCTACCAGAGGACCTATTTAACATGACAAAAGAAAAATCCTTATTTCCAAAAAGGGTCACATTAATAGGTATTGGATTTCAACATATGTTTTTTTGGGGACACAATTCAATTTATAACTATCAGCATCTGAGACATTAAATATAACAGATTCACTAGTGTGTAGGACCTCAGCATGTTGGAGGGTCATCACCATGCATAATTCTGCTCTTTCCCTAAGTCTTACACTCACGAAGCTCAAGATATGGCCTGCTCTTAGAAGTCTCTGCTATTTCCCTGTTTGATTTCCTATTCTCCTCCACATTTTAGAATTGATAAACAAACAAACAAAAAACACCAAAAAACTAAACTCACTGCCAAGTTGATCCCAACTCATAGCAACCCCTCCTTGAGTTTCTGAGGCAGTATCTCTACGGAAGTTGATTGCCCAGTATTCCTTCTGAGAAGTGGCTGGTGGGCCTCCTGAACAGCAGTTAAATGTCTTAGGCACCATGCCACCAGAGCTCCATTAGAATTGATAAGCAGAATGATTATTCCATTTTAGTATCTTTTCCTTTTATTCTCACTCTGCTCAAATACACTGAGAGCGTTGGTTATTTTTCCAGTTTCTGGACCAGCCAGAAATTTGCATTATTCCAACTTCTAGCTTCTATTCAATTGACTTTAGTGTTCGTATGCATACCTCTTTCATGAGTTTTATTAGAAGAAAGTGACTCACAATTCATGACTCGGGTTTATACGGCACTTCTAGCAAAACATTAACACTTTTTATCAAAACCCAAATGACACTAAAAAAAAATTAGGTTTATCTTTGCAAGTAATTTGGCAATCCTTAGGGGCAGGATGGTTATATAAATTATTTTTATTTATTTTCAGCAAGCAAATTTAATGACTTATGGAATTATGTTAAGTGGAATCAGAAATATATTTAGGATATGTGTTAACTGGTATCACAGGTGTTAATAAATCAGTGGTTTTCAAGCATTTTTCAGGCACAAATATCTTCCTACAAGAAAATTTTTATAGAAGCCAATTGTGTTAAAACAAAACAAAATCAGTTTGACATGAATGTGAGAGCCTATTTCTTCATTTATTCATTCATTCAACAAATAATTTTTGAGGACCTTTTAGGAGGTTTAGTGGCATAGTGCCTGAGGCATTTGACTGCTAACCAGAAGGCTGGTGGTTCAAACCCCCAAGCCACTCCTCAGAAGGAATGTTGGACAATCTACTTCTGTAGTGACATCACTTTGGAAACCCAAGGAGGGGTTGCTGTGAGTCGGATCTGACTCCATGGCAGTGAGTTGTGTTTTTGCATGAATAATTCAAATAAACTCCTCCTCCCATTATGGTTTCATTCTAGTGTCTCTGTGTGTGAGACAATAATTATATAAATATTTAAGACATTTGGTGACGTAGTGCCTAAGGCATTTGACTGCTAAGCAGAAAGCTGGCAGTTCAGACACACCAGCCACTCTTCAGAAGGAAGGTTGGGGAATCTACTTCCGTAGTGATACTGCCTCAGAAACCCAAGGAGGGGTCGCTATGAGTCGATCTGACTCCACGGCAGTGAGTTTGTTTTCTTGGGGGATTTTACTTTGATAAGTAGGACCCCTGGTGTTTCAGTGGCTATAGTCATTAACTGCTAACCAAAAAATTGGTGATTCAAACCCACCAGCCACTCCATAAGAGAAAGATGTGGCAGACTGCTTCCATAAAGATTTAAAGCCTTATAATCAATACGGGCAGTTCTACTCTGGCTGATAGGGTCAGTATGAACTAGAATCAATTCAATGGCAGTGAGTTTTTGTTTTTCTTCCTTTTTTTTTTTTGATAACTTTATGTCCTCAAATAACTGTAAGTCCCTGGAGCATCACTGTAAAATGGCTGTCACTGATCATCAAAGCAGAAGATGCAGCAACTAGAATTATTCACTAACTACTTCCCATGTACCATGTAATGCATCAGTTGTTGGAGATACAGCACTGTGCAGAAGAAGCAAGATCTGCTTGTGGATCTTTTTTACTAGAGAAAGTAATAAAACTGGTGATGTGAGAGAGTTATGGCGAGCTTTGCTCCAAGTTTAAAGGTCAGGAAGAAAACTGATACATTGCATACCTTTTTATACATTGTATATAATTAGATGTATTTGTGTACATATACACATATATGTGTATGTATGCATGTGTGCATACACTGACAATTATTTTGTTCCCTTAAATAAAAAATGAAGTATAGTCCTATAAGCAATATTAATTTGAAACATACTTTGAAGAATGTTAGTATTAGATTTTTAAACCAGCAATTAGATATGTTTGTCAGTTGAAAATATTCATGTATCTGGGTTTGACAGAATAACATATTGATCCTTTCAAACATATTCATTCATGTGTATAATGATATAAGCTGTATTCACTTTCCACTGAGAGTTCCTGCTGGACCAAGGAGAATACCATACAAGTCCAAAATCTCCCAATCTTGAGGTTAAGCCCATTATGCTCCATTATTTCACTTAATTCATCTCTCCTGCTTGATGAATGCACTACGGGTAGGAGTTTACAGTAACTTGTATGCTTGTTGCAATGCCATTACTCTGATATTCCTATGACACTCAGTGCTTAGGAATCTGAAGTATTGTTTTTATCACTTTCTATTTCCTATAATATGCTAAACTCTGGAAAACAAACAGTATATCAAAGATTTCCACAACTTCTCTCATTGTTATGACACACAATAAGTATTGTTTATTAGTGACAAACATACTAAATGAAGAATATAATAAATTTGTGGATACTCAAGAAAAATAAATTTGGCTAAATTACTGATTAAAAACTTATTCTGTCTCTGGATGGTGGAGTAATTGATGGTCACAAAGCCTTCTTTCATGGGACATCATAGGCCTTTCGAAGTATCTTCACAATATATTTTATTCTAATTTATGGATTAGAAGAGACTTTATAGGATTTTCAGGAATAAGAAGTGCTGTTATTAAAAGTGATCTATGTTATGGGGAAATAGTTATCAAGAATCCAAGACCTATAGTATCAGAGTTTGGTATAAAGTGACACCAGAAACTGTAATGAGTTATTGTCGTTACCATTGTATTGTTTTGAAAGCAAAGTACTACAAAGTTTGTCTTCATGTGGCCTAAACTGGCTTGGTTTAATCTTATTTCCTTATTTCAAGGCAAAATACCAAACGTTCAAGTGACCTTTAAGTGATTGATATATTTAGCATTTCCAACTAATTTACAACCATATTTGTAAAACAGGGTACCACAGTTCTTTCTTTTAAATCATCACCAAAATAGTGTAAACTTAAGCCTTTATCAATAAAATATTTTCTTATATTCACAATTTTCTTTTTTTAAAAAATGCATTTTGTTGAAATGTAATTTATTTAGATGAAATACACAAAACTAAAGTGACATGGGTCAATGCATCTTGTGTGCATGTGTGGGTTTTTTTTTTTTTTTTTGGCAGTGTTCCCTCCCCTGCCCTCCCACTCCTGCCAACCAACAAAGAAAGTTTCCCTCCATATGTAAACATTTCCTCCAACCTCCACAACAATGAACTAATACTATAGTCTGTGATTGACTTATTTCACTCAGCCTAATGTCCTCCAAGTTCATCCATGTTATGCGGTGTTTTGCAGACTCTACATTATTCTTTAGTGCTGCATAGCATTCCATTGTGTGTATGTACCATAGTTTGGTCATCCATTCTTCCATCGATGGGCACGTAGGTTGTTTCTATCTTTTTGCTGTCATAAATAGTACTTGATGAAAATGGGTGTGCATATATCCATTCCTGTCCTGGCTCTCACCTCTGTAGGATGTATACCTATGTGTTAGACTGGGTTCTCTAAAGAAACAAAACCAGTAAAGCTTATATATATATATGTATGTATAT
>NW_006921589.1:17074820-17120471 GCF_000298275.1 Orycteropus afer afer
CTGGCTGGCAAGTCCAAAGTTGCTGGATCAAGCGTCAAGCTGGAGGCTTTTCCTGACTCTTGCAACCACAGGGGTTGTGGAGCTCAAGGCGGGCAGGCAGTAAACCGGCTGTTGACTCCAGTGAATGACTAATCCAAGATCTCCAGGCCGAACGGTGGACTGTTCACTCACAGACAGTTGTAGGCAGCACAACAGAATCCCAATCCACAGAAGAATGTCTCTCTTCCCAGGATGTCCTTGGATATACTGGAAGCAGGCCACACCCCTAGGGAAACTCCCTTTCAACAGATTGCCTGCTCAAAACGTAATCATCTGATCCCATCATGGGAATAACCACATCACAACAGCTTAAACCACACAGAATTGTGGTCCAGCCAGGTTGACACAGCTCCAACTATCACAACCTAGTAATGGGATTGCTGGGTCAAATGGTATTTTCAACTCCAGCTTTCTAAGGAATCACCAAACTGCTTTCCATAGTGTTTATATCACTTCACAGTTCCACCAGCATTGAATGAGAGTCCCAATCTCTCCACATCCCCACCAGCATTTGTTATTTTCTGTCTCTTTGAACCTTGCCATCAGTGCTGGGGTGAGATGTATCTCATTGTTGTTTTGCTTTACATCTCTCTGATAGTCAATGATCGTGAGAATCTCTTCATATATCTGCTGGCCACCTGAATATCCTCTTTTGTGAAGTGTCTATTCATCTTCTGCCCATTTTTAATTGAATTGTTAATTCCTTTGCTGTTGAGGCATTGGAGTTTTCTATAAATCTTAGAGATAAGTCCCTTGCCAGATATGTAATTATTGAGAAGTATGAATTTTTGCTGTCATTTTTGTTATGTGCTTTTTCATTGTGTTGATTTCTTTGTTCCATAGAGTCCCTGTGTTGAGCTCATTTTCTTTATGAATCATGTTATCACTTCCTTCATTGCTATTGTTTTAGTATTTGCTAGGAGCTCTGGTGGCATAGTTCCTAAGGTTCTTGACTGTTAACCAGAAGGCTGGTGGTTCAAACCCACCAGCCACTCCTCAGAAGGAAGGTTGGGCAATCTACTTCCATAGTGATATCGTCTCAGAAACCCAAGGAGAGGTCCGTAGGAGTTGGGTCTGCCTCAATGGCACATAGCAACAATAACAACAACAACAAATCTTTGTGTTGGTCCTCTTTTTGATTTTGATGTGAAAATTTATCATTTTTCTTTGAAGTTACCCTGTGATTTATAGTTTTCTTCCCAAGTTTAGAACAGTCTGTTCTATCTTGTAGTTGTCTTCACTTCCCTACCATTTAGAAGTTCTGTAACTACACAGTTTTTTTCCCCTCTTTTTGGTTTGTAGTTGTCCTCATTAGTCAATTGATATCTCTGGTTCCCTGTTTACACTCTTGTAGGCTTCTTTACTTTGCATACGTCCATAGCTGCATTGGTTTCTGGGTTATATCATCATGTGTGTTAATGGTCAGTTGTTGTTGGCTGTTGTTGCTTCTTTGTCCAAGGGGCTTCTTTTAGCATCTCTTGTAAGGTTGATCTGGTTTTAAAAAATTCCCTTAATTTCTGCTTATCTGGAAATCTCCTAATTTCACCATCATATTTGAGTAACAATTTTGCTGGGCACATTAATTCTTGGTTGGAAATTTATCTCTTTCAGAGTTTTATTTATAACATCCCATTGTCTTCTCACTTACATGGTTTTTGCTGACAAATCCGAGCTTAGTCTTTTTGGTTGCCCCTTGTAGGTAACTTTTCATTTTTCTTGTGCTGCTTTCAAGATTCTTTCTTTGTCTTTGATTTTGGTGAGTTTGATGATGATATGTCTTGGTGATTTTCTTTTGGGGTCTATCCTGTTTGGGGTTCATTGGACTTCTTGAATGGATGGATATATTCTTATCTTTCATCATACCAGGAAAATTCTCTTCCAACAAATCTTCAAAAATTTTTTCTGTGGTTTTATTTGTCCCTTCTTGTTCTGGAATTCCAATTACACATAAGTTATTCCTTTTGATGGTATCCCACATGAACCTTAGGCCTTCTCCATTATGTTTTGATCTTTTTTCTGATTGACTGCTATCTAAAGAAGTATTGAGGTATTTGCCTTCAATCGCACTAATTCTGTCTTCCACTGATTCAATTCTATTCCTTTGCCCATTCAATGTCCTATCTATTTCTGAAAATTTGGTATTAATCTTCTGGATTTCTGTGTGTAGATTTTGTATTATTTCTAATTTTTCATTTGTTTTGTCATTTTCTTCTTGTATTTTCTTTTGAGATTGTTCTAGGGTGTTCTCTGTGTTTTCCTCAGTTTTGTCAGTGTTTTCCTTGGTTTGTCTCTCAATTTATTGAAGACACCTTAATATAATTCTTTTGAATTCCTTACCAGGGAATTCCAATGCTGCATCTTCCTCAGGGATGTGTTTTCGGTCTATATGTTGGTCCCTTGTTTCTCCTGCTTTATCTTGCTTCTTTGTGTGGACTGTGATGCTCTGTTGTCTCTGAGGCATTGTGACATTTTTTGTTTATATTGAATTGGTGATTGTATGTTGGAATGACTTGCCCATAATTTTCATTTTTTTTTTTTTTGCATGTTATCTACATAAGCAGGGTACTGTGCTGTGCTTCTCTATTCATTAGTTGGCAACACTTATACACTTACCACCTGTCTCCTTTCCCAGTGTCCCTGCTGTCCTTGGCAAACAGAGCCTATTCTTAGGTCCCTGGAATCCAAATGAGAATACTGTCACTTTAAAATCCAAAATAGCTGCCACTTGTAAAGATTCAAATTGGCTGCACCCTTGGTCATTGTAAATATCCACAATGGCCACCACTTGTAAACAATCAAAATGGCTTCCCCCACCAGACTGCAGAAAGTCCACAGCTCAAGTTGTCTCCCTCCTTGATCTTTCCCTTCCTAGTCATAGGCCACCAGTGCAGTCATCCTTGCAGCCCTTGGCGACCAGTGCTGATCTTTATGTCAATTTTCAGGTCTCAATAGCACTTGGAAATATTCAGGCTGTTGATCCTGTCAGAGTAGCTGACAGTCCACTGCTCTGACCATCTCTATACTCTTGTTTTCATTCAGGTTTTTCCACTAGTTGGTGCCTAATCCTTTCAAAGCTCAGAGCTCCAGGATTATCTTCTGTATCTCTGTCAATTGTTTTCTCTTTTCTTTGTTGAAGAGGGTCTGTGGAGCTTGTTAGCCTATTCCTCCTTCTCATAGGAAGTCCAATATATTCACAGTTTCCAATAGCATCAGCTAATATTTATTCTATAGCATTGATCATGAATGTGTAGAGTATCTTATATTGTGAACTAGGACAATCTTGAGTATTTAATCTCATGATTGTCCTAGTTCTCTAGTGCTGCTATAATAGAAACACCACAAGTGGTTGGCTTTAACAAATAGAAATTTATTCTCTTACAGTTTAGGAAGCTAGAAGTCCAAATTTAGAGTGTCAGCCCCTCCACCTTGAGCTTCAGCTCTGCCTTGCAGGCCCACTGGAGCAAGTTGGAGGCTTCTCCTGACTTACACAGCTGCAGGGGCTGACAAACTCAAGACTGGCAGGCAGTATAGCAGGCTACTGACTGCTGAGGCTGATGAATCCAAGATTGGATGGTAAAATGGCAAATTGTTTGCTTACAGGCTGCAAAGGCAAAACTCCCAGGACTGGCAGGCAACAATGCAGGCCACTGGTTCAAGTCCAGGAACTGAAGATGATGTTTAGACAAATGCAGGATCCTTTCCATATAGACTGGAAGCAGACCACACCCCAAAGACAAATAACTCCCCTTCAAATGATTAACTGATTAACTTCTCACAGCAGATTCTACTATGGAGGTTATTACACCACTTCCAATCTCATCACGAGGAATAACTATGCCTAGCTGCCAAGCCACTCAAAGTCATGTCTCAGCCAAGTTGATACACAACCTTAATTACCATAAAGACTAAATTTTTTCAATAGTTATATTTTGGACTGTAATAATTACAGATAACTATTTTAAACTAAAGTGATAATGGAAAATTAAGAAATTATAACCACCACCAAAAATCCAAACCAAACTCACTGCTGTCGAGTTGGTTCTGACTCATAGAGACCCCTCCTTGGGTTTCCAAGGCAGTATCTCTAAGGAAATAGATTGCCCAGTCTTCCTTCTGAGGAGTGGCCGTGGGTTTGAACTGCCAGCCCTCTGGATAGCAGTCAAATGCCTTAAGCATGACACCAGCACAGCTCCTATAATCACCACAGTACATTAAAATATCCTCTTTATAACTATTCTATAACTTTCCCTTTCACAGAAAAACTGTTTGTTACAAGTAGAAATTCACATCAGAAAAAACTAATTTGTGATTTTTCCAAATTTTGTAGGACTTTATTTTCCAACAGTCATACTTTACTCAAATATCTTGTGCTTTTATGTTGTCAGTGTGCTTGAGTTAAACACTTTGTCAAAGTGCTTGAGTTAAATACTCAGTGCACTTTGTAAGGTACTTAAATCACATCACATCACATGTCACATATACAATTCACATTTATGTAACTCACTTACACATAAAATTATAAAAAGGGACTACTATATTGAATACACTGGACCTCTGTGATAGAGTTTGCATGTATGTGCTTGTTTTGTTTAATACAAATTATGTTTGCAGATAATAATTTTTATAATTTCTTTCTGAAGTTACAAATGCTTCAAAATTGTGTTCTCTCTAAGTGAAAAATATTAAATCATCTTCCAATTGGCTTTCAATTATTAAGACAATAATATTATATCTTAACTCATCACTTAGAAGAGTAAAATTGAGAATGTAATTGAGATACTAAATAATTGACTTCACAGAGTAGTTTTGACAGAAATATTGGGAAAAGAACTTTGAGGGTTTTTTTTGTTTTTTATATAATAAAAAAAGATTTCAGACAAATAGATCAAAACATAGGCGCTCTGGTAGCATAGTGCCTAAGGCACTTGACCAGTAACCAGAAGGCTGGCAGTTCAAACCCACCAGCCACTCCTCAGAAGGAAGATGGGGCAATCTACTTCCATAGTGATACTGCCTTGGAAACCCAAGGAGGGGTCGCTATGAGTCAGGTCTGACTCGACGGCACATAACAACAACAACAGCAACAAGATCAAAACATATGGACACAGCATAGCCTCTTACTATTTTTATTCTTGAAATTATTACTTTAAAATAATTTATTCTTTTACTGACTTCAGGAGATTGATTGATATGATTAAGATAGTACAAAGTGAATACCAGATACAACTCTATCATCCTTATAATATCATTTGATTTTTTACTAACAAATATCTCTTAAATATGGAATATAAACAAAATAAAAAACCACCAAACTCACTGCTATCAAGTTGGATACCATATATTAATTGGTAAATTAAATATAGTCAATATTGTTCTTTTCTCTGTAGCTCTATTTAAGCATCATGTTTTCTTTAACCCTTTCATGACTGCCGTTGAGTTGATTAGACTCGTAGCAACCCCTCCTTGGGTTTCTGAGGTGGTATCTCTACGGAAGTAGATTGCTCAATCTTCTTTCTGAGGAGTGGCTGGTGAGTTCACTGCCAGCCTTCTGGTTAGCAGGAAAATGCCTTAGGCACTACACCACCATAACTCCTGGGACATAGAGTACCCATCTATATTTCTACCTTTGGGGCTTAGTAGGAAGCTGCTATGCCACATTTAGTGCATGCTGCCATTTGGTGGGAGTCTGTATAACTGTGTGAACCTGATGGAATGGGCCTTATCCCACAGATTCTAGCACCAGAGACTCATTGGGACATATGTGTCCCACTAATTATATCAAAATCCATATTGCCTCAATATTTTTCCCATTTCATTCAAAATGCCTTTCATTACTGAAATCACATGGTTTCAACAAATAATTCAAAACAAAATAATTTGGTTTTGAAAAAGTTGAATAGATAACTTTGAAAATTGTATAGTATTATTGAAATGTGATAAAATAAGAAATATAATTATTAATACTAAGTGTACTTCTTCCTGAATTTATATTGGTTTATTTCAAAAAAATTTGTCAAATAATCCATTTGATTTTTTCTGATATTTGTGTATATATATCTAGACAGGAAATGATGAGCATAAATTAAGGAAATATGTAATACCAATGATTTTATATCATGACAAACATTATATAAAATGGATTTTCTGTACTCTTATACATAGAACTATAATAATGTAAGATCAACTTGGCTCTGTCACAATGAACTACTTATGTGAGAGAAAACAAATTCAAGTCTACTGGCAGGTAACTCCACTGTCATTGTTTTAATTTCAGTTAATTACTACAAATCTCTTGCATAAAAGTCTTTTGTCTATTTATTTTTAAAAGAAAAGACTGTTTTAAACCACTATTTATTATATTAAAGAATAAATTATTGTTTGAGAACCTGAAACTCAAGAAATACATATTTAAAAAATAAAAGCAATGATGGAAATTCATGTGTTGTTTGTAACTTACTTATTTGGAATGAAAATATATGTAAAAAGCTCAACCATCTGGGCCAAAGTTGAGAAAAATACTGTAAATAAACAGAAGCCCCTTTGGGAGAAAAGCCCTTTGAAAGCTACTAAACAAAACACCCAAGCACTAAATTTTTTTCCCATAGGAAGATCCACAGATTTATACTCATAATATATTTACCCTTACTTGTGTGATTATAACAAGTCTGGTTTTATAGCATACACATTTATTGCAAACAGAAACATAGTAATCTGGAAAAACAGAGAGAGAAGTTGTTAGCCTCAAACACTTACATCAGTGAGATAGGGTACACAGTAGGCTATAAGATTAAGCAAAACTGGACAAGATAATTATGATAGTTTCAAAAGATCAGAAGTATAGAAATACTATGTATGGGGTAAACAATATTATAAGCAATAGTAGACCTCCAAGTGATTTCATTTCATTGTAGGAGACAAGGTATCAGATTTCAGGTCAGAAAATCTGGATTAAATCCCAATTTTCTTAGAAGAGCAGTATCTTGGATACAATTCTTAACATGACTAAGACCAAATTTCCTACATTATAAAATATAATTTCTTGCCCTCTCTCCTGAAAAAAGAAGGGATGTGACTCACTGGGGGACAGAGTATAGACATGCTTTCCAGTCTCCAAGTTGGCCCTCTATGATCCTACTTTCTAGTGTTCACATATTTATTTGTTCCCCTCTGTGGTGTAGTATATTAAATAATACGGCTTTTTTAGCCATAGTATTTGTAACTCCTGCTTTGCTGTAAGTAACTGAGTAGCTGCTTGTTAAAGTCATCCACCTAAAGCAACACAAAACAATCTTCTGGGAAGTTCACTCCCTCTCAGGTGTATAGAATTCTGATGTTGGAATTGGTTAGTTTGGCCACTCTACCAGGCTCAAAAGGAGCCCTTCTAGAGGCAGAAGAGAGTCTCTGACTGCTGGCTGAGAAAGATGTGTTGCTGAGACAAACGTGCTGCTGAGAGACATGAGAGATATGCACTGCTGACAGAGAGATGTGCTATGGAGAAAGACTGAGATTGCGGGCTGAGAGACAGCTGGCTGAGAAAGATGGCACATTCCTGAACTTGAATTGTAACCTGTTGCTTCCCTAATAAAGCTCATAGTTGTATGAGCTGAAGGCATACAGGCCAACTCTTAAGATGATGGAAGTTTGTAAGAGAAAGATTTTTCTCCTGAAGCACTGAAAAAGGCAAATATCATCTTTGATCACGTTTGAAGAGGTGCCGATTGTAATAAAAAATTCACATCTGATCAACGTTCTAATGTGGGAGCTTGAGAAGTCAGCTGTAGCAGATAAACACGAACTGCTGTCTTGTTAGCAGCAGTCATCTGGGGAAGAATCTACTGATGGACACAGTGGATGAAATGAGCCACGATATAGTTAAATAAAACACGTCCATGAGGAACACCAGCAAACAGCAGCAGCAGAAACATCAGGGTCAGCAGCCATGCCAGCAAGATAATATGCAGCGTCAGACTCCAGGGGAACCCCAGCTCCCTGAGGTGGACCTGTCCAAGTTCTTCAAACCACCCCAGCCTCCTGCCGGAATTGATTTGCTGCTCATTGCAGGCCAGATTAACACTTACTGCCAGAACATCTAGGAGTTCACTGCCCAAAACCTTGGTAAACTCTTCATGGCCCAGATGCTTCAAGAATATAACAATTAAGGAAAGGACATTCCCAGAAAAGGAGTTAACATGGACTCTTGAGAGCACATTGGGGCAACACTCAGGAGAAATGATTTGCATATTGAAGAGCACAGAAGATTCCGATACCTGTAATGCCATTGGCTTCTTTGGCTGTTGTAGTACTATATTTCAAGTCAAAAAGAAAATAAAACTTGTTTTAATCAAAAAAAAAAAAAAGGAAGACCCTCAATGACATGGATTGACACAGTGGTTACAGCAATGGACTGCAACATAGCAATGGTTGTGAGGATGGTGCAGGACAAGGCAATGTTTCATTCTGCTTTACCCTATGAGTCAGAACCAACTTGACAGCACCTAGCATAACAACATAACAAACCAGACAGAACCAGAATTTGCTGATTTTAAAGATTCTCAATGTCTCTAAATGGCAAATGAAGCTAGAAATTAACAGTAGCTTATGAGAAAAGATTATATCCAGGCCATTCTCAGGATCCAAAGGAGTCAAGGGCGTGACTCTATAATCCAAGACCTCAGAAGCATCAAAGTTGGAGCCTCAGATTACTATTCAATTCAATCGGGGGGAGAAAAAAACTTTTTAAATGTTTAAGGTTGTGCTTCATAGATTCTATCAATAAGGTTTTTTTTATCTCAATACTAAACCAAACTCACTGCCGTGGAGTTGATTTGACTCATAGCGACCCATCCTTGGGTTCCTGAGGTAGTATCCCCTTGGAAGTAGATTGCCCAATCTTTATTCCAAGAAGTGGCTGGTGGTTGGAACTGTCAGTCTTCTGGTTAGCAGTCAAATGCCTTAGGCACTACACTAAACCCAGGAGAGTTGTTGTTAGGTGCTGTTGAGCCAGTCCCGACTCACAGTAACCCTATGTACTACAGAATGAAACACTGCCCAATCCTGTTTTTTCTTTAAAATCACTGCCAGGCAGGTGCCCATCATTGCAACCACTCTGTCAGTCCATCTTGTTCAAGTTTTTCCCCTTTTCTGCTGATCCTCGACTTTACCAGGCATGATATCTTTCTTCAGGGATTAGTCTCATCTGACAATCTGACCAAAATACGAAAGGTGAAGTCTGGCCATTCTCACTTCTAAGGAGCATTCTGGTTGTACTTCCTCCAAGACATATTTGTCCATGGTACATTCAATATTCTTCACCAACACCACAGCTCAAAGGGATCAATTCTTCTGGGATTTTTCTTATTCATTGTCTGTCACATGCATATAAGGTTATTGAAAATACAATGGTTGAGAAGGACTTATCTGGAAGAGATTTGTGGGCATAGCTTTTGTTGAGTGAGTGGTCCTCAATAAAATTCACAGGAGACCCACAAAGTTTTAAGTGAATTATATCACCAGAAACACTACCATTTTGAACTAAATGGGAAAGAGACAGTACAATATTAAAAAAAAAAAATAAAAAAGGCCTCTGGACTTTCAAATTTATATAGTCAGAAGACAAGCGTAAAAACTACTCAAGTGTCAACAAGTACTACCTTCCACAAAAAAAAAAAAAAAAAAAAAAGAGGTGACTCAAAGGAAAGAATCTAGAACCCAGACACCAAAACCCAGAGATACAGAGAATCATTTCTGGGTAGGAGCAGAGTTCATTCTAATTAAGGAACTTCTAATATTTTCCCAGGAGCTCTCGTAGCATAGTGCTTGAGGCACCTGACTGCTAACCAGAAGGCTGGTGGTTCAGACCAACCAGCCACTCCTTGGAAGGAAGGTTGGGCAATCCTACTTCCATAGTGATACTGCCTCGGAAACCCAAGGAGGGGTCACTATGAGTCGGGGCTGACTCGATGGCAAATAACAACAACAACTCCTTTGTGCCTTCCATTTTCTCTTCCTTTGAACAGGAATATCTACAGTTGTTATCCTCTGTCTGTCTTATTATTGTATGTTGGGTATGTGGGGGAGGCTAGATAATTTGTTTCTTTAGTTCTAAATAAAGAAATGTATTCAAGGAACTGTATTTTAAAAAACTACAGCCAAGTGTCTATACTTAAGCAAGTATAAACCTGGAGTCTGATCCATGCCTGGACTAAATATAGATGATAAGATTTTGGACCTTAAACTGATACTGTGATGGGATGAGACTTGAGAGGACCCTAGCAGGTGGGGAGCATATTTTGTATATGTAAAGGACATGAATCATTGTTCCCAGAGGGGAAAATACTGTAGCTAACCTCCAAGATAGTCCCGGTGACCCCACCAACTCTTACTCACACCCTTGTGTAGTTCCCACCTACACTCCAGGATTGGTCTATATGACCAAGAGAATACAGAAAAAGTTACGGAATTAGATTTCCATTGCTATTGTAACACACTTAGCAGCTTAAAACAACATAAATTTATTAGCCTGTAAGTCAGAAGTTAGATTTGCCTTGACTAGTTCCTGTGTTTTGGGTTTTACAAGGCCCAAATCAAGGTGTCCGCCAGTTGGATTCTTATTGTGAGGCTCTAGGGAAAAGGAAAAGAAAACACACACACACACAAAACCACTGTCAAGTTCATTCAGGATTTTGGCAGAATGCAGTTACTTGTGGCTATAGGATGGAGGTCCCTGTTCCCTTCATGTGTTGTCATCTGGAGGCCTACCTTAGCTCCTATCTGCCTCTCTCCAGTTCTTGCACATGGGCCCCTATATCTCAAAACCAACAACAGCATGTCAAATTTTTACTACATTCACAATTTCTGATTTCTCCTTCTGCTCTATCTCTCCTAACTCCAACCTAAGAACATTCTCTGCTTTTAAAGGCTCTTGCTTTCAGATGGGAACTCCTGGATAATTTAGGAAAATTTTGCTATTTAAGGTCACTGATTGTTGTTATTATTGCATAAGGCAATCTACAGATAGATAGATAGTGTGGTAGTTAAGGTTACGTGTCAGCTTGGCTGGGCCTTGTTTTGAGTGGGTGGGCAGCTGGATATAGTGGTTCCCCATGATAAGACTGGTAATTAACTCCATGGTGGAATCTACTGTGAGCAGCTGAGTAGGTAACTTAGGGATGTGGTCTGCTTCCAGTACATAAGAAGATGCTTTGAGAAAGATCTCTGAGCTTTTTGGCACACGTGGACCTGGTATTTGGCTGAGTCTACATCTCACTGGACTGCTGTGTTGTCTGCCGATCTTGAAACTGTTTCTGGACTTGAACTAGTGGCCTGCCACATTGCTTGATAACTGTGGGACTGTGCCATTTTACTTGTCGACCTTGGGTTTATTGACTTCAGCAGCCAGCAGCTGTATGAGTTATGAGATGCTTCCATTGGGCCAGGAACAAGAGGCAGAGCTAAAGGTCAAGGTTGAGGGGCTTTCACCTAGCCCCTAGAGCTGCCACTTTGAACTTGGCCTTCTAGCCTCCTACCTAAACTGTAAGAGAATAAGTCCCTGTTTGTTTCAAGCCATATATTTTTGGTATTTTCTGTTGGAGGGGCACTAGATAACCAAAAGAGACAGACAGATAGATAGACAGGTAAATAGATAGATAAGATAGATAGCTTCCAGTCATTGGGACATGAGCATCTTTGAAGCTCAATCTGCCAATGACAGTTATCAAGATAATGTGGCTTTTTTCTTGGATTCTCTTTTTCCTCTAAGATCATATGAAGAGGCTGTGTGGTGAGATACTGAAGCATCTTCCAACAGCCATGTGAACTTGAAATAAGATCCTGCAGTATCAGCCAAGCTTTCAAATGCAACAGCTTGATTGCAACCTCCTGAGGCACCTCTAGCCAGAATGACACAGCTAAGCCGCTTCTAGATCTCTAACACTCAGAAACTATATGAAATAATAAATGCTTATTAAGTTGCTGCATTTTGGGATGACTTGCTATCAAATAATAATAAATGTAGTGTTTCTTCATTCCTCTTTCTCTGTTTTTTTTTTTTTTTCCCTTTCCTTTCGGTCTTTTTTTCTTTATTAGACATCTCCAAGTTTTTTCTAGCACACTGTGGTGATATTTTTCCTCTTCCCACCAAAAAGCCATTCTTGTATGTATCCATTTTTTCTTTTATAATTTATTAACAAGTCAAAAATTGTTGTTGTTTTATCTTTCAGATTATTGAGAATACCACCTAATTTATTAATTATCTATCTTATTTAATTATAAGAGCCTTTAAAGTATTTTTCTGAGAAGTATATTGTCATCAACATTGATGTCACCACTGTGCCTTGATGTTTCATTATATGTTCCTTGACTTCTTAATTTTAAGTAATTACTAAACTGACTGGGATATTCTTAGAAATGGTTGCAGAAAGGAAAGATAACTTTCAGCCAGTGACAGATAGGGTACAGAAATCTTGAGTGACAAACTCTTTTGGTTTCAATGTTTTCTTTTTCGTTGCATAAGCACACCTGGTTGTTTCTCTTCCATTCTTGTTTTAGATAAGTTATATTTTACAAAAACTCCTCAACATTTTCAATATAAAGATACTGCATTTTCACAGTTTTTAGTGGTGATATAAATTTTCTCTTTTCTTCTTCCTTTGTCATTGTAATGATAAAGTTTATGCAGAGAATAAAATTCATAGGACACATTAATATCTTGGACTAGAAGTCATTCACATGCAATTACTGAGGTTCTACAAGATAAAATCCTGATACATTCGTTTAATTCACTGATAACATGTTATCTTTGTGAGGTATAAGTGTCATTCTATAGAGGGCATGTTCAGCTGTATTAACTATTAGAGATGCACAACAGTAGACATGCATTCTTCCAGTTTTGAATGGCTTCCCAGGCTAGAGAAACTTGCTGACTTGCTAGACTACTTGGAAATTGATTTTTTTTCCAGCCTATTTAGTGACAAATTAATCAATTTTGTTCCTCATTTTGTACTGCAATAATCTGCTGGAAATGAAGGCAGCCCCAAAATACAGGTAAGAAAAACCTGCTCACTGAAAAGATTCTTAGCATTTTATTGCTACAGTTGTATTCTATCTGTTGCAGTACCACAAAGGATTGGAATAAGACTAATTTGGGGGGTAACAGGGATTAATTAATATTTAAAGATTAAACACAGAAAATAATTTCTACTATAATTACTAAGATTATTTTTTCAAAAACAAAGTTGTTAAATATTTGATAGTTAAAAAATATTTGTTAAATGCTTATGTTAGGGCATTAAAAAGAAATTAGAAGTCATGCCGTGAGTAATCCATGCAGTCATTTTACAGGGTTGTTGTTGCTATTAGCGGTCATTGAGTCAATTCTGACGCAAAGCCGCCTCATGTGTGGAACTATATAATAAAAGCAATTTAAGTTTTGGAATATACTTCCATAAAAAACACTACCTATTACTAAATGGGTCAAAAACAAAAACAAAACAAAACAAATCTGTTGCCACTGTGTGGGTTCCAATTTATGGCAATCTCATACATTACAGAGTAGGTATACTACATAGGGTTTTCTCAGCTGTAAACTTTTATGGAAGCAGATCACTAGGCTTTCCTTCCATGGTGTTGCGTGGTGTGTTCAAACTGCCAACTTTTAGGTTAGTAGCTGAGCACAAGCTGTTTGCATCACCCAGGTACCAAATAAGGAGCCAAGAGATTATAATTAAAGAAACTGAAAAGTCTCCACTTGCTTCAGTCTACTTTAAAGTAGACATTAAAATCAGTCTAATGGACTCTTCAAAAAATTCACTGCTGTCGAGTCAGATTCGACAAAAAAGATTCTATGGGCAAGAAAAAGTGAATGACCCAGAAAGCATCAAAGGAAGATGGAAAGAGTACACAGAGTCACTGTATCAAAAAGAATTGGTCAATATTCAACCATTTCAGGTGGTAGCATATGATCAAAAAATGTGGTACCAAAGGAAGAAGTACAAGCTGTGCTGAAGGCACTGGCAGAGAAACAAGGCTCTAGGAATTGATGGAATACCAATCGAGGCTGTGAGCACATGTGATTAATAAACTGATA
This sequence comes from Orycteropus afer afer, assembly GCF_000298275.1. Lineage (NCBI taxonomy): Eukaryota > Metazoa > Chordata > Mammalia > Tubulidentata > Orycteropodidae > Orycteropus > Orycteropus afer. The sequence goes on from NW_006921589.1 coordinate 17,088,943, forward strand.
AAAATCTCATCTGTTTACCCATCTCATATGATTTTGGGTGAGGGAATCTCTCCTTCACCAATGGGGTGAGTAGGAGGTGATCAGAACAGAAAGGAACACAGATAGGAAAGTATGTGTCATGGTTGCACATATCTGGTAGTCGTTGATCAAGAATCCACCACTTCCTTCTCTGATAACTATATTCCAAATGTTCTTTAAAAATGTACTACTCTCTCACATTCAGCCTGCCACAGTTTATGGATTAAAAAAAAAAAAAAAATCACTGCTGTCAAGTCGGATCCCACTCAGAGCGACCCCTCCTTGGGATTCTGAGGCGGTGTTAGTGATGAACACGCCTCCTAATGCTATAGACAATATTTATTCTTTAAGATAGAATCTGAAGTATTGTATCATGATGGATGATGTAAGCATGAAGTTTACCACAAATTAATACTAGCTAACTACTAGAGAATGAGTTTCCTTTGTTTATACTTTTAAACTGTGTTCAAATTTTAAACTATTAATTCATTAAAATATTCCAAATTGGGACTTAGTGTTATGTATGCACATGCAAAGTATAAGAATTCATCTACTCAGAAAAGAATACTTGTCTCAATTCAGCACATATATATGTGTATTCTCAATTCATTCTACACATCACTGGCAAACTAAACTTTTGAAACAACAGCTTCAATCATAGTCTTTGCTCAAAAGTTTTAATTTTTTCTCATTGCATTATGGTAAATATTAGGAGCTCTGATGGCATAGTGCCTAAGGCACTTGACTGCTAACCAGAAGGTTGGAGGTTATCATTTTGGTTTTATTTTCCACTACAACTGTACAAATACCATGTTGTTATCAGCTTCCTTCAACTCTCTCCCAACTCGTTGTGCTGTTGTTCACTTCAGCACCATGGGATGAAACTGCCTCCTCTGCACCATCCCCAGGGGTTGTGCATCAGACCATTGGGTTCCATACGCTTTCATCACCTGATTTTCAGAAGTAGATCACTAGGGCTTTCTTCCTACTATGTCTTAGTCTGGAAGCTACACTGAAACTGTTTCGCATCATAGGAACAGCCACACCCAACCTGCACTGTCAGATGGGGGGGGGGTGGCTGCACGTGCTGTCCATTGGTCAGGAATTGAACCCGAGCCTCCTGTGTGGCAGGTGAGAATTCCACCACTGAACCCCTACTGCCACCACAAGCAATAGCCTGTGTGCTCATAAAGCAGGGTTCTTTTCTGTTCTATGTCTTTTCCATCATATTATGCATATACTGTCACTTCCTGGTCTGAAGAGAATTTTTAGTGGCTTCTAATTATAGTCAGTTCCAGGAACTAAGATGAACTTTTTCTTCTATACATTATCTGCAACTATAAAAATCCTACTTAACACTCACTGTGCACCTTAAACATCACCATCATTAAGATTTCCCTGACTCCTTTGGTTTATTGCAAATCACAGACTGCCTTGTATAACACGTATTTATATGCATGACACATCACTCTCTAAGTTGCTTGAGGGCTAGTCTATTCCACCTGTACATTTCCTTTAGTACCTAGAATAGTGCCTATCATTCAGTTTGCATGCATTAAATATTTATTAATTTCATTGATTCACCTTAGGATATAAAATAATAGTATATTAATTTTACCATCAGGTATTATATGTAGTAGTTATAAGCTGATGACAAATATGATTTCTAAGGAATATAGTTCATTTACAAATCTACATATACACTATAAATCAACAGTTTTTTAAACAGGGTATAACATACATCATTCATTCAATATAAAGGTAAAGAAAATATTTAATTCAATTAGCAATCACACAGTTTTGCACTAAGGAGGGAACTTTTATGACTGAAAAAGTGCTCTTAATATATTCTTGGATGTAGAATACCAACAACCTAATTTTTCTTCAAGATTTCTAATTATTATCTTTGAAATGGGACCTCTGGGGTGTAGCACCTGAGGCATTTGACTGATAACCAGAAGGCTGGTGGTTCAAATCCACCAGCTACTCCTCAGAAGAAAGACTGGACCACCTACTTCCATAGTGATACTGCTTCAGAAACCCAAGGAAGGGTCACTATGAGTCAGATCTGACTCGACGGCAGTGAGTTATCTTTGAAATAATGAAATAAAAAAGGTTAGAATAAAGAATGCTTACCTTAATTGTTAGCTGACTTACTAGGATCATTCTTAATTGATTAAATCTAAATTGAAGTGAGAAATATACCAATGTGTTAATATACATATTGTATTTACTATCATCAAAGACAGCCTTATAACCTTTCTTGGGTATCCAAACAAGTGTGGAATTAATAAGATTAGTGAAGGAAACAGTAGTCACGCTTAATGAAAAATCAGACCAATTCTGTCAGTGTTATAAGGAAAGGGGTAATGATATGCAGTCAACTAAATGGGTAAATGGAGGAGCTCTGGTGGCATAGAGCCTAAGACATTTGACTGCTAACCAGAAGGTTGGCGGTTCAAACCCACCAGCCACTCCTCAGAAGGAAGGCTGGGCAATCTACTTCCATAGTGATACTACCTCGGAAACCCAAGGAGGGGTCCCTATGAGTTGGGTCCAACTCAATGGCACATAATAACAACAACAACAAATGGGTAAATGTACTCTCTGCCATATATTCATTAAGAACATATGCATTTTTGAGCATTTACTCTGTATGGTAAACATATACACATACACATTATGTGAATTGTCTAGATTCATGAATATAATTGGAAGGTGGACGTCTACACAATATTTCAATGAGCCCAATATCCAAAACAAGCCATGTTTGATGCTATTTCATAAAGCACCTACTTGTAAATCCTATTAACTATGAATTTACTCAGCCATTTTCATCAGGACTGGATTATTATAAGGTTTTTACTACTACTTTACTGGAAGCATGTCACTACAATGTCACTCTTTTCTTATTAAATATTTATCATCAGAATGGTTCAAGTCTTTTTTTTTTCCTTCCATATTTCAGCCACACTCAGTTCATTAAAATGTGATGCTTGACTTCAGGATCTCAGGCCTAAGAAAATAGCTACATGGCATCTTCTACTGACATCTTATTTTGAGTTAGACATGTATATGGCATAGGGATTAATTGTCCATATTCTGGATGAAGAAGCATTAATAAAACTTCTCTTTATCCACGTTCTCCATCTCAGAGAATGGTGTCTCTCTATCCATTCATCTATCTAAGTCACAGACTGTGTGCCATCTTAAAAATATCCCCCATCTTTGCCCCTGTGGTGTAGTAAATTACATAGTGTGGCTTTTCTAGCCATAAGTCTTTGTAAACTCCCCAGTGGAATTTGCTGTGAGCAACTGAGTAGCTCCTGACTGTTAAAGTTATCTACCTGGGGTATTTCTGTTGGGAGCAGCACAAAGTAATTTTCTGGGAAGTTTGCTCTCTCTCAGGTGTATAGAATTCTGATGTTGGGATTTGTTAGTTTGGACAGTCTGCCAAGCTCAAAAGGAGCCCTCCTAGAGGCAGAAGGGATCTCTCACTGCCTGCTGGGAGACATGAGAGACACACATTGCTGAGAGAGAGATAAGAGAGACATGCACTGATGAGAGAGAAAGTGAGAAACAAGCATTGCTGAGAGAGAGATGACTCTCACTGCTAGGAGAGAGAGTAGAGGCTGTTGACTAAGAGGATGAGAGGCTGAGAGAGACTGAGCATGTTCTTGAACTTGAATTGTAGCCTGTTGCCTCCCTAATAAACTCCATAATCTGTGAGTTCTGTGTGGTCACTGCAGCTAATTATCGAACCCAGCAGAGAGGTGGTGGGTGCTGTGGAAGGAACAGTTGGTGTCAGGGAGGCAGCATGTCTGGCCTTGCAGGGATAGGCCTTGGGCTACTGATGGTGATTCTGTCTTCCTCTTGTGGTGTTAGAGGAGGTCAGAAGATGTGGTCTCCCTGCCCCTTTGGCAGCCCCTACATCCAATTACTCATCCATTCATATATTCAGTGAATAATCAATACATCTCTCTTACGTGCTAGGCTGTATATTAAGAATAAGGGACATAAGGTAGAGATGTTAACATGATTTTCAAATACTAAAGAGATAATTGTTGGTATCTGGTTTATAGTCAATTATTTTGTGTGACTACAGAGGGCAAAAAGAGGACTAATTGATGGAAGGTAAAGTTGTAAGGGTGAATTCCAGCTTGTCCAACTACTAACAGAAATTTATTTATCCATTCTTAGTCTAAATTTTCCATCTATTAAACTGATATGATACTGGCTTTGTGTTATTTCTGTGGGGATGAGCAGTAATATATAAAGTGCTTAGTACTGTATTTACATGGTACCAAATGGGGCCTGAAAATTAGAATGGCTTTTTCTGTAGTTATTAGTATTAATACCAGACAAAAATGTAGCTAGTATTTCACTATGAATAAAGAAAGCCACACTTTCAGAATTAAAAAAAAAAAAAAGTGCATGTCCTATTTATAGCCTGTTAAAGCTTAATAACATAAGTTTCTTATGTTTTTTCTTCTATAAACCAGCTTAAAAGTTCTATTTCTTCTTTTAAATCATATTTGGTTCTCTACAAATTACCACAAATTACCAGCTATGAAGGGACAAGTCTATGATTTAAGAAATCCACCACTTTCCTTGTTTCAGTGTCTCCTAATTGGTCTATGTCCTCAAATTCTCCTTCTTCAGTCTACATTCTACTTTGTTGCCAGAATAATAAATCAAAATCACAGATATTATTGGGTCAATTCCCACTTATACATCTCTAATGGATCCTCACTCAACCAAAATTAAGGTCCAAATTCTTAGCCTGATCTCCAGGGTTCTTTCCACTCTGCATCACTTTTTAACCCAACTCAGTTGCTACCATGTTGTTCCTAAACGTTACCCAAAGTCAATTTCACACCATTCCCCAACCATGGTAGCGTTTACTCCCATTCCTTGACTTGCGCTTTCATTTCCATCCAGAGGTCACTTTCCTATTCTCTTTAAACTTCACCTCAAATGCTACTACTTTTATCAAGCCTTCTGTAGTTGTTTAGAGAGTTGTTCCTCTGCAAACTTCCTATAATAATTTGCATATCTGTACATTATCTGACTCTCTGTATGCATTTTATTTGCTTCCTCCACTAAGATATGAGTACTTCAATGGAAAGGAAAGTCAACATTAAAATAGAGATGTGCTACATACAACAGTTAGAATAAAACTTTACAGTTTACAAAGCACTTTTATATTCATTATTTTATTTGTTTTTCTCATGGTGATAGATATGATTCCCAGTTCAAAAAATCAAGCTGATTTCTATTTAAAAAAGAGAAAAAGTCTAATATCAAATATCCAGTAACATCTGACAGAACCAGGATTTATATTTAAGACTCTGGACTTCAAATTAATACTTTTATGTCAATTTTATAGAGAACTGAAGTCAGAAAGGTAGTTGAATCATTGCCCAAGACAGAGGATTTGTAGTCAGTTCTTCTGAATATTAAGACTAGTTTATTTTTCATTCCACCAAAAGAAATCTGATGCTACAGGCTTAAAAAAAAGTAGTAATACTTTGAAATTGCAGATAAATCAGTGAGTAGACACAGCTATATAGACATATCCAGAAATGTGCAAGACACTGTAGAAGTAGACTACCTTTACACATTGACATATTTTAATAAGTGGCCATTAAATAAATCAATTGTTGATATGCTATAAAAAAGAAGCATGACTACTATAAACCCTTATTATCATGAGAATACCTCTATTGTCCTTCAAGTGACACAAAATTAGCCTATACTATAAACAGTGATTATCCTGAGTCTCAGTGTATAATAAAATGGGCATAAAGGTCATAACACAATATATTCTTGTAACACATATTTAAACTAGAATAAGATGCTAGCTCTAATAAACATAAAAATTTATGACAAGCTCAGCCTTCAGGTTAGCAGTCAAATGCCTTAGGCACTACACCACCAGAGCTTCCAGCAGTAGGACATAGTAATATATTTCTGTTCTTAAAGTTGACTGTAAGAATGCCATATTAAGAGTGTTGGCTGAACATAACAGGTTTTGATGTAAAAATCACAAGAATAATGAAGCCTACTTGAATTTGTAAAAAGGAAAAGTAGAATAAGATTGAACTAATCTATAAAAAGTGAAAAAATCTGAGAATTTCTTGCTGAATGTAGTTAAATGTTACGCTCAAAAAGTAAGCTCTGACTTCATCTCCAAGAGTTTTGCATAACATGCAAGAATGGAGGAAAGTTCGACCCAAAAGAAAGGAAACAAACAAGCAAGCAAGCAGACAAGAGACTCCCTTTGAGAGGGTCCAAGTGTTGATCTTGCTGTTGTTGTAAGCTGCCATTTAGTCAGATCCAACTCAGAGTGACCCTATGCACAGCAGAACGAAACACTGCCCAGTCTTGTGCCAGCCTCCCAATCCTTGATATACCTGAGCACATCACTGCAACCACTTTGTCAATCCATCTCATTGAGGGCCTTTCCCTCTTTTGCTGACCCTCCACTTTATCAACCATGATAACCTTCTCCAGGGAATGGTCCCTTTTGGCAACATGACCAAAGTAACTGAGACAAGGTCTGCCCATTCTCATTTCCAAGGAACATTCTGGCTGCACTTCTTCCGGGACAGATTTTGTTCTTTTGGCAGTCCATGGTATTTTCAGTACTCTTCGTCAACATAACCGAGTGAGTGCCTCCAATGAGGCATCTATTTGTTGAAATATCTCAATGGATATTCCGTCATTTCCCAGAGACTTGTTCTTCGGCAATTCCTTCATTGCAGCTTCAACTTCCTCCTTCAATACCATTGCTTCTAGATCATATGCCACCTCCTGAAATGGATGATCGACCATTTCTTTTTGGAATAGTGACTCTGTGTCTTCCATCTTTTTTCACATTACCTGCATCATTCAATATTTTGCCATAGAATCTCTCAGTATTGCAACTCGAGGCTAAGATTTTTTCTTCAATTCTTTCAGCTTGAGAAATGCTGAGCGTGTTCCTCCTTTTTTGTTTCCTAACTCGGTTATGCCAAGAGATTTGGAAGACAGCTACCTGGCCAACTGACTGGAAGAGATCCATATTTCTACCCATCCCAAAGGAAGGTGATCCCACAGAATGTAGAAATTATAGAACAATATCATTAATATCACACGCAAGTAAGATCTTACTGAAGATAATTCAAAAATGGTTGCAGCAGTATATTGACAGAGAACTTCCAAAGGCGCAAGATGGATTCAGAAGAGGACATGGAAGAAGGGATATCATAGCTGCTGCCAGATGGATCTTGGCTCAAGGCAAAGGGTACCAGAAAGATGTTTACTTGTGTTTTATTGACTATGCAAAATCATTTGATTGTGTGGATTATGACAAATTATGGATAACATTGAGAAGAATGGTAATTCCTGAGCACTTGATTTTACTCATGAGGAACCTGTACCGTGACCAGGAGACTCTCATTTGAATGGAACAAGGGGACACTACATGGTTTAAAATCAAGGAGGGAGTGTGTCAGGGTTGTATCCTATCCCCATACTTATTCAATCTATATTCTGAGCAAATAATCTGAGAGGCTGGACTATACGAAGAAAAACGTGGCACCAGGATTGGAGGAAGAATCATTAACAACCTGAAATATGCAGGCAATATAACTTTGCTTGCTGAAAATGAGGATGACTTGAGGCACTTACTGATGAAGATTGAAGAATACAGTCTGCAGTATGCATTATGTCTCAATATAAAGAAAACAAAAATCCTCACAACTGGACCAATGAGCAGCATCACAATAAATGGAGAGAAGATTGAGGTTGTCAAAGAATTCACATTGCTTGGTTCTATAATCGATGCCAATGGAAGCAGCAGTCAGGACATTAGATGAAGTGTAGCACTGGGAAGTTCAGCCGTGAAGGAACTGTTTCAAGTGCTGAGGAGCAAGGATGTCTCCTTGAGGACTAAGGTGTGCCTGACATAAGCCATGATATTTCCAATTGCTTCATATGCATATGAGAGCTGGACAATGAATAAGGAAGAACGAAGAAGAGTTGATGCTCTTGAGTTATGGTGCTGGCAAAGAATACTGAAAGTACCGTGGACTGCTAAAAGAACTAACAGATCTGTCCTGGAGGAAGTGCAGCCAAAATGCTCCTTGGAAGTGAGAATGGCCAGACTTTGTCTCACCTATTTTGGTCATGTTGTCAGAAGGGACCATTCCTTGGAGAAGGATGTCATGCTTGGTAGGGTGGAGGGTCGATGAAAGAGGGGGAGGCCTTCAACGAGATAGATTGACATGGTGGCTGCCACGATGGGCTCAAGTATAGCAGGGATCATGGAGCTGGTGCTGGATCAGGTGGTGTTTCATTCTGCTGTGCATGGGGTCACTATGAGTCAGAAACTATTCAACGACACCTAACAACAACAACAACAACTTCATCAACACCACAGCTCAAAAGTATCAACTCTTCTTCATCTTCCTTGTTCATTGCCCAGCTCTCACACGCATATGGTGCAATTGAAAATACCATGCCTTGGATTAGGAGCACATTAGTCTTCAAGAAAACATCTTTGTTCTTCAGTACTTGACATAGGTCTTTTGCAGCAGATCTGCCCAGTGCAATATGTCTTATGTCTTGACTATTGTTTCCATTGGTTCTGACTGTGAAACTAAGTAATATGAAATCTATGTCAACTTCAATAATTTCTCCATTTATTGTGATACTGTTTATTGGTCCAGATGTGTGTATTTTTATTTTATGTTGATATGTAATCCACACTGCAGACTGAAGTCTTTAATCTTCATCAGTAAGTGCTTCAAGTCATCCTCACTTTCAGCAAGCAAACTTGTGTGGTCTGCATATCTCAGGTTGTTAATGATTCTTCCTCCAATCCTCATGCCATGTTCTTCTTCATATAGTCCTGCTTCTCAGATTATTTGTTCAGCATACAGATTGCATAAGTATGGTGAAAGGATACAACCCTGAAGCACTCCTCTCCTGATTTTAAATCATGTGGTATCCCTTGTTCTGTTTGAATGACAGCCTCCTGGTCCATGTACAGGTTCTTGATGAGCGCAATCAAATGTTCTAGAATTCCCATTCTTCTCAATGTTTTCCACAATTTGTTATGATCCATAAAATTGAATATTTTTGCCCAGTCAATAAATCATAAGTAAACATCTTTCTGGTATTATTTGCTTTCAGCCAAGATCCATCCAACATCAGCAGTGATGCTCTCATTCCACGGACTTTTCTGAATCCCGCTTGCATTTCTGGAAGTTCTCTGTCAATACACTGCTATAACCATTTCTGAATTATCTTTATAAAGATTTTACTTATGCATGATATTAATGATATTGTTCAATAATTTCCATATTCTATGGGATCACATATTTTGGAATAGGTACAAATATGGGTCTCTTCCAGTGAGTTGGCCAGGTAGCTGTCTTCCAAATCTCTTGGCATAGCTGAGTGAGTGCCTCCAGTGGAGCATCCATTTGCTGAAACACCTCAATGGGTATTCTGTCAATTCCTGGGGCCTTGTTTTTTTTGCCAATTTCTTCAGTGAAGCTTTCACTTCTTCCCTCAATAACATTGGTTCCTGATCACTTGCAACCTCCTGAAATGGACGAACATCAACCAATTCTTTTTGGTACAGTGATTTTGTGTATTCCTTCCATCTTATTTTGATGTTTCCTACATCATTCAATATTTTGCTCATAGAATCTTTCTATATTGCAACTTGAGGCTACAATCTTTTCTTCAGTTCTTTCAGCTTGAGAAATACTGAGCGTGTTCTTCCCTTTTGGTTTTCTAACTCCAGGTCTCTGCACATTTCATTACAGTCATTAGCTTTGTCTTCTCGAGCTGCTCTTTGAAATCTTTTGTTCAGCTCTTTTACCTTGTCATGTCTTTCATTTGCTTTAGCTACTCTTCAGTCAAGGGCAAGTTTCAGAGTCTCTTCTGACATCCATTTTGATCTTTTCTTCCTTTTCCATCTTTTAATGACCTTTTGTTTTCTTCAGGGATGATGTTCTTGATGTTATCCCACAATTCCTCTGGTTTTCAGTCACTGGTGTTCAGTGCATCAAATCTATTCTTTAGATGGTCTCTAAATTCAGGAGGGATATCATCAAGGTCTTATTTTGGCTCTAGTGCACTTGCTTTAATTGTCTTCAACTTCAACTTCAACTTGCATATGAGCAACTGATGATCTGTTCCACAATCAGCTCCTGGGCTTGTTTTGGCTAAATATTGAGCTTCTTCATCACCTCTTTTGACAGATGTAGTTAATCTAATTCCTGTGTACTCCATCTGGTGAAATTCACATGTACAGCCATCATTTGTGTTGTTGAAAAAGGTACTTGCAATGAATAAGTCATTGGTCGTGCAAAATTCTATGACACAATCTCCAGCATTATTTCTATCACCAAGGCCATGTTTTCCAACTACCAGTGATTCTTCTTTGTTTCCAACTTTTGCATTCTAATCACCAGTGATAATCAGCACATCTTATTGCATGTTTGGTCAATTTCAGACTGCAGAAATTAGTAAAAATCTTCAATTTCTTTGTCTTTGTCTTTGACTTTGAATAACAGTATTTTAACTGGTCTTCCTTGTAGGCATATTGATATTATCCTATCACTGACAACATTGTACTTCAGGACAGATCTTGAAACATTCTTTGTGACAATGAATGCCACACCATTCCTCTTCAATTTGTCATGCCTGGCATAGTAGATCATATGGTTGTTAATTCAAAATGGCCTAAACCAGTCCATTTCTGCTCACTAATGCCTAGGATATTGACCTTTATGCATTCCATTTTTGACAACTTCCAATTTTCCTATTCATATTTTTTTTTACATTCCATGTTCTGATTAATAAGGGATGTTTGCAGCTGTTTCTTCTTATTTGGAGTCATGCCACATAAGCTAATGGAGGTCTTAAAAGCTTTACTCCATCCACATCATTAAGGTCAGCTCTACTTTGAGGAGGCAATGCTTCCCCAGTCATATTTTGAGTGCCTTCCAACCTAAGGGGCTCATCTTCCAGCACTGTATTGTACAATGTTTCAGGGCTATGCATGAAATTTTCCAGTAATATATCAGACACTGTTTCCTGCTATTCTTAAGGTTTTCACTGGCCATTTGTTTGAGAAGTGGAGGGCCCCTTCCTTCTTCTAAGTCTGTCTTAGTCTGGAAGCTCCACTGAAACCTGTCCACCATGAGTGATCCTGCTGGTATTTGAAATACTGGTGGCATAGCCTCCAGCTTCACAGCAACACACAAACCATAACAGTGTGACAAACTGACAGACAAGTGGTAGAGTGTTGAGCTTAGCAGTTAAAAACATCAAAGGATCTATTAGAATTATATTCAGAGAATTAAAGAAAGCCATGCTTAAAATAACAAAGGATAGTAAGATGATAATTTCTCATCTGATATAGAATATCAATAAAAAGAATGATATCAGGAAAGGAACCAAATGGAAATTTTTGAAAGTATAATAATTGAGAAAAAATGTTCACTTGAATGGCTCAACCTTAATTTGATCTCACAGAAAAACAGAACAATGAACACTAGCTATCAAGCAATTAGAAGGACTTAAAATAGAATGAAGAAACACGAACAGAGATTCACAGAAATGGGTACATGATTAATGCAAAAACATATATAATAGGTGTATCAGAGAAGAGAAGATGAGAGGACAGAAAATATTTTTGAATAAATAATTTCTGTAATTTCTCAATTTGTTTTACTCCATTAATCTAAACACTTCAGTAGTTCCTGAAACTCAACCTGGAATTAAAAACAACCGGAGTCTTTTCTGTTCTATTTCTTTTCCTTTGTATTATGGATATACTGTCACTTCCAGGTCTTAGCAGAATTTTCAGTGTCTTCCAATTATAGTCAGTTCCAGGGCTAAGGAACTAAGATGAACTTTTTTCTGTACAATATCTCCAACTATAAAAATCCTACTTAACACTCACTGAGCACCTTAAAAGTCACCATCATTAAGTCTTATCTGACTCCTTTGGTTTATTGCAGATCACAGACTGCTTTGTGTAATAGATATTTATATGCATGACACATCACTCTGTAAGTTGCTTGAGGGCTGGTCTTTTCCACCTGTACATCTCCTTTAGTACCTAGAATAGTGGCATATCATACAGTTTGTAGGGCATAAAATATTTATTAATTTCACTGACTTACCTTAGGATATAAAATTACAGTACATTAATTTTACCATCAAGTATTATGTTTTATTGTTGAAAAAATAATTCATTGCCTCTGTCCTCTATTAAAATTAATCAATAAATATCCTCTTTTATCTTAGTACCTTTACAGTTATTTTTTCTTAAATATTTGGTTTAAGCACATCTCAAAATATTCTCAATCCACACACAAACACATACACAAAAAGAGTCCTTTGCTTGGCTATTTGAGAGTTTAAAGCTAAGTTTTTGATTCAAGATTAATAAGTGAGTTATTATAACATGCATTTTAGCATATTCCTGATTTTTCTTTATCTTCTCAATATTTATCCTTTGTTATTTTTTCTAACTTAAATTTATATTCATCATATTTTTATTCATTAGCTGTTTTAAATATTTTCTGGAAAAGATGGGATTATAAAATGGATTAAGGATGAGAGTGGACCTGACAGGCATTCTTTTGCTTCTTATTCATATTTTCCTGTATTTTATGTGTTCTGTCTTCTGAATATCACTTATCTAATTTAATTTATGTGTTGCTGTGAGGCTGTAGGCTATGCTATTGGTGTGGCAAAATTCCTGCACAGTTACTCATGGTGGACAGGTTTCAGTGGAGCTTCCAGACTAAGACAGACTCAGAAGAAGAAAGAGGCCATCCACTTCTCAAAGAATTGGCCAATAAAAACCTTAGGAATAACAGTGAAACACTCTCTGATATATCACTGGAAAACTTTATGAATACCCCTGAAACATTGTCCAATACAGTGCCAGAAGATGAGCCTGTCAGGTCAGAAGGCACTCAAAATAAGACTAGGGAAGAGCTGCTTCCTCAAAGTAGAGACAACCTGAATGATATGGATAGAGTAAAGTTTTCAGGACCTCAACTGGCTGATGTGTCATGGCTCTAAATGAGTAGAAACAGATGCTAACATCCATTAATAATTGAAACATGGAATGTACGAAGTATGAATCTAGGAAAATTGGAAGTTGTCAAAAATGAAATAAAATGCATAAAGATCAAGATTCTAGGCATTAATGCGCTGAAATGGAGTGGTTTAGGCCATTTTGAATTGACAACCATATGATCTACTATGCTGGGAATAACAAAATGAAGAGGAATGGTATGGCATTAATCATCACAAGGACTGTTTGAAGATCTGTCCTGAAGTACAGTGCTGTCAGTGATAGGATAATATCCATATGCCTACAAGAAAGTCCCATTAATTCTACTATTATTCAAATCTATGTACCAACCACTCAAGCCAAAGATGAGGAAACTGAAGACTTCTACCAACTTCTGCAGTCTGAAATTGACCAAACATGCAATCAAGATGTGTTAATTATCAGTTATGACTGAAATGCAAACATTCAAAACAAAGAAGAGTTATCGGTAGTTGGAAAATATGGCCATGGTAATGGAAATAATGCTGGAGATCACATGATAGAATTTTGCAAAACCAATGACTTATTAATTGCTAATACCCTTTATCAACAGCTTAAGTGATGGCTATACATGTTGACTTCATCAAATGGAATGTACAGGAATCAGATTGACTACATCTGTGGCAAGAGACAATGGAAAAGTTCAGTATTTTCAGCCAAAACAAGGCCAGGAGTTGATTGTGGAACAGACTATCAACTGCTCACATGCAAGTTCAACTTGAAGTTGAAGACAACTAAAACAAGTCCACAAGAGCCAAAATATGATCTTGAATATATCCCTTCTGAATTTAGAGACCATCTAAAGAATAGATTTGATGCATTGGACACTAATGACTGAAAACCAGAGGAATTGTGGGATGACATCAAGAAAGTCATCCATGAAGAAAGCAAGAGCTCATTAAAAAGATGAGAAAGGAAGAAAAGACCAAAATGGATGTCATAGGAAACTCTGAAACTAACCCTAGTGGAGAGTAGCTAAAGCAAATGAAAGAATTAATAAGATAAAAGAGCTGAACTGAAGATTTCAAAGAGTAGCTTGAGAAGACAAAGCCAATGATTATAATGAAATGTGCAAAGACCTGGAGTTAGAAAACCTAAAGGGAAGAACATGCTCAGTATTTCTCCAGCTGAAAGAACTGAAGAAAAGATTGAAGCCTCGAGTTGCAATATTGAAAGATTCTATGGGCAAAATATTGAATGATGCAGGAAGCATCAAAATGAGATGGAAGGAATACACAGAGTTACTGTACCAAAAAGAATTGGTTGATGTTCATACATTTCAGGAGGTGGCATATGATCAAGAACCAATGTTATTGAAGGAAGAAGTCAAAGCAAAGGAACTAGCAAAATACAAGGCCCCAGGAATTAATGGTATACCCATTGAGATGTTTCAGCAAATGGATGCCCCACTGGAGGCACTCATTCAGCTATGCCAAGAGATTTGGAAGACAGCTACCTGGCCAACTGACTAGAAGAGACCCATATTTGTACCCATTGCAAAGAAAGGTGATCCCACAGAATATGGAAATTATCAAACAATATCATTAATATCACATGCAAGTAAAATCTTACTGAAGATTATTCAACACAAGTTGCAGCAGTATATTGACAAAGAGCTTCCAGAAATGCAAGATGATGTGGAATAAGTGACAGCATAGGTGATGTCAGATGAATCTTAGCTGAAAGCAAATAATACCAGAAAGATGTTTATTTATGTTTCATTGACTATGCAAAAACATTCAATTATATGGATCATAACAAACTATGGAAAGCATTGAGAAGAATGGGAATTCCAGAACACTTAATTGTAGTCACTAAGAACCTGTACATAGGAGGCTGTCATTCGAACAGAACAAGGGGATACTTCATGATTCAAAAGCAAGAAGGGAGTGTGTCAAGGTTGGATCCTTTTACCATACTTATTCAACTTATATGAGCAAATAATCTGAGAAGCAGGACTGTAAGGAACGTGACATTAGGATTGGAGGAAGGCTCATTATCAACCTGAGATAGGCAGATTACACAACTTTGCTTGTTGAAACTGAGGATGACTTAAAACACTTACTGATGAAGATTAAAGATTTCAGTCTGCATTATTGATTACACATCAATATAAAGAAAACAAAAATCCTCACAACTGGTCCAATGAACAGCTTCATGATAGATGGAGAAAAGATTGAAGTTGTCAAGGACTTCATATTACTTGCTTCTACAATCAACACCAATGGAAGCGGCAGTCAAGACATCAGACATATTGCATTGGGCAAATCTGCTGCAAAAGACCTTTTTCAAGTGATGAAGAGCAAAGATGACTCCTTGAAGACTAAGGTGCACCTAACCCAAGCCATGGTATTTTCAATTGCCTCTTATGCATGTGAGAGCTGGACAATAAATAAGGAAGGCCAAAGAAGAGCTTATGCTTTTGAGTTGTGGTGCTGGACAAGAATGCTAAGAGTACCATAGTCTGCTAAAAGGACTAACAAATCTGTCCTGGAAGAATTGCAGCCAGAATGTTCCTTGGAAGGGCGAATGGCCAGATGCCATCTCAACTACTTTGGTCATGTTGTCAGAAGGAACCATTCCCTGGAGAAGGATAAGCTTGCTGAAGTGGAAGTCAACAAAGAAGTGGAAGGCCCTCAACGAGATGGATTGACACAGTGGCTGCAATGATGGGCTCAGGTATAGCAAGGATCATGCACTGCACTGGACCAAGCAGTGTTTCATTCTGCTGTGCATAGGGTCCTTATGAGTCAGAAACAACTCGATGGCACCTAACACCAACAACAACAATTTAATTTGAAGCCAGAGAAATCATGGATAACTCTTTCTCTTGCTGTCATGATCTTAAATGTTTCTCTATATTATGGGAACATGTTACTGAGTATTACTATTGTGACCTTGAATCCAGAAGGTCTATAGCTGTATTCACTCAATAACTTCTGATAGGTTGTTGTTGTTATTAGGTGTCACCAAGTCTATTTTGATTCATAGCCATCCCACACGACAGAACAGAACTGCTCCATAAGGCTGGCTGCAATTCTTATGGAAGCAAACTTTGTCCCTTAGAACCACTGGGTGAATTCTAACTGCCAAAATCTCAGTTAGTAGCAAAATGGTTCACCATTTGTACCACCAACACCCTTTAACTTGTTATGTTGTTGTTGTTGTTATGTGCCGTGGAGTCGGACCCAACTCATAGTGACCCCTCCTTGGCTTTCCAAGGCAGTATCACTATGGAAGTAGATTGACCCATCTTCCTTCTGAGGAGTGGCTGGTGGGTTTGAACCACCAGCCTTCTGGTTAGCAGTCAAGTGTTTTAGGCACTATGCTACCAGAGCTCCTTGAGTGTTCATTATTACCAGCTAATTTTTTTAAACTTTGTCGGGTTTTGTAAATATGAATGAAATAAGATTTATGTTTTCCAAGTTTCCCACTTTTTCAGATTTTATATATTATTTCCAATTTATAAACTCTTGAATTTTGAATGAGAGAATTTGAGCACTACAGCCCTATTCATTCGAATTGTTGTTATGTTATGTGCTGTCGAGTCGGCCCCGACTCATAGCGACCCCTCCTTGGGTTTCCAAGGCAGTATCACTACGGAAGTAGGATTGCCCAACCTTCCTTCTGAGGAGTGGCTGGTGGGTTTGAACTGCCAGCCTTCTGGTTAGCAGTCAAGTGCCTTAGGCACTACGCTACCACAGCTCCTTATTCATTCGAATACAGGGACTATATTAAACATATTGGCTATCAAATCAAATATATGAGAGTATAAATATTAATTAAATAGGACAACTGCATTATAAAGACAATTATGTCAAAGAGGAAATAAGAAACAATCCATTTCTGCAAAAAAAGAGATACTATACTGAGCAACAGTTTTAAAATATCTTGAGCTGTTACAAAGGCAATTTAGAAATTAGTGACTTCAATACAATGCCTTAAAGACCTTTTGAAGAGGAGAAGGCATTGTCAAAGGGCTATGTGACCTGTGTTCCTATTTCAACTGAAACAGATCAAAGATGACGGGGAAGGGCTTAACTATTAGGTGAGTGTGATTGTCTAGACACACTCCATATCAAGCATGTATGTATGGTAAAATGAATCTATGATTACATGAAGAGAAAAAAGTCATTTGACAGTTTGATATACACACACACACACACATATATATATATATAGAGAGAGAGAGAGACAGAGAGAGAGAGAGAGAATCTCATTTTCTTAACTCCTAGAACAATAAAGGG
The DNA here is from genome assembly GCF_000298275.1 of Orycteropus afer afer. Lineage (NCBI taxonomy): Eukaryota > Metazoa > Chordata > Mammalia > Tubulidentata > Orycteropodidae > Orycteropus > Orycteropus afer. The sequence goes on from NW_006921589.1 coordinate 17,106,343, forward strand.
AAATAAAGATGCATATGTACAGATAGCCACAAGCCAGGGGAACTGGAATCCAAATGAGAAGCATTGATGTGTGCATAGTAGCCATTACATGAGCCTTTTCTTTGATATAATATGACTGGCTTATCTAATTCCAAGCTGGAACACATTAACGATTCATAACAGTTTAAGATTCAGGTGAACCCTCCTTTCCATGCAGTAGAACTCATGAATAAGAAATATGTGCCACTTCATGTCACCTAACTCCAGATATATGCAATGAAAGAAGCTTCACTTACTTCTGATCCAACATTATATATTATTGTGGCATCTGAATAAAGGCTACATTTTGTTCACACTTGTAAGGCTTGTACCCAGTGACTTAGAGTTATACAGCAAAGATTTGATAAAAGGGCAGAAAGGAGTCATCTTAATTAATGTTAGTTTAGGAAATCATCTGAGTCTGCTGCTTAGCATTTCCTTGCCTGCACGTACAAGCACAGGCACTTCTGTACATACTTTCTGTGTATCTTTGATTTTGTCAGACTCAAACACACTTTCATATACTTCATTATGCAATCAAAATAAAGGGCACAAGTAGGCACGGTAAATAATAGTTGGTGTTAAATATTCAATGAGAATATTCCTTCAATCCTGCAGTTAAAATATATTCGATTTCATGAGCAAGGTTAAGTACCAAAGACTCCAAGAGTACAAAAAAATGCATATTTGAATTGTGGTCACTTTGGCAACATGTTTTTAATTCATTATAGATTTGCATTGTAGAATGAGTAAAAATTCCACATTAACAAGGAGGGTTACAGTTGAGCACACCACTCATCAATCAGTCTGTCGTACTATGGTAGCTTGCACGTTGCTGTGATGCTGGAAGCTAAGTCACTGGTATGGCAAGTACCAGCAGGGTCACCCATGGTTGACAGGTTTCAGCAGAGCTTCTAGACTAATGCAGACTAGGAAGAAAGATCTGGTGATCTACTTCTGAAAAAATTGGCCAGTGAAAACCTTATGAATATCAGCAGAACATTTTCTGATATAGTTCTGGAAGAGACTCTCAGGTTGGAAGGCAGTCAAAATATGATTGGAGAAGAGCTGCCTCCTCAAAGAGACTTGATCTTAATGACTTTGATGGAGTATAGCTTTTGGGACCTTCATTTGATGATGTGGCATAACTCAAAATGAGAAGAAATAGCTGCAAATATCTAGGAAAAATAGCTACAAATATCTAGGAGTCATCAAAAATAAAATGGAATATATTAGTGAGCTGAAATGGACTGGTCTTGGCCATTCTGAATTGACAATCATATAGGAGCTCTGGTAGCATAGTGCCTAAGGCACTTGACTGCTCACCAGAAGGCTGGCGGTTCAAACCCACCAGCCACTCCTTGGAAGGAAGGTTGGGCAATCCTACTTCCTCAGTGATACTGCCTCGGAAACCCAAGGAGGGGTCGCTATGAGTCGGGGCTGACTCGACGGCAAACAACAACAACAACATGGTATAATATACTGGGAATGATGAATTGAAGAGGTATGGAGTCACATTCATCATCAAAAAGAATATTGGCATAGTGCCTAAGGCATTTGACTGCTAACCAGAAGGCTGGCAGTTCAAACCACCAGCCACTCCTCAGAAGGAAGATTGAGCACTCTACTTCCGGAGTGATACCACCACAGAAACCCAAGGAGGGGTCGCTATGAGTCAGATCCTACTCAACGGCAGTGAATTTGGTTTGGTTTGATCTTGAAGTACAGTGCTGTCAGTAACAGGAAAACATCCATACACCTACAAGGAAGACCAGTTAATATGATTATTATTTAAGCCAAAGATTAAGAAATCAAAGATTTTTTAATCAATTTCTGAAGTCTGAAATTGATTGAATAAACAATTGATTAAATAATCAAGATACGTTGATAATTACTGGTGATTGGAATGTGAAAATTGGCAAAAATGATCATCAATTGGAAAATATGGCCTTAGTTATAGAAATGACACCAGAAATACCATGACAGAATTTTGCAAGACCAATGACTTATTCATTGCAAATACCTATTTACAACAACATAAATGGAGACTATGCATGTAGACTTAACTGGATAGACTAGACAGGGATCAAATCGACTGCATCTGTGGAAAGAGATAATGGAGAAGCTAAATATCACTAATTAGAAAAAGGCCAGCAGCTAATTGTGAAACAGACTATTAATTTCTCATATGCAAGTTCAACTTAAAAGTTGAGGAAAATTTAAACAAGTACATCATGGTCAAAATATAAATTTGACTGTATCCCACCTGAGTTTAAAAACCATCTCAAGAATACATAAAACACACTGAAGACTAACGACCAAAGAAAAGATGAGTTGTGAGATGACATCAAGGACAGAATACATGAAGAAAGAAAAAGGTTATTAAAGGACAGACAAGGATGAAAAGACCAAAATGGATGTCAGAAGAGATTCTGAAACTTGCTCTTGAATGTAGAGTAACTAACTAAAGAGAATGAAAAAAATGATGAAGTAAAAGACATGAACAGGAGATTTCAAAGGAAGGCTGCAGGAGAAGTAGTAAAACATTATAGCAAAATGTGCAAAGACTTGAAGTTAGAAATCTAAAAGGAAGAACATACTCAACATTTCTCAATCTTACAGAACTTAAGTAAAAATTCAAGCCTCAAGTAACAATATTTAAAGATTCTATGGGCAAAATATAGAATTAAGTAAGAAGTGTCAAAGGAAGATGGAAGGAGTACACAGAATCACTGTATCAAAAAGAAATGGTAAAAATTTCACCATTTCATGAGGAGGCATATGATCAAGAACTTATGGTATTGAAGGAAGAAATCCAAACTGTACTGAAGGCACTGGCAAAAAATAAGGCACCAGGAATTGATGGAATATCAATTGAGATGTTTCAGCAAACAGATACAATGCTGGAAGCCCTCACACGTAAGATAGCTAAATAGTCAAGCATTTGGAAGAGGTCCATATTTATGTCCTTTCAAAAGGAAGATGATCCTACAGAATGTGAAAATTGCCCAACAATATAATTAATATCACACATAAATAAAATTTGGCTGATGATAATTCAAAAAAGGTTGCAGTGGTTTATCAACTGGGAATTGCCAGAAATCCTAGCTAGAGGATGTGGAATGAGGGATATCACTGCTGATGTCAGATGGATCTTGGCTGAAAGCAAAGAATAAAAGGAAGATGTTTACCTGTGTTTGATTGATTATACAAAGGCATTTAACTCTGATCATAACAAATTATGAATAACATTGTGAAGAAAAAGAATTCTGGAACACTTAATTGTTCTCATATGGAACCTGTACATAGACAAAGAGTCAGTCATTGGAATAGAACAAGGGGACACTGTGGTTTAAGATCAGGAAAGGTGTGATCAAGGTTGCATCCTTTCACCATACTTATTCAATCTGCATGCTGAGCAAATAATCCAAGTAGCTGAACTATATGAAGAAGAACACAGCACTAGAATTGGAGGAAGACTCATTAACAACCTGTGACAAGCAGGTGATACAATTTTGCTTACTGAAAGTGAAAAAGATTTGAAGCACTTATTAATGAAGATCAAAGACTACAGCCTCAATGTGGATTACACATCAAGATAAAGAAAGCAAAAATCCTCACAGTTCGACAAATAAACAATATCATGATAAATTATGGAGAGATTTGACATTTCATTTTTCTTGAATTGATGATCAACACACATAGAAGTAGCAGTTCAGATATCAAATGACATACTTACTTCACTGCGCAAATTTGGTGGAAAAGATCTCCTTAAAGTGTTAAAAGAAATGATGTCATTTGAGGACTAAGGTACATCTGACCAAAGCTACGGTATTTTAAATTACCTCATATGCATGTAAAAGCTGGACAATGACTAAGGAAGAATGAAGAAGAATTGATGCTTTAGAACCATAGTGTTAGCAAAGAATACTGAACATACTATGGACTGCCAGAAGAATGAACAAATCTGTCTTGGAAGAAGTACAGCTAGAATGTTCCCTGTAAGTGTGAATGATGAGACCTTAGATCCCTCCACTGGATCTCCTTGGCACAGATGCCCTGGAAAAGATGCCCTGGCAGAGATGTGGTGGCAGTAGAACCAAGAGGTATAAGAGCCTTGCTGGAGAAAGCTGAGAGCCCTTGGGCAAAAGTCTTGCTGGCAGAGTATGGTGCACCTAGGTATACTTATCAGTAGAGTTAAAAGAGCTTTTCAACATTTCCCCAAGCAGGGCTGTGGCCAGGCCAAGAGACCAAGGGCCAGAGAAGTGTGCCTGAGGGCATAGCAAAGGGGAGACGGTCCTGATTAAAGAACTGTATCCTGAGTGTATTCCTGAATCTGAATTGCACGTAGCCTGTTACTTCCCTAATAAACCCCATAATTGTGAGTATTGTCTGTGAGTTGTGTGTGGCCACTGCAATGAATTATTGAACCCAGTAGTGAAGTAGTGAGTGCCATGAGAGGGATGGTTGGTAAAAAGGCATGGAGGGTGGCCAGATGTCTGGCCTCATAGAAATAAGCCTTGGGCTACTGATGGTGATTCTGTCTCCCTTTCTGAGGTTGGAGGAGGTTAGAAGATGCTGTCTTGATGCCATTTTCGTAGTTGGTGTCAGAAGCGGGATTTGTTGCGATGGCTCCTGACTCATGGAAACTTGCGACTTTGTAAGAGAAAGACGGAAGGGGCCTGGGAAGTGAAACTTTTGATTCTTAAATGGTTACTTTGGTTGTTGTTAACTGTAATGGTGGAAAGGAATATAAGAGCTATGCTGCAGCAGAGGAGAGAATGGCTTGAGGTAAGAGCCAGGCTGATTAACAGAGATAATTGATCAGAGGCTAGGGCTTTTGGTTACACCCAGCCAGAGGCCTAAGGCCATATACATAGAATGAGAAGAGAGTCAAGGTGAATAGATGAAACTAGAATATTTAAAAAGGATTATGTGTTTATCTGAATGTACTATGGATATTGAATGTTCTTTTACCCAGCTATATGTTAGAAATTAATATTGAGTATAGATAGAGAGAATGTGTAAATCCACCTTCAGCCAATATTTGATTGGATATGTTAAAAGGGGTACTAGAATTCGCCTGGAAGAAACATAGGCTTTTGTTTCAGGCCCTTTGTGTAGAGACCTTAGGTAGAAAACCTGAGCTCCACCAGAATCTTCAGAATCAAGAAATTTGCATTGGAAGAAATATGGAGAACCACCCAGAACTACTGAGAGAACAGAAGACTTCCATTTGAAGGAAGGACCTGCAGAAAAAACAAAAGCAATAACAAAAACATTGTTTAGCTTTTTGAATTTAGAACAGTTTGGTTTTGGGTGCATCAAGGCAGGAAAGTCATGGCCCATGAGATAAACCCCTTCTAAGACTGGAAGTTAAAGGAAGCTGGCAAGTAGATGGTCTTGTATGCTGCTTGCTTGTTACCACCTGGGTCCACTTGATGAGTGAAAGTGGGTGCACTGCAGCAATGAAAAAACAGGCTGAGTTTGGTGTCTTTGACCTAGTCCACAGAGGGAGGAGAGGAAGGGCTGGCTGGTCTGAAGTGGAAGGGGTTGTGCGGACTTCAGAGCCTACGGGCATTGAACTAGTCCCTAAGGGTTAGGGATGAGAAAGAGAAGGGGCGGGTCAGTCTGAAGTAAAGGGAGGAGTGTGGCTCCCAAGCTTGCAGCTGGTACCCATGACCTAGTTGGGATGTCTAGGGCCGAACTGACCAGAATCCTACCAAATGAAGAGGAAGATAGTTGACACTGAGCTGATGTTAAATTGCTGTAATTTGATAGCTTGCTCTGTGCTGCACTTGGCTTATGGATGCAGATGCTCAAAGTTCCAACTGGAACAAGAGATTCTTCAGAGAGAAAGGAACATGTTAATCTTTTCAGAGCACTGGTTTGATAGGGATAGGCAAATTAGAAATTGGCTGTCTAACATGGGGGAAGAGATAAAGGGATGAAGTGGTTGGCTTACATGCTTTCATGAGTGCTTATTGTTAAACTGATTGTAAAAGGGATGTTAATTTTTGAAGTATAAAAGAGACAATGGGTAGAAAAGCCAGGGAGTGGCCTGTGGTGCAGTAAATTACTGAGCATGGCTTTTTTACCCATAGTCTTTGTAACTCTCACAAGATTACTGGGTGTCGTTGTTGTTGTTACATGCCACTGAGTCATCCCCTATTCATAGCGACCCTGTGTACAATGTAACGAAACACTGTCCAGTCCTGTGCCAGCCTCATGATCCTTGCTATACCTGAGCCCATCATTGCATCCACTGTGGCAATCCATCTTCATTGAGGGGCTTCCCCTTTTTCGTTGACCCTCCACTTTACCAAGCAGGATAGCCTTCTCCAGGAAATGGTCCCTTCTGACAACATGCCCAAGGTAGGTGAGACAAAGTCAGGCTTTTCTCACTTCCAAGGAGCACTTTTGCTGCATTTCCTCCAGGAAAGATTTGTTACTTCTTTTAGCAGCCCAGGGTACTTTGAGTATTCTTAGTCAACATCACAACTCAAAAGTAACAATTCTTCTTTAGTCTTCCTTATTCATTATTCAGCTCTCACACGTGTATGAGGCAATTTGAAATACCATGGCTTGGGTTAGGCACACCTTAGTCTTTAAGGAGACATTTTTGTTCTTCGGCATTTGTAAGAAGTCTTTTGCAACAGATTTGACCCAAATAATAATTCTTCTGATGTCTTGACCACTGCTTCCATTGATGTTGATTGTAGAGCCAAGTAATATGAAATCTTTGACAACTTCAATCTGTTTTGCATTTATCATGATGCTGCTTATTGGCCCAGTTATGAGGATTTTTGTTTTCTTTATATTGAGGTGTAATCCATGTTGCAGACTGTAGTCTTCATCTCCATCAGTAAGTGCTTCAAGTCATCCTCACTTTCAGCAAACAAAGTTATGTCGTCAGTGTATTACAAATTGCTAATGATTCTTCCTCCAATCCCGATGCCACGTTCTTCTTCATGTAGTACAGCTTCTCATATGACTTGCTCAGCATACAGATTGAATAAATATGGTGAAAAGATAAAACCCTGATGCACTCCCTTCTTGATTTTAAACATTCAGTGTCCCCCTTGTTCTGTTCGAATGACAGCCTTCTGGTCTATGTGTAGGTTCTTCATGAGTACAATTAAGTATTCTGGAATTTCCGTTCTTCTCCATGTTACCCATAATGTGTTATGATTCACACAATCAAATGCTTTTGCATAGTCAATAAAACAAAAGTAAACATCTTTCTGATATTCTTTGCTTTGAGCCAAGATCCATCTGACATCAGCAATGATATCCTTCTTTCCACGCCCTCTTCTGAATCCAGCTTGCATTTCTGGAAGTCCTCTGTCAATATACTGGTGCAACTATGTTTTGAATTAACTTCAGTAAGATTTTGCTTGCGTGTGATATTAATGATATTGTTTGATAATTTCCATATTCTATGGGATCACCTTTCTTTGGAATGGGTACAAATATGGATCTCTTCCAGTCAGTTGTCCAGGTAGTTGTCTTCCAAATTTGTTGGCATAGCTAAGAGAATGCCTCCAGCACAGCATATGTTTGTTGAAACATCTCAATGGATATTCTGTCAATTCCTGGAGCCTTGTTTTTTGCCAATTCCTTCATTGCAGCTTTGACTTCTTCCTTCAATACCATTTGTTCTCGATCATATGTCACCTCCTGAAATGGATGAACATCGACGCATTCTTTTTGGTAAATTGACTCTGTGTATTCCTTCCTTCTTCTCTTGATGTTTCCTGCATCATTCAATATATGCCCATAGAATATTTTAATATTGCAACTCGAGGCTTAATTTTTTTCTTCAGTTCTTTCAGCTTGAGAAATTCCAAGCACGTTCTTCCTGTTTGGTTTTCTAACTCCAGGTCTTTGCACATATCATTATAATTGACTTTGTCTTCTCGAGCTGCTATTTGGAATCTTCTGTTCAGCTCTTTTATTTTGTTATTTCTTCCATTTGCTTTAACTACTCTCTCCATTCAAGGACAAGTTTCAGAGTCTCTTCTGACATCCATTTTGGTCTTTTCTTCTTTTCCTGTCTTTTTTAATGACCCTTTACTGCATGGGACCAAGCAAATACGGTGTGTAGAACTCTAATGTGAGCATTGGTTAGTTTTGCTATGCTGCTGGACTTAAAATGAGCCCCCCTCCCCCAGAGGCAGAAAGGGGATATCTCTGGCATCAAGAGAAGAGAGCTGGAGTTGGAGTGGAATGCATCCTTGGACACAAGATCCCTGCACTAGACCTCCTTGGCAGAGATTCCCTGGCAGAGATGTCCCAGCAGAGACACCCTGGAAGAGTCTCCTCAGCAGATAGATGGTGGCAGTGGAACCAACAGGCACAAGACAGAGTGGCGGCCTTGGTGGACCATGGAGTGAAAAAGCTGAGTGCCTGTGAGCAAGCAGCTTATGGGCAGAGTGGGGTGCAACTAGGTGCACCTATCAGCAGAGCTAAAAGACCTTTCTAACATTTGCCTGAGCAGGGCAAAGGCCAAGCTAGGAGACCAAGGTCCAGAAGGGTATGTCTGAGGGCATAGCAGAAGGGAGACTGTCCTGATTTTATCCTGAGTATGTTCCTGAACCAGAATTACTTCCCTAATAAATCCCATAATTGTGAGTATTGTCATATGAGTTCTGTATGGCCATTGCAATGAATCATTGAATCCAGTAGAGAAGTAGTGAATGCCATGAGATAGATGGTTGGTGTCAGAGTTGGTAAAAAGGGTTGGAGGGTGGTGACATGTCTGGACTCATAAGAGTAAGCACTGGGCTGCTAATGGTGATTCTGTCTCTCCCTCTTCAGTTTGGAAAAGGTCAGGGCATGCCTCTTATATGCCCTTTTTGCAGGAATAAAGGTAAAAGAAAAAAAGGAAATTAATGAGAGACCAATAAATGATTTTTAAACCAATTTAATATGCCAAGATAAAAATAGAGTAACATCAAAGGGGATTTTATGGAAAAATCAAATTTTGATAGGCTTTATTACACACATCATAGGCAAAAAAAAAAAAAAAAAAAAAAACCTCTTCAATGTAAGCCTCAAACTTTTTTAAAAATAAATATAATAAAATCTAAATTTAAAACTATAAAGTATTGAGAAGAAAACATAAGAGAAAATCTTTAGACCTTAGACAAAGAGATTTTAGATGACAATAAACTCATGAGCCATAAAGAAAACCACGACAAGTTGAATTTTACACAAATTTTACACTTTTTCTGTGCAAAAGACCCTGCTAAGAAGAAAAGACAAGTTACTAAAAAGCTAAAAGGATTTGTACCCAAAAAAATATAAAGAATTTTCAAAAGAAACTAAATAGTAAAAGCAAAAAAAAATCCAACTGGAAAATGGGCCAATGATGATAAATAGCATTTGAAAAGATATTCAACACCATTAGTCATTAGGGAAATGCAAAATTAAACCACAATTAGATGCCTCTACATACCTATTAGGATGGCAAAAAAAAAAAAAAACAAGTCCTGACAGCATCAACTGCTGATGAGATACCGGGAAATTGGATTTCTCATATCTTGTCAGTGGAAATGTAAAATATTACAGCTGCACTGGAAAACAATTTGGCAGTATTTTCTAATGTTAAACATACACTTTACCATGTGATACAGCGATTGCATTCCTGGCATAGGAACTAGAGAAATGAGAGTTAGATCAAACAAAACCTTTTCAATGACTTTGTATAAAATTTATTTATAGTAGCCCCAAAATGGACATAAAACAAATGTCCTTTAGAGGATAAATAGATAAACAAATTATAACATATCTGTACAATGATACATTACTTGACAATGAAAAGGGTATGAACTATTGTTACACATGGAAGTTGAATGAATCTCAAGGGCATGAAGCTGAATAGAAGAAGAAATCTCAAATAGACACATGATGCATGATTTCATTTATATACCAATCTCAAAATAACAAAATTATAGTAATGTAGAACAGGTCAGTGCTGGAAGCAAGGTGGTGAAAGAACTGGAAGCAAAGGTGTATTGTGGATTTCTGATTGAATATTTATTTTGTGGTGAATAAATGTAGTAAGCTACATGCTAAATGATTCAAAATATCAGATGACCAGAAAGTCAGTATGTTGTTGTTGTTCTTATGTGCCATCGAGTCAAACCCGACTCATAGTGACCCCTCCTTGGGTTTCTGAGGCAGTATCACTACGGAAGTAGGATTGCCCAACCTTCCTTACGAGGAGTGGCTGGTGGGTCTCTGGTAGCATAGTGCCTAAGGCACTTGACTGCTAAGCAGAAGGCTGGCGGTTCAAACCCATCAGCCACTTCTCAGAAGGAATGTTGGGCAATCTACTTCTGTAGTGATACTGCCTCAGAAACCCACAGAGGGGTCGCTATGAGTTGGGGCCCAAGAAAAAGACCCCCAAAAGAACATGATTGCATGTGCATGTTGTAATTACAGTGAAGAGATGACAAGGCCTCTCTTGTGATTGAGTTTGAAAGTCAGTATATGACTATTAAAAATGAAGGGATGGCTAATGGTAGAGTATGTCATTGCATGTATTCCTAAGCTGTGGTTTTGGTGAGTTAGGGAGGCTAATGACCACTTGTTTGTCCATTTCTCATACTGTACTGGCTTGCATGTTCCTATGAGGATGAAGGCTATGCCACTAGTATTTTAAATATCAGCAGGATCACTCGTAGTGGATAGGTTTCAGTGGAACTTCCAGACTAAGACAGACCAGAAAGAAGGACAGGGCTATACACTTCTGAAAATAATTGGCCAGTGAAAACCTTATGAATGGCAGTGAAACACTGTGTGATAGATTACTGGAAAACTTCATGAATATCCCTGACATATTATATGCTATAATGCTGGAAGATGAGCCCCTCAGGTTGGAAGGCATTCAAAACACAACCAGGGAAGAGCTGCCTCCTCCAGGTAGAGTTGACCTTAATGATGTGGATGGAGTAAAGCTTTTGCAACCTTCATTTACTGATAGGGCATGACTCAATTTGGGAAGAAATACCTGCAAACTTCCATTAATAATCAGCAGGAGGAATGTATGAAGTATGAATCTAGAAAAATTGGAAGTAGTGAAAAATGAAATGGAACACATAAAGATCAATGTCCTAGGCACTAGTGAGCTGAAATGGACTGGTACTGGTCACTGTGAATCAGAAAATCATGGTCTACTCTGCAGGGAATGACAAATTGAAAAGGAATGGCTTCACATTCATCATCAAAAAGAATGTTTCAAGGTCTATCCTGAAGTACAACATGGTCAGAGATAAGATAATATACAGATACATTCAAGGAAGACCAGTTAATACTATTATTATTCAAATTTACACACCAAACATTAAAGCCAAAGATGAAGAAGTTGAAGATTGTTACCAACTTCTGCAGTCTAAAACTGACCAAACATGCAATCAAGAGGTATTGACTGTTAGTGGTGATTAGAATGTGAAATTTGGAAACAAAGAAGAATCATCAGTAGTTGGAAAATATTGCCTTCAGGATAGACATGATGCCAGAGATCACATGATAGAATTGTTCAAGACCAACTATTTATTCATTGCAAATACTTTTTCCATATCATAAATGGTAGCCATAAACATGGGTGTAACCAGATGGAATACACAGGAATCAGATCTACTCCATCTATGGAAAGAAGTGATAGAGAAGCTCAATATCTTCAGTCAAAACAAGGCCAGGAGTTGACTGTTTAGACCATCAATTGCTCCTATATAAGTTCAAGTTGAAGATGAAGACAATTAAAAGAAGTCCATGAGAGTCAAACTATGACCTTCATTATATCCCACCTGAATTGAGAGATCACCTGAAGAATAGATTTGATGCACTGAAGACCAATGACTGAAAACCAGAGGAATTGTGGGATGACATCAAGGACATCATATATGATGAAAGCAAAATGTCGTTAAAAAGATAGGAAAGGAAGAAAAGACTACAATGAATGTCAGATAAAACTCTGAAACTTGCTCTTGAATGGAGAGTAGCTAAAGTGAATGGAAGATCAAAGGGCTGAACAGAAAATTTCAAAGGCAGCTCAAGAAGACAACACAAACTACTATGATGAAATATGCAAAGACCTGGAGTTAGAAAACCAAAAGGGAAAAACACACTCAGGATTTCTCAAGCTGAAAAAAGCTAGAGAAAAAATGCAAGTCTCAAGTTGCAGTATGGAAGGATTCTACAGGCAAAATATTGAATGACGCAGGAAACATCAAAAGAAGATGGAAGGAATATATAGAGTCACTGTACCAAAAAGAATTGGTTGATGTTCAACTGTTTCATGAGGTAGCATATGATTAAGAACCAATAATATTGAAAGAAGAAGTCCAAGCTTCACGGAAGGAATTGGTGAAAAAGAAGGTTCCAGGAGTTGATGGAATACCCACTGAGATGTTTCAACAAACGGATGCAACTCTGGAGGCTCTTACTCATTTATGACAAGAAATTTGGAAGGCAGCTACCTTGCCAACTAACTGGAAGAAACTGATATTTGTACCCATTCAAGTGAAAGGTGACCCAACAGAATATGGGAATTTCAAACAATATCATTATTATCAAATGCAAGTAAAATTTTGCTGAAGATAATTCAAAAAGAGTTGAAGCAGTATATTTACAGGGAACTTCCAGAAATTCAAGGTGGATTCAGAAGAGGGTTTAAAGGGAGGCATACCACTGCTGATGTCAGATGGATCTTGACTGAAAGCAAAGAATACCAGAAACAGGTTTGCCTGGTTTTGCATAGTATTGACTATGCAAAATCATTCGACTGTGTGTTATAACAAATTGTGGAAAACATTGCAAAGAATGGGAATTCCAGAATACTTAATTGTGTTCATGAGGAACCTTTATGCAGACCAGCAGGCTGTTGTTCAAACAGAACAAAGGGACACTGCATGGTTTAAAATCAGGAAGGCTGTACTTCAAGGTTGTATCCTTTCACCTTACATATTCAAACTGGATGCTGAGCAAATAATCCTGGAATCTGGGCTATACAAAGAAGAATGCAGCATCAGAATTGGAGGAAGACTCACTAACAGCCTGTGATATGCCAATGACATAACCTTGCTTGCTGAAAGTGAAGATGACTTGAAGCACTTATTGATAAAGATTGAAGACTATAACAGTCTTCAGTATAGATGACACCTCAACATAAAGAAAACAAAAATCCTCACAACTGGACCAATAAACAACATCATGATAAATGGAGAAAAGATTAAAATTGTCAGGGATTTCATTTTACTTGGCTCTACAATCAGCACCCATGGAAGCAGCAGTCAGGAAATCAGATGACATATTGCACTGGGCAAATGTCCTGTAAAAGACCTTTTTTAAAGTGTTAAGAAGGAAAGATGTGACTTTGAAGACTAAGGTACACCTAACCCAAACCATGGTATTTTCAATAGCCTCACACACAAGTGAAAGCTGGACAATGAATAAAGACTGAAGAGGAATTTATGTCTTTGAATTATAATGTTGGCTAAGAATACTGAAAATATCATGGACTGCCAGAAGAATGAACAAATCTATCCTAGAACAGGTGCAGCTGGAATGCTTCTCGGAAGCAAAAGTGGCCAGACTTCATCTCACCTACTTTGGTCATATTGTCAGAAGGGACTATTCCTTGGAGAAGAATATCATGCCTGGTAAAATAGGGGGTCAGCAAAAAAGAGGAAGACCCTTCATAAGATGGACTGACACAATGTCTGCAATGATAAAATATAGCAAGGATTATGGTGGATGACTGGACAGCGCTTCTTTCTGTTGTACATAGGGTCGCTATGAGTCAGAGCTGACTCAATGGCACCTAGCAACAACAACAGGGAGGTTAAAGGAGAGAAAAACAGTTTTAAAGTGGCAATGAAGAAAAAGAAGGGAAAATAACTCATTAATTTATATATTAATTCAAAAAATACTTATTAATTTTCCAGTGTGTTCCAAGCTGTTTTGTGTACTGGGAAGACTTTAATGAACATACCTCCAAGTCCAGTAATAGGTAGAATGTGATGGTTAACTTTATGTGTTAACTTTGCTATGCTGTGGTGTTCAATCATTTGTTATATATATATAGTATAGGTATATACAGTGTA
>NW_006921589.1:17120631-17122126 GCF_000298275.1 Orycteropus afer afer
AGTAGAGTATAGGTATATACTAGTATAGGCACTTTGGTGAAGGTATTCTGTAGATTAGATCAACATATACAATCTGTTGACGCCACAGTGTTTATGTTGTTGAAAAAAGATATTTGCAATAAATATGTCATCGATCTTGCAAAATTCTATCATGCAATCTCTGGAGTCATTTCTATCACCAAGGCCATATTTCCCAGCTACTGATGATTCTTCTTTGTTTCCAACTTTTGCATTCTAATCATCTGTAATAATCAACACATCTTGGCTACATGTTTGGTCTATTTCAGACTGCACCAGTTGGTAAATATCTTCAATTTTTTCATCTTTGGCTTTGGTGGTTGGTGTGTAAATTTGAATAATACTACTATTAACTGGTCTTCTTTGTAGCCATATGGATGTTATTCTATCACTGACAGCATTGTACTTCAGGATAGATTTTGAAACACTGTTTGTGACAATGAACACCATGCCATTCCTCTTCAATTCATCATTCCTAGCATAGTAGAACATATGGTTGTCTAGTTCAAAATGGTCCAAACCAATCCATTTCAGCTCACTAATGCCTAGGATATCAATCTTTATGAGTTCCATTTCATTTTTGACAACTTACAATTTTTCTATGTTCACACTTCGTACATTCCATGTTCTGATTATTAATGGATGTTTGCAGTTGCTTCTTCCCATTTTGAGTCAAGTCACATCAGCAAATGAAGTTTCTGAAAGCTTTACTCCATCCATGTTGTTAAGGTTGGCTCTACTTTGAGGAGGTATCTCTTTCTCAGTTATATTTTGAGTACTTTCCAACCTGAGGGGTTCATCTTCTGGCACTATATTAGACAATGTTTCAAGGCTATTCATAAAGTTTTCTAGTAATATATCAGAAGAGTTTCACTGTTATTCATAAGGTGTGCACATGCATTTGAGGCTACTGAAAATATCATGATTTGGTCAGGACAGCTTAGTCAACAAAGTGACATCTTTGCTTCTCAACAACTAAAAGAGGTCTTTTGTAGCAGATTTGCAAAGTGCAACACATCATCAGATTTCTTGATTGTTTGTTTCCATGGGCATTGATTGTGGATCTAAGTTATATGAAATCCCTGACAATGTGAATATTTTCTCCATTTATTGTGAGCTTGCTTATTGCTCCACTTGTCAGGAATTTTGTTTTCTGAAGGTTGCAGTCTTTGATCTTCATCATTAAGTGCCTTATGTCTTCTTTGCTTTCAGAAGACAGGTTGTGTCATCTACATAGCCTAGGTTGTTAATGAGTCTTCTTCCAAACCTGATATCATGGTTGTCTTCATCCAGTCCAGCTTCTCAAATTATTTGCTCAGCTCATTTGTCATCTAAAAATGAAGAGGAGGAGTTCCGGCAAGATGGCGGACTAGGCAGAAGGACTGCACAGATGCTCTTCAACAAAGAAAAGGGAAACCAATTAACACAGACACAGAAGATAATCTTGGACCCCTGAGCCTTGAAGGGAAGGATACAA
>NW_006921589.1:17126641-17127444 GCF_000298275.1 Orycteropus afer afer
GAATTCCCATTCTTCTCAATGTTATCCATAATTTGTCATGATCCACACAATCAAGTGCCTTTGCATAGTCAATAAAACACAAGTAAACATCTTTCAGGTATTCTTTGCCTTGGGCCAAGATCCATCTGGCAGCAGCTATGATATCCCTTATTCCATGTCCTCTTCTGAATCCAGCTTGCACCTCTGGAAGTTCTCTGTCAATATACTGCTGCAACTGTTTTTGAACTATCTTTAGTAAGATCTTACTTATAGGCAATATTAATGATATTGTTCTATAATTTCCCCATTCTGTGGGATCCCCTTTCTTTGGAATGGGTATAAATATGGATCTTTTCCAGTCAGTTGGCCAGGTATCTGTCTTCCAAATCTCTTGGCATAATCTCTTTCTCTAGAGATCATAATACACATTGCATACTCCTAACCCAATCTGAGTAGGGCCCTTTGAAAAAAGGAGAAGAAACACAGAAAGACCGACAAAGGGAAGACAGCCATTTGATAGTGCAGTCATGTTACAACTGCAAGGCAAGGGAAACAAGAGAACAAGAGAGACTACAAAGGATGTTCTTTTCATTCAGAAAGAACATGGCCCTGCCTTTACCCTAAATTTGCAATATTGCCTTCAAGAGCAATCAGACAATAATTTTTTATTTTTATAATCTACCTCCTTGTTATATCTAGAAACATAATACATGGAGTTCTTCCCTAGTAACATAATACATGGAGTTTGTGTCAGTACCTCAGAACAAATTTAACTTTGCTATTATACATATATGAATTAATGTACAATTAAAAAAAAAAAAAAA
>NW_006921589.1:17128129-17149082 GCF_000298275.1 Orycteropus afer afer
AAAAAAAAAAAAAGCTCCAGGAATTGATGGAATACTCACTGTGATGTTTTAGCAAACAAGTGAGATACTGGAGGCACTTTCTCATCTAGTGAAGAAATTTTTAAGACAGCTACCTGGCCAACTGACTGTTAGAGATCCATATTTGTGCCCATTGCAAACAAAGGTGATCCCACAGAATGTGGAAATTTTCAAACAATACCATACACAAGTAAAATCTTGCTGAAGATAAT
Organism: Orycteropus afer afer; assembly: GCF_000298275.1. NCBI lineage: Eukaryota > Metazoa > Chordata > Mammalia > Tubulidentata > Orycteropodidae > Orycteropus > Orycteropus afer. The sequence goes on from NW_006921589.1 coordinate 17,128,360, forward strand.
TCAAAAATGGTCACAGCAGTATCCTGACAGGGAACTTCCAGATACTCATGCTGGATTAAGGAGAGGATATGGAATGAGGATCTGCTGATGTCAGATGGTTCTTGGCTTAAAGCAAAGAATACCAGAAAGATATTTGTGTTTTATTGACCATACAAAAGCATTAGACTGTGTAGATCATAACAAATTATGGATAACATTGAGAAGAATGGGAATTTCAGAACACACAACTGTGCTCATGAGAAACCTGTACATAGACCAGCAGGCTGCCCTTCAAACAGAACAAGGGGATATTGCATGGTTTTAAAATCAGGAAGGGAGTGAATCATCAAGATTGCATCCTTTCACCATATTTATTCAATCTGTATTCTGAGCAAATAATCCTAGAAGCTGGACTACATGAAGAAAATTGTGGCATAAAGATTGGAAGAAGACTGATTAACAACCTGTGATATGCAGATGACACAATAATGCTTGCTGAAAGTGGAGGTGACTTAAAGCACTTACTGATGCAGATTAAAGACTACAGCCTGCAGTATGGATTACACCTCAAAATAAAACAAAAACCAAACCATACTCACTGCTATCGAGTTGATTCAACTCATAGCGACCCCGTGTTGGATTTCCAAGGCAATATCTCTACAGAAATAGATTGTCCAGTCTTCCTTTTGAGGAGTGGCTGGTGGGTTTGAACTGTCAGACTTCAGGTTAGTGGTCAAATGCCTTAGGCACCATGCCACCAGAGCTCCCCCATAAAGAAAATGAAAATCTTTACAACTAGACCAATAAGCAGAATCATGATAAATTGAAAAAAAAAAACAATTGAAATTGTCAAGTTTTCATATTACTTGGTTCCATAATCAACATCTATGCCAGCAGTGGTCAAGAAAACAGAAGTTGTATTACATGGGGCAGATCTGCTGTAAAAGACCTCTTTAAAGTGCTGAAGAGCAAAGATGTCACTTGGAAGACAAAGCTGAACCTAACCCAAGCCATGGTGTTTTCAATTGCCTCATATGCATGTGAGAGCTGGACAACGAACAATGAATATTGAAAAATAGTTGATGCTTTTGAGTTGTGGTGTTGGCAAAGAATACTGAAACTACCATAGACTGCAGGAAAACTAACAAATCTGTCAAGAAAGAAGTATAGCTGGAATGCTCTTTGGAAGAGAGAATGGCCAGACTTTGTCTCACCTATTTTGGTCATATCATCAGAAGGGACAATTCCCTGGAGAAGGATATCATGCTTGGTAAAATGGAGGGTCAGTGAAAAAAGGGAAGCCCCTTGATGAGATGGATTGACACAGTGACTGCAGCAATTGGCTCAGGTATAGCAAGGATTGTGAGACTGGTGCAGGACCAGACAGAAGGAAACTTCTATTGTACATACTGTTGCAATGAGTTGGCACCAACTCAACGGCACCTAACAACAACAACAACACTTGTTGTAAATCTCTTGGGGAGGATAGGAGTGACAGAATTACAGAGTCCATTAGAAAAGGGATTTGATATGTTCAAGGAATTGTTAGTTTAGGCAAGAAGATAATGAATATATTTAGAGATGAAATTGAGAATACACAATAATTAACTGATAACACTGAATTCCAAAGCATATAGTGGAAGGGAGATCAAAGAAGATTACAAGATCAAGTCTGATTGGTGGATTTATGGAATCTATGTAGAATATAATAATTGACAATTTTGTAGTGGCCTAGATAAAGACAGCTATTAGTTCTCTTGGAGTTAATCCTAATGATCTCTAAGGGAAATATAAATAATTTGTTTCAGTTTTGGGACTGGGCTCTCTGGTGCTTTGTAGCGGTAAAGATAGGAACATAGATAATAAAGGCCATGATAATTCAAATAGCAAAGAGTTAAATCACTATTATAAAGATAACTAAAAGCTTCAAGTCTAAGAGATTGTAACTTGCCTCAGAAATGAATAAAGAGGAAATAAGAGCAACAAATAAGAGGTGACTGGACATGTACAGAAACACTGTCTGATATATTACTGGGCAACTTTATGAACAGCCCTGAAACATTGCCCAACACAGTGCAGGAAGATGAGCCCCTCAGGTCAGAAGGCACTCAAAATACGACTGGGAAAGAGCTGCCTAATCAGAGTAGAACTGACCTTAATGATATGGATATAAAGGAAAGCTTTTGGGACCTCCATATGCTGATGTGGCATGATTCAAACTGACGAGAAACAGCTGCAAAGATGCATTAATAATAGAAACATGGAATGTATGAAGATGAATCTAGGAAAATTGGAAGTTGTCAAAAATGAAATGGAACACATAAAGATTGATATCCTAGGCATCAGTGAGCTGAAATGGACTGGTTTTGGCCATTTTGAATCAGACAACCATATTATTTACTATGCCAGGAATGACAATTTGAAGAAGAATGGCATGGCATTCATCATTGCAAAGGATGTTTCAAGATTTGTCCTGAAGTACAATGCTGTCAGTGATAGGATAAAATCCATATGCCTACAAGGAAGACCAGTTGACACTACTATTATTCAAATGTACACACCAACCACCAAGCCAAAGATGAGGAAATTGAAGATTTTTATCAACTTCTGCAGTCTGAAATTGACTGAACTTGCAATAAGATGTGTTAATAATGATCACTGGTAACTGGAATGCAAAAGTTGGAAACAAAGAAGGATCACTGGTAGTTGGAAAATTTGCCTTGGTAACAGCAATAACCTTGGACATCAGATGATAGAATTTTGCAAGACCAATGACTTATTCATTGAAAATACCTTTTTTCAACAACACTAAAGGTGGGCATACATGTGTACTTCACCAGATGGAGTACACAGGAATCAAATTGACCACATCTGTGGCAAGAGGCGATGGAAATGCTCAATATTTTCAGCCTAAACAAGACCAAGGGCTAACTATGGAACAGACCATCAATATTCATATACAAGTTAAATTGAAGTTGGATACAATTAAAAGAAGTCCAAAAACAAAAAACAAAACAAAAAAACCTGGGAGCTCTGGTGGCGTAATGCATAAGGCATTTGACTCCTAACCAGAAGGCTGGTGGTTCAAACCCACCAGCTGCTCCTTGGAAAGAAGATGGGACAATCTACTTCCATAGTGACACCACCACAAAAGCCAAAATATAACCTTGAATATATCCTTTCTGAATTTAGAGACCATCTAAAGAATAGATATGATGCATTAAACACCAATGACTGAAAAACAGAAGAATTGTGAGATGATATCAATAGTATCTCCATGAAGAAAGTAAGAGATCATTAAAACGATGAGAAAGGAAGAAAAGACCAAAATGGATGTCAGAACAGACTCTGAAACTTGCCCATGAGTGGAGAGTAGCTAAAGCAAATGGAAGACATGACAAGGTAAAAGAGCTGAACAGAAGATTTCAAAAAGAAGCTCAGACAGACAAAGGCAATGACTATAATGAAATGTGCAAAGACCTGGAGTTAGAAAACCAAAAGGGAAGAACACACTCAGCATTTCTCAAGCTGAAAGAATTGAGGAAAAAATTTAAGCCTCGAGTTGCAATATTGAAAGATTCTATAGACAAAATATTGAATGATACAGGAAGCACCAAAAGAAGATGGAAGGAAAACACAGTCACTGTACTAAAAAGAACTGATCAATCTTCATCCATTTGAGGGGGTGGCGTATGTTCAAGAACTAATGGTACTGAAGGGAGAAATTTAAGCTGCACTGAAGGAATTGGCAAAGAACAAGGCTTCAGGAATTGATGGAATACCCACTGAGATGTTTCCAAAAATGGACGCTGTGCTGGAGGCACTCACTCAGTTATGCCAAAAGATTTGGAAGACAGCTACTTGGCCAAACTGACTGGAAGATATCCATATTTGTACCCATTCCAAACAAAGGTGATCCCACAGAATTTGGAAATTATCCAACAATATTATTAATATTGCATGCAAATAAAATCTCACTAAAGATAATTTAAAAGCAATTGCAGCAGTGTATTGACAGAGAACTTCCAGAAATGCAAGCTGAATTCAGAACAGGATGTGGAATGAGGACATCATTACTGATTTCAGATAGATCTTGGCTCAAAGCAAAGAATACCAGAAAGACGATTACTTGCATTTTATTGACTATGCAAAAAAAAAAAATATTGTGTGCATCATAACAAATTGTGGATAATATTGAGAAGAATGGTAATTCCAGAACACGTAATTGAACTCATGAGGAACCTGTACATAGACCAGGAGGCTGTCATTCAAACAGAACAAGGGGGACACTGCATGGTTTAAAATCAAGAAGGGAGTGTGTCAGGGTTGTATGTTTTCACCATACTTCAATCTATATGCTGAGCAAATAATACAAGAAGCTGAACTATATGAAGAGGAAAGTGGCATCAGGATTGGAGGAAGAATCATTAACAACCTGTGATACACTGACGACACAACTTTGCTGCTGAAAGTGAGGATGGCTTGAAGCACTTACTGATGAAGATTGAAGAATACAGTCTGCAGTATGGACTGCATCTCAATATAAAGAAAGCAAAAATCCTCACAACTGGACCTATAAGCACCATCACAATAAATGGAGAAAAAACTGAAGTTATCAAAGACTTCACATTGCTTGGTTCTACATTGGACACCAATGGAAGCAGCAGTCAGTACATCAGAAGACATAGCACTGGGCAAGTCAACTGCAAAGGACTTCTTTGAAGTGCTGAAGAGCAAAGATGTCTCCCTGAGGACTAAGGTGCGCCTGACACAAGCCATGATATTTTCAATCACCTCATGTACATATGAGAGCCGAACAATGAATAAAGAAGATGAAAAAGAGTTGATGCTTTTGAGTTATGGTGCTGGTGAAGAATGCTGAAAGAAAGTACCATGGACTGCTAAAAGAACTAACAAATCTGTCCTGGAGGAAGTGCAGCTGGAATGCTCCTTGGAAGTGAGAATGGCCAGACTTCGTCTCATCTCCTTTGGTCATGTTATTGGAAGGGACCATTCCCTGGAGAAGGATGTCATGCTTGGTAAGATGGAGGGCCAATGAAAGAGGGAAAGGATCTAAACGACATGGATCGGCACAGTGTCTGTAGTGAGGGGCTTAAGTACAGCAAGGATCGTGGAGGTGGTGCAGGACCAGGCAGTGTTTCATTCTGCTGGGCATAGGGTTGCTATGAGTCAGAGATGACTCGATGGCATCTAACAACAACAACAACACATATACTAAGGGGCTCTGGTTGCATAATAGTTAGAGCATTCATCTCTAACCAAAAGTTTAGCAGGTTGAACCCACCAGTTGCTCTATGGGAGAAAAATTAGGCAGTCTTCTTTCGTAAAGATTTGCAGCCTTTGAACCCTGGAATTATTGTTATGTGCTGTCTAGTTGTCTCTGATTCATAGTGACCCCTCTTTGGGTTTCCAAGGTGGTATCTCTACGGAGGTAGACTGCCCAATTTTCCTTCTGAGGAGTGGCTGGTGGGTTTGAACTGCCAGCCTTCTGATTAGCAATCAAGTGCCTTAGGCACTATGCCACCAGAGCTCCCTGAACCCTAGAATAGCAGTTTTATTTTATCCCATAAGGTTGCAATGAGTTGGGATTAACTCCATGGTAGTGGGTTTGGTTTTTGGTTTTTGCATATATACTAAACATGTATTTGTCAATTAACCATGCTATTTGTGTAAGAGATTTACAACTTATGATGAATATTAAGGATGTAGGGACTATTTTTGTGTTTCAGACACAAAATTTATTATTTCAGTTTTGCATACACCTATCATATATTAATTTACATATATAAAATAGTGAAGTTAAATTTCTTCTGAGACACATTAATATTCCATAAAATTTACATTTAATTTGTCAATAGCTTAGAAAAGTATAATAAAAATATATGACACCTATAAAGTTGGAAACATCTTATGCTTTTGTAAACTTTTCAGAAATCTGGGCCAAGCTAATCTAGAAAAATATACCAAATGCCTGCTTCCTTACATATTAGATAAGGCTTTTATAGGAAAGGATGTTTTGTGTTTCTAGGCTAAAATGTTACATCTTTTAAAATACATAGTTGGATAATAACAATGCATTTTCAGTGGAAATTTTAAGTTTTGAAATCTTGAATAAGGAATTTTAGTGGGGCATGTAATCAGGCAATAATACATAAAATACCTATTACTAATATTAAATCTTCAAGATCAATTTTTAAACGTCTAATTACTTAGCATGAGTAAGCAAAAATGACTTTGGGATATTTCAGAATCTTTTTGTGTATTTAAGAAATCACATAATTTAGGTATGCTTTTTACTAGTCAGAGGTAAAAGCACATTAAACATGAACAGGGTGGGATACATTTCTTCATATGTTTATTTCTAACTCTTATTGATGAGTAGCATTTCAGATGGTGTCTAACTAAGGAATATTGTTCTAAAATTCTTTTTCTTCCCTTTTCAAAAAAAAACTGACTTAATAACCCTAAATCAAGTTGAACTAGGATGATCACAGGCAAATTCACTCTTCACACTAAAGCAGCTTTAAACTCTCTTAATTTGGTGATTGAGTTGATTCAACTCGTAGCTACCTTTCCTTGGGTTTCCAAGGTGGTATCTCTACAGAAGAAGATTGCCCAATCTTCCTTCTGAGGAGTGGCTGGTGGGATTGAACCTACAGCCTTCTGGTTAGCAGTCAAATGCCTTAGGCACTATGCCACCAGAGCTCCCAAATGCCAATGAAAAAACAATTATCTCTGGGAAGATTAGACTCAGCACCATTTTTAATGTCTGCCTCTTTGGTGGGTTATTACCCATAAAGCTTTAAATCTTTGTACCCATAACAACTCAGAAAGCTAGCCTTTCTTGCTAGGACTGATTTTGTAGCCCTAAAGACAAGAAATTGGTTTTTTGTCATTGGCCAAGGCAGAGAGCTTTTCTAATGATTTATAAGGCATGGATACCAACAAGACTTTTCTCTATCATGTAAGTATCAAGAAGCATTCCTGTCTAGTTCAGTGCTGCTGTGTCCTATCTCTAGCTCCAGAAATAAGACTTTGAACACAGTTGGTAAATACTGAATAGATTAATAATAAGTCAATATTTGTATTAGTTTTCTAAGGCTGCTGTTGCAACTTATCACAAAATGGATGGCTTCAAACAACTGAAATTTATTCTCCCCTTGTTCTGCTGGCTTGTTGTTGTTGTTGTTAAGTGCTGTCAAGTCGTTTCCGACTCATAGCGACCCCATGCACAGCAGAACGAAACACTGCCTGATCCTGCGCCAGCCCCACAATCCCTGCTATACTTCAGCCCATCATCGCAGCCACTGTGTCAATCCATCTCGTTGAAGGCCTCCCCCTCTTTTGTCGACCCTCCACCCTACCAAGCATGACATCCTTCTCCAGGGAATGGTCCCTTCTTACAACATGACCAAAATAGGTGAGACGAAGTCTGGCCATTCTTGCTTCCAAGGAGCATTCTGGCTGCACTTCCTCCAGGACAGATCTGTTAGTTCTTTTAACAGTCCATGGTACTTTCAGCATTCTCTGCCATCACCACAACTCAAAAGCATCAACTCTTCTTTGGTCTTCCTTATTCATTGTCCAGCTCTCACATGCATACCAGGCGATTGGAAATATCATGGCTTGTGTCAGGCGCACCTTAGTCCTCAAGGAGACATCCTTGCTCCTCAGCACTTGATACAGTTCCTTCGCAGTTGACTTTCCCAATGCTACACATTGTCTAATATCCTGACTGCTGCTTCCATTGACACCGATTGCAGAACCAAGTAACGTGAATTCTTTGACAACCTCAATCTTCTCTCCATTTATTGTGATGCTGCTCATTGGTCCAGTTGTGAGGATTTTTGTTTTCTTTATATTGAGATGTAATCCATACTGCAGACTGTATTCTTCAACCTTCATCAGTAGGTGCTTTAAGTCATCCTCACTTTCAGCAAGCAAAGTTGTATTGTCTGCATATCTCAGGTTGTTAATGATTCTTCCTCCAATCCTGATAACACGTTTTTCTTCATATAGTCCAGCCTCTTGGATTATTTGCTCAGCATATAGATTGAATAAGTGTGGAGAAAGGATACAACCCTGACACACTCCCTTCCTGACTTTAAACCATGTAGTGTCCCCTTGTTCTGTTTGAACAACAGCCTCCTGGTCAAGGTACAGATTCCTCATGAGTACAATCAAGTGCTCGGGAATTCCCATTCTTCTCAATGTTATCCATAATTTGTCATGATCCACACAATCAAATGCCTTTGCATAGTCAATAAAACACAAGTAAACATCTTTCTGGTATTCTTTGCCTTGAGCCGAGATCCATCTGACAACAGCTATGATATCCCTTGTTCCACATCCTCTTCTGAATCCGGCTTGAACCTCTGGAAGTTCTGGTGGCTAGAATTCTGAAATCAAGGTGTCATCCAAGCCACACTCACTACAAATCTCTGTGGAAGATCCTTCCTTGCCTCTTCCAACTTCTGATAGCCCCAGACATCTCCTGGCTTATGACAGTATAACTTCAATTTCTGCCTCCATTGTCATGAGGCAGTCTTCCCTTCTATCTGTCTTTGTTGTCTCTATACATTTTTTTTAAGGACAACAGTCATATTAGACTAGGGCCCACCCTACTCCAGTGTGCCCTCATGTTAACATATCAATTGAACCTATAAGCATTTCTAATTAAGGAAAACAATGTTTAATAATTCCATTGTCAAATGTAGTAAATGATTTAAGAAACTATAGCCCAATCCCTTCTGGAGGTATTATTTAATGCAATGCCCATGCTAAGGTGTAAGGTGACCAGATGTCAGGAAAGGGGATTATCATTCTCTCCTCCTTCCCTGGTTTATTTATTGCCCAGAACATATTTGAAGAAATTGTTTTTCCAGTTATAAATGCTACAATTGTGCATACATTCATGTTAGAAAGTGTGAGTTGTTATTTAAAATTTCTATAGAACTTGCATTTTCCAATTTTTATTCAAGAGGACAAAATACAATTGATTATCTAAAGAGGAAATGTTCCCCATCTAACAATATGATTTTGAATAAGTAATATTTAGTTTACTTCCACCCAATTGTTTTACTTGATGCACTTGGACATTCAATTCAATAGTAATTGAATCAAATCTCAGTGTTTTCTTTAAATGAAAATCATTTTAAAAATTCTAAAACAATGGTTCAGAAGCATGATATTGTTTAGAATTTGCTGTTTTAAATAGTGAAATAATTTGAGTTCAGGGGTCATTGATAATGATATGATAAATAAAATATCATTTTGATTAGGTATTATTTAAAAGATTCAAGAGAGTAAATGTTTATATTTCACTTAAAATTAATTTTTGAACTTGGTATTTAAACCCACTACATTGGAAGGAAGATGGGGCAATCTACTTCCATAGTGATACTGCCTCGGAAACCCAAGAAGGGGTCACTATGAGTTGGGGCCGACTCGATGGCACATAACAACATTAATGTTATGTATATACACAAACATGTATGTATACATACACACATACACAATTATATCTTAAATACAGTAATAATTATGACCTTAGCTTTTTACTTCATGTGTACTGTGGTTATATACAATTTTATTTCAACATATATTAAGAAATACATTGAAACCTTTTCAGTCATTAGCATTGAGGAGGATTAAGAGTCACCTACTGACTGCTAAACAGAAGGCTGGCGGTTCAAACCCACCGGTCACTCCTTGGAAGGAAGATGAAGCAATCTACTTCTGTAGTGATACTGCCTCGGAAACCCAAGGAGGGGTCACTATGAGTCAGGTCCGACTCCACAGCACATAACAACAACAAAGTGACTATACACACACACACACACACACAGATGGAGCAATCTACTTCTGTAGTGATACTGCCTTGGAAACCCAAGGAGGAGTCCGTATGAGTTGGATCTGACTCAATGGCAGTTTGTACTTTTTGGCATACATATATATGTATATGTGTGTGTGTGTGTGTGTGTATTTTGGTAGGAGAAGGGGAAGAGTATTGCAGTTTTTATAAGTATTTGCTTTAATTAGTGGTAATATAGTTATGTCATTGCCAAAGGAGCAGGGAGGCTGCATCTTCTGACCTCCTCCAACCACACAAGAGAAAGACAGAATCAGCATCAATAGCCCAAGGTCTATTCCTGTGAGGCCAGACATGCTGCCTCCCTCCAGCCCTTCCATTAACCCTAATACCAGCTCTTCCTCCTGCAGCACCCACAACCTCTCTGCTGGGTTCAGTAATTCCTGCAGTGGGCACACAGAACTCATAGATTATGGGCTTTATTAGGGAAGCACCAGGCTACAATTCAAGTTCAGGAAAAATGTTCAGTCTCTCTCAGCATGCTGTCTCTCAACCAACAGTCTCTCTCCCAGCAGTGCCTGTCTCTCTCTCAGCAATGCATGTCTCTCTCTCAGCAATGCATGTCTCTCAGTGTCTTTCTCAGCAATGCATGTCTCTCAGAAGTGAGTTTCTCTCAGCATCATGTCTTTCTCAACCAGCAGTCAGAGAAATTTCTTCTGCCCCTAGGAGAGCTCCTTTTGAGGCTGAACCAACCAATCCTAACATCAGAATTCTATATACTTGAGAGAGAGAGTGAATTTCCCAGAAAATTACTTTGTGCTACTCTCAACAGAAATACTCCAGGTGGATGACTTTAACTCAGGAGCTACTCATTTTCTCACAGCAAATTCCACCATGCAGTTTACAAAGACTTATGGCCAGAAAAGCCATACCAGGTAATTTGCTACACTGCAATCATGTTATAAGACACATAGACTTAGTCTTGTTGGAATATTCTTTAGTTTCATCTATACTCATCCAAATTATGGCTAATAAAATAGATAAGCTACAGGGATCCCTGGTGGCACAGTGTTTTAGTGTTCAGCTACTAACCAAAAGGTCAGCAGTTTGAACCCACCAGTTCTTCTGTGGTAGAAAGATAAGGGAGTCTACTTTTGTTAGAGATAGCCTTGGAAATACTTACTGTCGCTATGAGTCAGAATCCACTCCACAGCAATGCATTTGGTTCTTGTTTTTGTTTGCTAATACATGAATTGGTGACAAACCAGTTTGTTTACAAAGATACCAAACAGAAGGGGTACTTTATTTAGCAAATTACACAGGTATTACACCTCTCATTCTATGAAATATTTGTTGTTTAAGTCTATAGGACCATGCTTTAAAACTTCAATGACATCCATCTCTCTTATTTATTGATCTATATATGTATGTAAAATAATATTCATATCAAGTTTATTGCAGAGGACCCTGTTGCTTGAGGCAGTCTTCACACATGATCACAAAGCCATATTAGTTATGAAAGAGTTTCCTCATGTTTTAATCATGATATGACCTGCTAAATGAAATGAGTTTCTAGTTTTAATATATTTTGTTCATAAAATAGGCACTATTGAATAATGCTTATTAATTATGTACTGCTTTTTGCTAACACTGGAAAATATTATATGCTATTTTATTTTTCTATTTTTTCATTTTTTATTTTTCATATGCTTATTTTCAATACTACTTAGATAATATTTCAAGCTTATTTTTCAAGGGGGAGCTATTCATTTGAATATAAATGAAAATCTAAGAAGATGTAATAGTTGGATTAATTATCCTGGTGGAATAGGATAAATTGATCACAAGAGGTCGATTTAAGTATCTTATCATTTCTTATAATGGAACATTATTGTTTCATGTGTTTCTTTAGCAGTCCATTAATATATATCTTGAGTGCCTTTTCAAGTATAAGGCGGAGTCTTTACATTATAAGTCAGGTATTAATGTACCAATAATCCATAGCTTTGAGTCTTAATGCTTCTTTACATTATTATGTTTTAAGATCATTAATATAGTGAAATGTGTTCTTCATCTCTAATATGGTCAACTTTGCAGTGAATCACAAAGAACATGATGTATATTAGCTGAATACTTTTAGAATTATAAACACAAAATTCATTTTTGTGATGTATTTGATGCTGTTATAGTATTCTTTGTTTTATAATAAATATATTTCTCCCATTTTAGACTCTATCTAGGTTCATTATTTCCCCCAAAGAAAATAATTAGAACTTATCATTAAAAGAAGATTACTTACTATTACATAATGCTAATATTTAATGTTTCTTTTCCCTTAATTTGCATTGTTCCTTTTACCTATACCCTTCTTTATGTCATTCCTCCTGCCCTGGGTTTATGATTGGCCAATAAATTATTAAGTTAAGGAGGAAGTGATGCTAGTGCCCAGGAGGGAATAGTCAATTATCTTCAATGAAAATCACCTGTTAGATAAATCCTTCTACCTCTGTTCCAACTGTTTCTGGAATTCCAGATGATGCAGCTAATTGAAAAGCCTTTTCTATGTGAATAAAGCTTACATTTTTTTCCCATTATAAAGATAATGAGTCCCTCCCTTTTTACCCATTCAGATGCCTCAAAATGCAAGAGATCATTTGTTTCTCTTTCTTTCATGACTCCAAACTCCTTTTCAAGTAACTCCTATTGGTTTTATCTTCAAAATCCATCCAGAATACAAACAGTTCTCATCATTCTTTTCATAATAGCTCAAAGCTTCACTGTCTTTTGCCTGGATCATTGCATTTGCCTCCCAGCTAATATTCCTAATTTTACCCATGGCCCTTTTCCCATGGTCAAATCTCAACCCACTATCCAGAACCAACCTGTTAAAGCACAAGTCTAGTTAGGCAACTCTCCTACTTAAGATGTTCCCATGGTTTCCCATCTCACTGAGAGTAAGGCCAAAGCCCTAGAAATGAGGTACCTCAGTCAAACTGGCCTCCTTGCTGTTCCTCAATGACATAGATGTCTGCAGCCATGATAGGGGAAGCTCTTCCTCAGAAGTGCTTGGAATGACTTCTGCCATATTGTTTTACTGCCTTATGTCAACTTCGTATGAAGCATTCTCTGACTGTTCTACTTAAAACTGCAATCCTTTTTTTATGTTCACCATTCCTCTTCACTTTCCATGCTTCAGCTTTGTACAAAACTTATCCTGTCTAAATACCATTTATAGTTATTTGTTATTGTTATTTTCACTTGGTTCATTTTCCTTCTCCCAATAGAACGTCATGTACATGAGGGAAGGGATTTTTGTCTGTTTTGATCATTGCTATAGCTTAGTGACTAGGCAATGCATAGAGCAGATTAAGTGTTCAATGAATATTTGTTGTATCTATAAATAAATAAATAAAATGGTGAAGTCACCCACAGGAAAGATATCATTTGTGTTCTATCAGTTTGACTACAATCAGAAAAGCTGACTTTCAGACAATAAATCCACTATAAATTTGGATTATTCATTTTTATTGCACAGTGTATACTATATTGTAAATATCACACTATATTTTATTGAATCAGCATTCCACCAATGGAGACATTAATATATTATGCTTACATGTTTCCTGATAATCTGCATCTCTTTTTATAGGCATTAACCTTCATGCAAAACAATCATTCAGCTTAGAAGTATTACTACTCCCAAGTGGGACTTCACGAGCTCTAATAGTATTGTAGCAGATGTTAAAGATGGGAAGTAAGGAAGAGTAAGGAAAGAAAGAGGAGTTACAGGGACTTGAATAGTCATTTATTATCAGCACAGACTTACCATTACTACTCAATCAAAATAATTGTGAAGAAATGGTACTGGCCCTAGTTGCCCCTTAATTTGTCATGAGGGGGAAACAATCACCTGAAAGTATTCATAGGGTACCTATATTGGATAGGGCAGACTAAGATGATGTAGAAAACAGACTGGAACTAGAATGTATTGAAAAACATTGAAGCTTATTCTCTTATTGCTCAGGACTCCAGAGAATGTTCCAGGCTAATTAGAGTTAGATAACAGGGTGGCTTTAATTCAAACAGACCAATAGTTGCTCTGTCATTTTCAATAATTGGATTTTAAGATTACTGTAGTCATTGGCATTGATGTCCTATCACCCCATAGAGGAAGAATATGGATGTGGCACATATCACTTCAACTAATATTCTATTGTAGAGAGCTTAGTGGCATGGGTACACTTAACCAACAGAGAGGCCGAGGAATGTCACTTAGGTATACAATCATGTGCCCAACTAATATGGAATAAGGAACAATGGATTATGGTGAACAGCTAGGAAATCTGCCATAGTTTTTTTTTTTTTTTTGGTACTAAATATGTATGCTAACCTTCCTGTAATATATGAAGCATTTACTGATTACCCCTCTCCCTCAGGAGACAATGCAAAGTTCCACTCACTTACTGCAGGCATCTCACAGTCCAGATCTCCGGGTGATTCACAATGTGCTCCAACAGGTTCACAAGTGTTTCTTGTGTTCTAGTAACCAACCAAATAAAAGACAAGTTTTTCGTTCCCCACCAACATCACCATAAACACAAAGCAGAACAGAGAAACAGGGAGAAAATACCTGCCATACAAACACCAGTATAGAAAATGAAAGACAGGAACCACAAGAGTCACTAGCCCAGATAGTGATGTAGTTATGATCAGGTGTCAGAAGAAACTTCGCCATGCATCTTCTTTGGGAGGACACTCTTGCTCGTGGCTCTTTTTGGCCTCTGCTTTGTTCCACAGCAGGTTCTTCCTTGTCTGTTATCCTTTTCTGTGGCCACATTTGAAGTGGACACTGGTCTGTGTCTCCTTTGAGAACTGTATCTCCCTTGAGAACCGAACTCAAAGTCCACTTCATTTGGATGCATTTTTTTTTGGGGGGGGGTCCTGAGGGCTGTTTTGCAGTTTGAAGAGCCAGATATTTATTAAAGCTAGGCTCATGGTCTGAATTTCAATATAATTCTCTCAAAAGCTTAGTAGATTTCTGATAGATTGGCCTCCAGTCAATTCAATTTGGCAGTAACCAAAAAGTACTTTTCCAAACATAGTTTTAGAGCCTGTTTTATTTTTCTCTCTCGACTTAATCTTGAGGGCATCTGAAACATATACTTGGAGATAATGACAACAGCTTTATCTCTTACTCTGGGGTCTGGAAGCTACTGTCTTTTGCAAGTCTCTGATTCTTTCATTAATTCTTGTCTGTGTATTAGTTTATTAAAGGGAGCTGGGGAAGTCATTCTCAGTAACATTTTGGATCTTTCCAACTTCTGCTCAAGTGAAGGAGGCACATGATCTGCTTTCCGAATATCAGAGTGACAGTGTGGTACATCTACTCAGCCAAACGCCCAGCTACCTTTTAAGAATGGCAGCCAGAATACTCCATCTAACATTAAAAACTGCAAAAGCATTTCATATTCTCTTAGTTCTTCAAAATTGCTGTAGGTTTTTGTTTGCAATCTCACTGAGAACAGTGATGGAGTCTTAGAATTGCCTCATGCCTATGACACAGTGTCGCAGTGTTGCCATGTCATGAACACTTATTAACTCTATGCACAAATGCTTCTAAACAAACACAAACCCCCTTTAAAAAACTCACTTAGCTATTTTCTCATTTTCCTATACCTTTTTCGTCATTTTATAGATTCATGTAGTTATCCTACATTACAATTCTACAGCACAATTAATTTATACAGTAAAACCTGTGAAAGCTGGAACCAGTATAAGATCAGAGAAGGAAAACTCAAATATTTTCAACTAAGAGAGAGTGATAACATAGTGATAAGGTTGAAAACTTATAAGACCTGGAAAAACAAGGCAGTCCTGCCAAGTTTCAGCCCTTACAGGTATCACTGTAGTTTGTTTAGAGTATGAATACAGGCAGGGAGAGTACAATTTTTATGTGTGTTTGTTGATTCAGTCTTCATTCATTCATTCATTCAATCACCCTCCCATGTTCCAAGAACTGTCTGCTTAAGATACAATGGTGAGAATGTGCATGTGTTCAGGATATATTTAAGCTTTAGGATTGATTTTTAAAGAATATATTTGAACATAGAAAATTAAGGTATACATCAATGATCACTGACTGAAACACATATGAATTTCTCCTTTATATGTGATCATTCACAAGATCATCAAAGGGTTACTGTTAGTTATTTTAAGAAAGCTGGTGGAATGTAGACTCACCAAGACTCAGTGCCTCAGATATTCTTCAGAGATTTTTATTAGCACTTGTTAAATGTATTTCTTTGTTCTGGAACTTTTTCATTGATTATACTTCTCATTGAACCAACTTTCTGCTGAGGGACTAACTAGATGCTTTTGTCAGGCAATGCCCAATTCAGAAACTGTTGCAGGGCTATGGTTATTACATCTGCTAAAAGATAGTCAAGGCTAATAATCCAGGGGCTCATTCTAGGGAAAGGGTAGACAATAAAGAAAGAGGATACATTGTAGAACATATTCTAAAATACTCCTACTCTGGAAAACAGCAAAGTCCACCAAAATAAATTATTTTATTAGGAGTTATGTGGAATCAGAATAAAGAGCATATGACTCAGTATAAAATAGCTTACACTACTACTCATTTCACTAAGGCCAAGAACCTGTCCACTTTAAGCTATTAAGCCAGTTCTAATAACATGAAAATTTAAAGAAAGACACTACTTTTAAACATATCTACAAAATATTGACCAATCCCCCTGCTCTCAAGTCAATTCTGACTCATAGTGACTCCCACTGGGTTGCCAAGGCTATAAATCTTTACAGAAGTAGATTGCCTCATCTTCCTTCCATAGAGTTGCTGGTGAGTTTGAACTGCTGACCTTCTGCTTAGTAGCCAAGTGTCTTACACACTATCCTACCAGTTTCTTATTGGCCCATGAGTAATCAAAACTTAGAGCTGAGTGCTCTGTTTACGATTCTGAAAGATATACTAATAGCCGTTACAGACACAATCAATATCTTAGTTGATATTTGTCCATTACTTCAGTTTTAAAATTGGCATAATTATTTTGTCCTTGAGTATGAAGGTGAACTCTTGACATTGATTATATTTTTGAAATATAAAGGATTTTGGCATCAATCAGGAGTGATTTTGATCTGTTATGTCAATATCTACTGAGCATCAATAGGAAGACAGCAACTGAATATCAGAGTCATGGAGAAAAAGATCATTAAATTGAAAGTATTTGAAGTTATTCTAGGTATGGCTGAGTCTATTAGGAATCAGTTTTTCAGTAGTGTTTTCCAAAGGACATTTGAAGATCTATTTTAGAATAGGCCAAAGTCTTCTCTTAGGATCTTCATCAAAGCCAAACTTTATACAAATTATAATAAGATGTTAGTGTAAAAATTCCATAATGTATGATACTACTATTTATAAAATTTGATCACATCATACAACTAATCAAATTAAGAGTTCATATACTCAATTATTACAGATAACCAAATGTTATACTTCTGATAATTAAAATATATCTTTAATTGTCACTATTTTAGGTAGAAATAGTGCTAAAATTTATTAATCCGAGCAATGTTTCCTGATATGGAGTATACCAAACATTGTTTAGCCATATCTTTGTAGCTCAGGAAGATTATGCTATTTACCCACTAGTTCTCTGTATTTGTCAAGGTCAACTCAAGAGAAAGAACTGCACCTATTATTTTATGAAAGAAAACATATTATACTGGATTGTTAACTGGGTAGAAATTGTTAATGAGGTGACTAAAAAGAAAAAGAGAACATTAAGTTGTCATGAATAGAGTCACTACATGAAGCAGTTACCACCCAAAGACTGAGAGAATAAAGGAAATAGTCTAGAATTATTAAAATTTAGAACCTTGAAGGGGGCTTAAAGAACTGAAACTTAGTTGTCTGAGGAGGGAGTGCTTGTCAGTTGGTATTGGTGTTCCTTTACTTGTGAGTAGGGGGTGGAGCACTTGCAGAACCCAGAACCTCGACTTCTAAGAAGGGGGTTGCCATTAGCTGGAGCTAATGTTTTTGATGAGGTCATGAAGAGGCTGTCTGTGAGTGTTAGAAAACTATCAATTAGATTCAGCTGCCAGAATGAAAAGGCACTTATCCTGAGGTAAAGTGTTGACAGGACCATGCTCATTGGAACTGCGAGTACACAAGAAGCCTAAAAGCAGAGAAGGAAAAAGATTTCCCTTCTTCCTTCTCAAGTCTTGCAGTCTCCTGCTAGTTTCATCTCCTGACAGAATCTAATTGTCAGTTGGCAAAGCAGGCATGTGGTTTGTGGAGTCCCACTTCAGTATCATAAAAGTACAGTGTAGAAGAGCTAATCAAATTATGCATAGGACATAGAACACCCTTTCATGAATTTGCTCTGAAAACATATTAAATTTTTGCTAACATCTATTTTCTTTCTCTTCTAAAAATAGTACCTATGATTCAAGAAAGAATGGAGAAAGATTGTTAGGGGACATGTATTACATGTGTCCACCTTTAGAGTGAATCTATCTTTTTCTTACAAAATAAATTACAATTGTTGTGTGACAATTGTCTGCCTAAGTTTTCAGGAGTCATTATCACTTATATTTAGGAACCGGGCATTGCATCATTGATGAAAGCTGCCTTGTCTGACCGATGATGCACAGCTGAAGCAAGCGGGACGTTTCCTAGCAGCTAAACTTACCTCTTCCCACCCTGTTTGTATACCTGGCAGGATGTCACAGTCCCCAACTATTTCACCATGGCAGAAATTGTGATAGTATAAACATAATTAATTTGTCTGTTTTGAATTAAGATCAAACCATAAAAACTACCACCTTTACATGATATTGTACAGAACATCGCACACAATAAATTGCATTTATTCTCACAATTGGAGGATTTCCAGGAAACATGTAATTGAAGAGAAGGGTATAAAAAATTAATTACAAAGAAAGTAATTATTTTCATCATATGCATGTCAATTAAATTGCTGCTTCCATAGTATGGAAAGTTGGCATGACTGACTAACAGAGAATTAACTTTTTGCAATAAGGATTTGTCTCTATTTTGCTTACAACAAAGTTTCTCAATGAAGCTATTTGGATATTATTACACAGGCATCATACTCATACCTACATTTTGAAAAGAATACTATATCCATATAGTTTTATGGAGTTAGAAATATATTTTATAAAGAGTATTTAAGTAACTAGGAGCTCTGGTGGCATAGTGCTTAAAGCATTTGACTGCTAAGCAGAAGGCTGGAGATTCAAACCCACAAACTAACTCCCTGGAAGGAAGGTTGAGCAATCTACTTCCATAGTGATATCGCCTCAGAAACAGGAGGGGTTGCTATGAGTCAGATCTGACTCGATGGCAGTGAGTTTGATTTTTTTTTTTTTATGTATTTAAATAATTCTCTATAATATTAAACACTAACAGTTTCTTTATAATAGTTACCAGTGGGGGTATATTGAGGGGAAAAAATTACTCCTGTATTTTTTCAAAATAGGTCAGTAATATTTAAAATACTTCTTACCTATTAACATCCCAGATTTTGCTAGTTGTATCCAGTGAGGAGGAAGCCACAAAATCACCACAGGAGTGCCATGTGCAGGACCACACTGCATGGTTGTGTCCTTCAAAGGTCAAAATGCAATCACCTTTACTTAGGTCCCATAATTTAACTGTAGTGTCACCACTTGAAGTTGCCAACTTGTTCCCACTGTTTGCAAGAACATAAAAAGAGATATTTTGTTGAAGAACTACATTATTTTTATGAATGACTGAAATCAGTAATAGTGTTTTTATGTTATATTTACTTTTACTGACATACCTGAATGCCTAAATCTTCTTACCTTATTTAGATCTACGTACTTAGAGATATAGTTGGATTGTTTAGCAATTCAAATAGAGAAGGAAAACTGCTACTGTGCATTAGCTCATTAATTCAGTATTTTTAGCATGTGCTAGGTTTAAGATAATATGGTAGGCTTTGTGGATGATGTGGCCTCAGAATAATTATAATTTAGACATAAGCTAGGCAATTGAAATAACATAATACAATACAAAATAGTAGGTCAGCATTGCTTAAGTGTGGATTAATTTAAATCTCCAGGACTGCTGTTTGGACAATAAAAGAAGAAAGGCAATAGGAATGAGGTGGCTTTAGAGATGGATCATGAGAGATGAAAGGGGTTTTACAGTATTGGGTGGTTTGCAGTATTGGATGGTTGAGGAAGTCACTGTATTTGCCATTTAGGTCTGGAGAAAATGTCAGAAAAGTAGAGGATACAAGTAGACAGAGAAGCTAGTTTAAAAATTGAGTGGGTATGGGGTCAATGATATAAACACAAGTAGATCTATGGACATTTGAATATAATTGGAACTTGATGAAAATACAATGTATTAAGACTATGGAGTGAAATGGAAGCAATATTTTGAATGTCACTTACTTTTTTCCTGTCTGTAATAAAAATTGTTGAGCTATGCATACAATTTTAAAGCCGGGGGAAAATGCCATAGACTAATACAATGGAAGAATAAGAAAGACAAAAAGTGCTTTTTAAAATGACAAATATAATAAATAAATCACTGCTAAGGTAGGGGGTTTGGTTGTTTGGTTTAGGCCTGGAAAAAAAAAAAAAAAAAAAGAAAGACAAGGTATCCCTCCAAGCTAACGTCTATTAAAGTAGAAACAAAAGATTACAGAAGAGGAAAATACTGTTATTCTTTTCATTAATTTTGTTGTTCTGGAAATTACATTTATATTTGGAAAAAAATGTTATTTATGTTAGCATGTAATGAGTTTATTGTTGTTGTTGTTGTTATTTGCCGTCGAGTCAGCCCCGACTCATAGCGACCCCTCCTTGGGTTTCCGAGGCAGTATCACTATGGAAGTAG
>NW_006921589.1:17149182-17183135 GCF_000298275.1 Orycteropus afer afer
GATTGCCCAACCTTCCTTCCAAGGAGTGGCTGGTGGGTTTGAACCGCCAGCCTTCTGGCTAGCAGTCAAGTGCCTTAGGCACTATGCTACCAGAGCTCCCGGAGGGTAATGAGTTTATTAGAGTTATTTATTAACTGTACTAATAAATCTACTTACATTTTCTAATATTTAATGTGTAATGCAGTAATATCATTGGATATCACTCCCCTATAAATAAAATCTATTTAGGGTGCTAAATAATTTTTAAATCTTTTATTAAAATTTATGCACCAATCACTAAAGCCAAAGATGAAGAAATTGAAAATTTTTGCCACTTTTGCAGTCTGAAATTGACCACACATGCAATCGAGATGTATTAATAATTATTAGTGATTGGAATGCAAAAGCTGGAAACAAATAAGAAGCATCAATAATTGGAACATAAAGCCTTGGTGAAAGAAATTACTGCAGAGACCCTGTGATAGAATTTTGCAAGACTGATCTAGTGGCATAGGGCCTAAGACATTTGACTAATAACCAGAAGGGTGGCAGTTCAAACTCACCAGTCACTCCTTGGAAGGAAGACTGGGCAATATACTTCCATAGAGCTACCACTTCAAAAACCCAAGGAAGGGTTGCTATGAGTCAGAACTGACTTGACAGCAGTTGAGTTTGGAGTGGTTTAATGACATATTCATTGCAAAGTTTCAACATAAACTGCAACTATTCATGTGGCTCTTGCCAAACAGAATACACAAGAATCAAACCAACTACTTTGGTAGAAAAAGGTGATGGAAAAGCTCAATATCATGAGTCTGAACAAAGCCAGGAATGGACCGTGGAACAGACCATCAACTCATATGCAAGTTCAAGGTGAAGCACAAGAAAATTAAAACAAGTCCACAAGAGCAAAAACACAATCTTGGTTACATCCCACCTGAATTTAAAGACCATCTGAAGAACAGATTTGATGCATTAAACTCCAATGACAGAAGACTAGATGAGTTGCAGGATGACTCTGAGAATATCATACATGAAGAAAACAAATGGTATTTAAAAAGACAGGAAAGGAAGAAAAGACCAAAATGGATGACAAAAGAGACTCTGAAACTTGCTCTTGAAAAGAGAGCCACTAAAGCAAGGTGAAGAAATGATGAAATAAAAGAGCTGAACAGATTTCAAAGGGTGGCTAGAGAAGACAAAGTAAAGTATTATCATGAAATGTGCAAAGATCTGGAATTATAAAACCATAAGGGAAGAACACACTTGGCATTTTTCAAGCTGAAAGAACTGAAGAAATAATTCAAGCCATGAGTTATAAAATTGAAGGATTCTATGGGCAAAATATTGAACAATGCAGGAAGCATCTAAAGAAGATGGAAAGAATACTCAGAGTCACTGTATCAAAGAGAATGAGTTGATGTTCAACCATTTCAGGAGACAGTATCTGATCAAGAATGAATGGTATTGAAGGAAGTAGTCCGAGTTTCACTGATGGACTTGGCAAAAAAGCAAGGCTCCAGGAAATGTCAGAATACCTTTGGAGATGTTTCAAGAAATGGATGCAACACTGGAGGTGTTCACTTGTTCATGCCAAGAAATTTGGAAGATAGCTACCTGGCCAGCTCACTGGAAGAAATATGTTTATGTTTATTCTAAAAGAAGATGATCCAGCAGAATGCAGAAATCATTGAACAATATCATTAATATCACACGCAAGTAAAATTTTGCTGAAGATAATTAAAAAACAGTTGGAGCAGTGCATCGATAAGAAATTTCCAGAAATTCAAGCTGGATTCAGAAGAGGGCATGCAACAAGGGATATCACTGCTGACACGAGATGGAACTTGGCTGAAAGCAGAGAATACCAGAAAGATGTTTACCTATGTTTTATAGGTTATGGAAAGGCATTTGACTCTGTGAATCATAACAATTTATGGATAACAATGCATAGAATGGGAATTCCAGAACACTTAGTTATGCTCATGACGAACCAAAACATAGACCAAGAGGCAGTTGTTTATTTGAACAGATGGGAGAATACTGAATTGTTTAAAATTGGGAAATGTTTTGTGTGTCAGGGTTATATCCTTTTACCATACTTATTCAATCTAAATATTGAGCAAATAATCTGAGAAGCTGAACTATATGAAGAAGAACACAGCATCATGGTTGGAGGAATATTCATTAACAACCTGTGATATGCAGATGAAACAACCTTCCTTGCTGAAAGTGAAGAAGACATGAAGCATTTTATGATGAAGATAAAAAACTAAAGCCTTCAGTATGGATTACACCTTGACTTAAAGAAAACAAATATTCTCACAACTGAACTAATAAAGTAACATTACAATAATTGAGAAAAAAGTTTAAGTGGTTGGTTATTTCATTTTACTTGGATCCACAATCAATGTTCATGGAAGCAGCAGTCAAGAAATCAGACAACCATTGCATTGGGCAAATCTATTGCAAACATTTGCCTAAAATGTTGAAGAGTAAAGATACCACTTTGAAGACTAAAGTAGGCCAGATCAAAGCCATGGTATTTATAGCCTTATATGCATGTTAAAGCTGGACAATGAATAAAGAAGACTGAAGAAGAACTGACGCATCTGAATTGTGTTGTTGGCAAAGAATACTGAAAATACTATGGAGTATACTTTGCCAAAAGAGCAAACAAGTCTGTCTTGAAAGACGTATAGACAGAACGCTCCTTTGGAAGCAAGAATGGTCAGACTTTGGTCATGTTGTCAGAAGGAATCAGTTCCTGGAGAAGAGGATCCCTAAAGTAGAGGGTCAGCAAAAAAGAGGAAGATCTCTAACAAGATGGATTGACATAGTGGCTGTGATTATGGGTTCAAGCACAACAAAGATTGTGAGGGTGCTACAAGAGTGAACATGGTTTTGTTCTGTTGCACACAGGGTTGCTATGTGTCAGACCCAACTTGATGGTACTACCAACAACAACAATTTTTTAAGATCATAAAATGAGTCCTGTGGCCAAAAATTGGAGGACTTTTTTCCTAGAGAAACTTTTGTACATGTTCTCCACTTTAGTGATAAAAAATAATATTCACTGAAGCATTGTTTGTATAAGCAAAAACTGGAAACATCTAAATAACATCAACAGTAGCATGGATAAATAAAACATAAGTCATAGAATAAAAATTATAAAGCAGTGGAAATTAATTAACTACAGCTACAGATGACCATGTAGATAAAATGTAACAACACCATGTTGGGAAAAATAAGCCCCAGGTGACCACATACATTGTGATAGATTTTAATAAAGTGAAAATCATATGTAGATTAAATATATTTGTATATGCTTTCATATATTATATATAGAGAGACACATCCTTGTGGAATATAATTATCTTTAGAAAAGCAAGATGATTCACAAATGTTCAGGTTGAGTCATTAACTGCAGGTGCTAAATGGAAAAATAGATCAAGAATGAACAAACACTGTAGTTAAATTCTATCATATAAGTAATTATATTTATTGATCAGCTGTTGCTGTGCAACCAAGTACTCCAAATCTCAACGGCTTGAAAAAACAACAATTAGTTTTTTCTTGCTCATAGTTTACTTCAAGTTAGTGACTTGGCTTCTGACATTGAAAAATAGGGTGCCTCTGCTTCCAAGTGCAAGTCTGCTAGAAGAACTCTGTTCCATGCAAAGGAATTCTGAGATTGAGTCAGAAGGTACAGCACCTACTCAAAGGCAGCTTCTCTTGTGGCACTGGAAGAATATATGAGAGCAAGCTCCATCATAAGCACAGGTCTCAAGCCTTTGTTTCGCTCATAGCTGCTAACTTCTCACAGGCTAAAGCAGGTCACAGGGATAAGCACAATTCTAGGGGTGGGGAAGTACACTATTTCCAAGGATATGGGTGAGTGAGATGTAGTTATTTTTTCAAATAATATTTTATTGTGTTGTTGGTGAATGTTTACATAGTAAATTAGGTTCCCATTTGACAATTTCTATACAACCTATTCAGTGACATTGGTAATGTTTTTTCTCAATGTGTCAACATTCTCATTAATTACATTCTGGTTGTTCTGTTTCCAGTACTCTAGTTTTCCTGCAAGATATTATTCTTTTTTTTTTTTTAACAATATTTTGCTATGATATTTTTTTCTCTTTATAGACTTCATGCAAGAGGTCTGGAAGTATAGTGCCTAAGGCACTTGACTGCTAACCAGAAGTCTGGCGGTTCAAACCCACCAGCCACTCCTCAAAAGGAAGATTGGGCAATCTACTTCCATAGTGATAGTGATATTGCCTTGGAAACCCAAGGAGGGGTAGCTATGAGTCAAGTCTGACTCGATAACAAACAACAAGACTTCATGGTGGGTTTCTAAGGTTTTTTTTTTTTTTTTTTTAATGATTTATAAGTTATAGATGTGTGGTATTTTCTTTTATGTAACAAATATAATAAAATTAAATGTAGAATTATGTAGTAAAAAGATACAAAGCTACAATTTTGATATTAAAAAGAGCTAAAGATGTTGGTTTTGTTGGTGTTCTGGTTACCTAGGGCCACTCTGACAAGAATATACTACAAATGAGATGGCCTTAACAAACAGGAGTTTATTCTCTTACAGTTTGGGAGCTTAGAAGTCCAAGTTCAAAGTGCCAGGCTCTAGGGGCTGTGTGAAAGCCCCTTGACCTTAGGCTTCAGCTCTACCTCTTGTTCCCAGGCCACTAGAGCTAGAGACGTTTCTTCACTCAGCTACTGGCTACTGAGGCTAACAAGCCCAAGGTCAACAAATAAAATGGCACAGACCCAATGTTACCAAACCACATGGCAGGCGTTAATTCAATTCCATTGAAAGTCCCAAGGTTGGCAGAACATGGCAGGCTGCTGAACAATGAGCTACATGCAGGGTCCAAGCATGCCATATGCTAAAGCTCATTCCCAAAGCTGTTTCTTATATACAGGAAGCAGACCACATACCCAAAGCAGCTGCTAGGATGCTCCAATAGATTACTAATCTCACCCTGGGGAATAACTACACTCAGCTGCCCACCCACTCAACCAGGCCCAGCCAAGTTGACACACAAACAAAACCACCACAGTTGGTTTTCATGGCTTTATCAGAACATAACCATATACAAGTATAGAAAACATCCATAAATTATTCAAATGCACATTTAACTAACTGATGCCCAAAATAGTTTAATGAACCTTTGCAGAAGAGAAATAATATGGAATTTTAGCTGACTATAAAGTGTATCTATAGTATCATTTTCATTAGAACTATCACATATGTCAGGTAACTACAGTTTATAGACTAACAGCTCAAACATTATGACTATCAGCAATGGGTAGTTATTTTATCATCACATGAGATTCAAAACAGTATATTGCTTATTTATTATGTATTTCTATGTGCTAAGTGCATATTCAAACTGCATCCATCTCTCCATTGAGAGCTTTTCTAATCATTTTTTATAACTACTTTTCATGGTTTCTTCTTGCTAAATTCTCCTCAGTTTTCGAACCTACTCACTTGTTCTTTATCACTTGTAAATTTCAGTGCTAATTCTGTCAATGGATGGTCTTTCTGGAGGCTGCCTTTCTTATGTCTCCCAAACTACACTTCCTTTGGGTTACATTACTAGTCTAATAGTACCATAAACTGCTTAGTGCTCTGAATTTCTTTTTTGCATCTTATACATAATCCACAAATAAATCAGATCAAGTTAGAGCCAAGTCAATTTATACTTTGCATATAGTAAGGACTAGTTAGTTATTTGTAGAAATACATTGCATTTCCTGCAATTGTTTTATTCCACAGTTTGAATGTTTTTATATAAACTTTTGATATTTTCCAGATTTTACTATATACATGCAGGAATATTAGAGTTTGCTACTATTGAAAATGATTTTAGCTTGAAGAGCTAAAAATATTGCAGATTTTGGATTGGCTTTTTTTTTCACAGAAATATATTAAAGTCCTTCATGAGAGAGAAGTTGGCAAGAAAGACTCAAAGCCTCTTGTGTCAGTAGGAATTGTAAAATGTAGAAGAAAGATGTGGTTGGTTTGTCATTCTGGATCTGCTAGACAATCCATAGAACCTTGGGCAAGGCATTTAACCTTTATGTTTAATATCTCTGAAACTTATTGTCCATATCTGGAAATATGGACAACAAGTTCCACTAACTATATCTCAAATGGTAGTTTCAAAGATTTAATAAGAGAATGGTTACAAAAGAACATTTTCAATTCTTGGTATTATTCAAATATGAGATGATGTTTTAAAAGGTTTTCTGTTGATCTCTAGTTTAGTTCTTATATGGAATTGCTTATACATATTTGCATAAATAGTGGAATGAAATCCAATTACTTTTTTAATGTAGTACCATTTGTATTGTAGTCCCATTTACCTGAACCTATCTATGCTATAGAATTATTTGAATTCATGAAAAGATTATAAATCAGAATGTCTTCAGTTATTACACAATAAGTATTAGTGATATATATATAACAGAGTAACATAGGAACAAAATCTAATTAAATGAAATTAAAATAATTATTGCATTATCTCTGTATAACTACAAGATGTAATTTTGGTTTCACTAAGATCATAAAATGATGTGAGAAAAACACATTTAAAACTTGTTGTTGCTGTTGTTGACAACAAAAAGACAAACGATCTAATTAAAAAATGGGCAGAATACATGAATAGACACTTTACCAAAGAGGATATTCAGGCAGTCAACAAACACACGAAGAAATTTTCAATCATTAGCTATTAGACAGATACAAATCAAAATAATAATGAGATATCATCTGGCCCCAGCACTAATAGCAATGTTCAACGAGAAAGAAAATAACAAATGCTGGTAAGGATGTGGAGAGATTAGGACTCCCATACACTACTGGTGGGAATGTAAAATGATATAACCACTGTAGAAAGCAGTATGGTGATTTCTTAAAATGTTGGAATTAGAAATACCATTTGATCCAGAAATCCCCTTACTAGGTATATATCTTAAAGAAGTGAGAGCCAGGACAAGAATGGATATATGCATACCTATATTCATCACAGCGCTACTTACAAAAACAAAAAGATGGAAACAACCTAGGTGCCCATCAACAGAAGAAAGGATAACCAAACCATGGTACATACACACAATGGAATATTATACAACAGTAAAAGATAATGTTGTTGTTGTTGTTGTTGTTATGTGCCGTCGAGTCGGACCCGACTCATAGCGACCCCTCCTTGGGTTTCCGAGGCAGTATCACTACGGAAGTAGGATTGCCCAACCTTCCTTCTGAGGAGTGGAAAGATAATGTAGAATCTGCAAAATACAGCATAACATGGATAAACTTGGAGGACATTATGCTGAGTGAAATAAGTTAATCATAGAAGGACAAATATTGTATTAGTTATTATTTTAAGAAGTCGAGAAAGGAGCTCTGGTAGCATAGTGCCTAAGGCATTTGACTGCTAACCAGAAGGCTGGCGGTTCAAACCCAGTAGACACTCCTCGGAAGGAAAGTTGGGCAATCTACTTCCATAGTGATACTGCCTCGGCAACCCAAGGAGGGGTGGATAGGAGTCGGGTCCGACTCGACGGCACATAACAACAACAACAACAGGAAAGATTTATATATGGAAAGACACTTTCTTTGTTGATTACCAGGGGTGGGAGGGGAGAGTAGGAAACACTGAAAAAAAATAAAATAAAATAAAAAAGCTTGTTGTTGTTGTTATGTGCTGTTGAGTCAGTTCCGACTCATAGCGACCCCATGCACAACAGAACAAAACACTGCCTGGTCCTGAGCCAGCCTCACAATCTTTGTTATATCTGAGCTCATCCTTGCACCTACCCTTTTTTGATGACCTTCCACTTTACTAAGCATGATATCTTTCTCTAGGGTTTTTAAAATTTAAATTACTTGAAAAACTTTGACACATTTGAGGTACATCTAATGTGCAGCTTTTGAGAGTTAGTACCCTCAAAATCTTAACCCAAGTTCAGCTGAGAATGATTTTCATACAAATGTTACTATTTGCTAGGGATATAAAAGTGAACGAAGTAAATTCTACTCTCAAGTAACTCATGTTACACAAATATATCACCAATTAATTATAATATCTTATAAGCATTTTAATAGAGTTCATATAAGATATCATGATAGATGAGAGAAGTGTGTGATCAATTTTATAGGCTTCAGAAAGTTGACAAGCTGGGTTTAAAAAGATGAACACATCTGAACAAAATCTATGCAATTTTCTATACAAAAAAATGTAAGGATAAGCAAGTGTTTACAAGGTGAAAAAAGGATAGGAAAAATAATGAATGTTTACTTGTACAAATTGTGGCATATTCAGAGATTTATAAGTATTTTGATATTCAAGAGAGCAGTAATGGAAAATGAGTCTTAATAGGTAAGTAGCAGCCAAATACTAAAAGTCTTTCCCTGCAGTTCTAAAATATTTTAATCTGTAGGTTATGAGGAGAGATGAAAGAATTTTAAGAGAAGGTGGTGAGGTGATCAGATATTAATTTTAGGATAAGTCTTGGGGCAGGAGGAAGATGAGTTTGATGGAAGGAGGGCAAGTAATATGTTAGCACTAATAATGTTTTCAATTCTAGGCTTGCGTTTAATTATTGAACTTAATTATTTTGAATTTGTGCTTTGTATAATCACAGTCATTTACAGATTTTGGTAAGTGATTCTCAGGGCAAGGTCTCTGTTAAACATTTGTCTTTTCTGCTTAACTAAAGTTTTTTTTCCAGGTCTGAAATTTCAGTGAATGAAGACATGCCATACTACCAGGGAACCCCACCCCCACCCCCTGATACTGCTGCTTCTCTGCCTTCTTGTAGGTCTCTAAGCTGAGTTAGTGAGAATCCAGAGCTGCAGAATCTTTCAATGTATCCTTTCTGACTGCAGGGTATATGACAACCAAAACCACATGGGGTGATGGGAAGGGGTGATTGGAAAATATACCCAAGGTCAAAAGAGGCATTTTTCATCACTTGAAGCTGCTGAATAAACACAGAATATCTACTGAGCAGCCTCTGATTTGGGACCAAGAGATATTGTACAAAGCTGCATCAAGACAAAAAGGAGAGAGAGAGCAGTGCTTTTCATAAATTTCTGAAAATTTTAAGGTTTATAATATTTTCTGTGGTGGTTATGTTTGTGTGTCAACTTGGCTAGGCCTGATTGAGTGGCTGGGCAGCTGGATGTAGTATTCCCTATGATGAGACTGGTAATCAACTCCATGGTGGATTCTACTGTGAACAGCTGAGTAGCTGCCTTTGGGTATGTGGTCTGCTTCCTGTATATAAGCAGCAGCTTTGGGAATGGTCTCTAGCATATGGCACGCTTGGACCCTGCATGTTGCTATTCAGCAGCCTGCCATGCTCTGCCAACCTTGGGACTTACAATGGACTTGAGTTAATGGCCTGCCATGTGGTGTGGTAACAACGGGACTGTGACTTTTTACTTGTCAATCTTGGGCTTGGCAGCCTCAGCAGCCAGCAGCTGTTTGAGTGAAGAAAAGCCTCTAGCTTCAGTGGGCCAGGAGCTGGAGGCAGAGCTAAAGCCCAAGGCTGAGGGGCTTTCACCCAGCCCCTAGAGCCTGGCACTTTGAACGTGGACTTAATGCCTCCAAATTGTAAGAATAAACTCCTATTTGTTAAGGCCATCCCATTTGTGGAATATTTCCTGTCACAGTGGGACTAGGTAACCAGAACATTTTCTAAATTATGATTCTCAATTCCCACTTGGAAAGCTGTTGTTGTTGTTAGGTGTCGTTGAGTGGTCTCCAACTCATAGTGACCCTATGCACAGCAGAATGAAACACTGCCCAGTCCTGTGTCAACCTCGTGATCCTTGCTGTACTGGAGCCCATCATTGCAGCCATTGTGTCTATCCATCTCGTTGAGAGACTTCCCTCAACGACCCTCCACTTTACCAACCATGATATCCTTCTCCAGGGAATGATTTCTTCTGACAACATGACCAAAAGAGGTGAGACAAAGTCTGGCCATTCTTGCTTCCAAGGAGCATTCCAGGTACACTTCTTCCAGGACAGATCTGTTAGTTCCTTTAACAGACCATGGTACCCTTAGCGTTTTTCTCCAACACCATACCTCAAAAGCATCAACCTTTCTTCGATCTTCCTTATTCTTTGCCCAGCTTTCACATGCATTTGAGGTGATTGAAAATACCATAGCTTGGGTTAGGCACACCTTAGTCTTCAAGGAGACATCTTTGCCCTTCATCATTTGAAAGACGTCTTTTGCAGCAGATTGGCCCAATGCAATATGTTGTCCAATGTTTTGACTGCTGCTTCCATTGGTGTTATGAAATCCTTGACAATTTCAATCTTTTCTCCATCCACCATGAAGCTATTTATTGGACCAGTTGTGAGGATTTTTGTTGCCTTTATATTGAAGTGTAATACATACTGCAGACTGTGGTCTTTAATTTTCATCAGTAAGTGCTTCAAGTCATCTTCACTTTCAGCAAGCAGAGTTGTGACATCTGCATATCACAGGTTGTCAATGAGTCTTCCTCCAATCTTGATGCCTTGTTCTTTATATAATCCCACTTCTTGGATTATTTGTTCTGCACACAGATTGAATAAGTAAGGTGAAAGGATACAACCTTGACACACTCCCTTCTTGATTTTGAACCATGCAGTATCCCCTTCTTCTGTTCAAATGATAGCTTCTTGATCTATGTACAGGTTCCTCATGAGTGTAATCAAGTGTTCTGAAATTCCCATTCTTCTCAATATTATCCATAATTTATTATGATCCAAACAATTGAATGTTTTTTGCATACTCAAGAAAACATAATTAAACATCTTTCTGGTATTCTTTGCTTTGAGCCAAGATCTGTCTGACATCAGTAATGATATCCCTCATTCCATGTCCTGTTCTGAATTCAACTTGCATTTCTGGAAGTTCTCTGTCAATATATTGCTGCAACCAGTTTTGAATTATCTTCAGTAAGATTTTACTTGCATGCAATATTAATAATATTGTTGGATAATTTCCACATTCTGTGGTATCACCTTTCTTTGGGATGGGTACAAATATGTATCTCTTCCAGTCAGTTGGTCAGGTAGCTGTCTTCCAAATCTCTTGGCATAACCGAGTGAGTGCCTCTAGCGCAGCATCCATTTGTTGAAACATCTCAAGGCATATTCCATCATTTCCTGGAGCCTTGTTCTTTGCCAATTCTTTCAGTGCAGCTTCAACTTCTTCCTTCAGAACAATTGGACCTTGATCATATGCCACCTCCTGAAATGGATGAACAGCAACCAATCCTTTTTGGTAAAGTGACTGTGTATTCCTTCCATTTTCTTTTGATGCTTTGTGCATCATTCAATATTTTTCCCATAGAATCTTTCAATATTGCAACTTGAGGCTTACATTTTTTCCTCAGTTCTTTCAGCTTGAGAAATGCTGAATATGTTCTCCCCTTTTGGTTTTCTAACTCCAGGTCTTTGCACATTTCATTATGATAATTGGCTTTGTGTGTTTGAGCTGCTCTTTGAAATCTTCTGTTCAGCTCTTTTATCTTGTCATTTCTTCCATTCACTTTAGCTACTCTCCACTCAAGGGCAAGTTTCAGAGTCTCTTCTGACATCCACTTTAGGCTTTTCTTCCTTTCTTATCTTTTAAATGACCTCCTCCTTTCTTCATGGATGATGATCTTGATGTCATCCCACAATTCCTTTGGTTTTTGGTCATTGGTGGTTCAATGCATCAAATCTATTCTTTAAATGGGCTCTAAATTCAGGAGGGATATTATCAAGGTCATATTTTGGCTCTTGTGGACTTGTTTTAATTGTCTTCAACTTCAACTTGAACGTGTGTATGAGCAATTGATGGTCTGTTCCAAAATCAGCTCCTCGCCTTGTTTTGGCTGAAGATGTTGAACATCTCTATCACCTCTTGCCACAGATGTAGTCAATATGATTCTTGTGTATTCCATCTGGTGAAGTCCACATGTCATTGCTTATGTTGTTGATAAAAGGTTTTTGTGATGAGTAAGTCACTGGTCTTGCAAAATTCTATCATACAATCTCTAGCATTATTTCTATCATCAAGGCCATATTTTCCAACTACTGGTAACTCTTCTTTGTTTTCAACTTTTGCATTCCAGTCGCCTGTGATAATCAACACATCTTGATTGCATGTTAAGTCAATTTCAGACTGCAGAAGTTCATAGAAATCTTCAATTTCCTCATCTTTGGCTTTGGTGGTTGGTGCAAAGATTTGAATACTAACAGTATGACTGGTCTTCCTTGTAGGCATATGGATATTATCCTATCACTGACAGCTCTGTACCTCAGGACAGATCTTGAAACATCCTTTGTGATGATGAATGTCACACCATTCCTCTTCAATTTGTCATTCCAGGCATAATAGATCATACAGTTGTCTGATTCCAAATGGCCAAAAACAGTCCCTTTCAGCTCACTAATACCTAGGATATTGATCTTTATGAGTTCTGTTTCATTTTTGACAACTTCCAATATTCCTAGATTCATACTTTGCACATTTCACCTTCCAATTATTAATGGATGTTTGCATTTGTTTCTACTCATTTTGAGTCATGACACATTAGCCAATGGAGGTCCCAAAGTCTTTACTTTATCCATATCATTAAGGTCATCTCTACTCTGAGTAGTTAGTTCTTCACCATCAAAATTTGAGTGTCTTCCAACCGGAGGGACTCATCTTCCATCCTATATTGGACAATGTTTCAGGGATATTAAAAAAGTTTTGCAGTAATATATCAGACAGTGTTTCACTGCTATTCGTAAGGTTTTCACTGGCCAGTTGTTTGAGAAGTGGATGGCCTTTTCCTTCTTCTGCATCTGTCTTAGCCCAGAAGCTTGGCTGAAGTCTGTCTACCATGGGTGACCCAGCTGGCATTCTGCAACATGGTGGTATTGGCTCCAGCCTCACAGCAACACATATGCCACCACAGAATGACAAACTGGCAGACAAGTTTGTCTCCTTTATTGTTCCTAAACCCTCTGCGCCTGCCTACCTTGGGCAACAGCCTTAAAATAGAGCCACCCCCAAGCGAAAAGCAGCTCCCAGCCCCAGGAAGCTAGCAATAGAAAAAAAAGTTTTCCCATGAGTGTTTGGGGAGGAACATTCAACAGCTGGCTAAGATTTATTCATGATCCACACCTGCCAAAGCCATACCATCTGAAGGCCATGATGAACCTTTAGGATAGCTATGATTTTGAAAGCAGCAGTGCCTTTGTTTCTGGTATAAAATAAAATCCTTTATATAACAGAAAGCATTATCATGACAGTTTAGATACACTGAAAATTAGGTTGGTGAAAATGAATTGGAAGCATGTTTCACAGAGTTCTAGAATATCAAAGCTGAATGGGTCCTTAATGGCATCTAACCACATAACATCATTTTAATTATTTCTACTCATATTCTATGAAGTGATTGTTTAACCTTTATTTTAACAGTTCCAGTAATGAGATATTCAGTTTGATCAGCTTTGAGTAACTGAAAGAAGTCTTCCTTTCATTGAGTTGATATCTATACAACTATCCATCACTGAAGTTATAAAGGTCCCCTTATTGAATCTGACCTAATTCAAAATTCAAATGATTGTTCTTTCATACAGTACCCTTTAAAGTAGAGGAGGAAAGCTATCATGTCCTACATATGACACTCTATTCTTCATCTTCTTTCTTTGTCACTCAAATTTCCTTCTCTATACAACTTCCACTTTCTACTTACTTGGAGTTCTAAGAAGCTACCTTATCTCACAATTGTTCAATTTCTATTGAATAGGGCATATATTTTCATTATTCTACTCCAGTTTGGAATCCCATATCTTTAAATATTAAAAATAACTGCCTAAGCATATGTATTTCTCCACATTTAAATCAGATATTGTCTTCATTTAATTTCCATTCTCTGAGACATTACTTATTGTTGCTTACCCCTTCACTAATTCCTTCTCCTATTTCATTTAAAAATTGCCATTTCTTTTTCTATGATAGATCTGTATTTTGAACTGTTTACAAGCCACACATTCAGGTTGAAGTTCTCCTGATAAGATTAGCTTGTTTCACAACAACAAAAAAGACTTGTCCCTAATTCTCTAAGCTATATTGCATTCCCACCCAGGAACAGCAGAATAATAGAACCAATTTCGGTGGGATTTGCTGAATTCTGATAGATGGTATAGCTTTCTCCAGGTCTGGCATTCACCAAAAATTGATGGCCATCAGAGCAAGCATTTAGTTCATTTTCCATTTGTGTAAATTCTTCACAAGCTTTACAAGTATAACTAAAATAAGGACTTTAGATGTACTAAATTTAGTAATCAATAGCTCTCAATTGTTCTGGAAATAGGGTAAACTAGAGCGTTAGCAGAAGTCAGAACTCTTATGTTCTAGTGACATTTTTGCCTTTAAAAGGCTTGCTCCATGTGGAAATGCTTAGTCTTCCTAGGCTTTCATACTCTTCTCTGTAAAAGAGGAGGGATATTTCTTTACTGTGATTCAGTAGTGAGAAGAATCACACTAAGGATGTTTGCGAAAACATAACCCACAAATAAGTTGTGGGCAGAAAAAGTAAAATTTGTGGATGCCCATATAATAGTCTTTGAAGAATAGTCACTGGCACAGAGCATGCTGTTAAAAAAAAAAAAAAATTAAGAAGAAGAAGAAACTAAGGGGCAAGAAATGCATTTTTTTTTCAAGTAAGATGATTGCTCTGAATTCCATCTTCCTAAAAGTCCACTTCTTCTTGCAAAAAAATGGGATTTTGTGAGCAGAACATATTTGTGCATATTATGATGAAATTGCAGTCCATGGAACAGTTAGCTACAGCAGAAGCTACAATTAGAAATTGGATGTATATCATCTGAAGGTACAGATTAGCATAGTATGTGATAAGCTCAGAGCCTGTGAGTGACCCATGGGGGCTATACCAAGCTTTAACCTCAGACTATATAGCAATGGATAGCATGTTACTAGAGTGCAATATCTAGAAAATAAAACAGTGCAATGGCAAAAGCAGAAGGAAATTCATACAGGTTTAAACACAGAGAAACAGTATTTTTAAAGCCATTAAAAATCCACAAATCAGAGATAGTAAATAATTGAGTATGTAGAATATTAAGAGGCAGTTAGAATTACTATTATGACATTCAAAGACAAGACTGCTGCAAAAGGGGCAAGGAGGCCACATGTTCTGACTTCCTCTAACCCCACAAGAGGAAGACAGAATCACCATCAGGAGCCCAAGGTCTATCCCTGTGAACCCAGACATGCTGCCTCTCTCCAGCCCTTTCACCAGCCCTGACACCAGCCTTTCCTCCCACAGCACCCACCACCTCTCTGTTGGGTTCGATAATCCTCTGTAGTGGCCACAGAGAACTCACAGATTATGGGGTTTATTAGGGAAGCAACAGGGCACAATTCAAGAGCAGGAACAACACTCAGTCTTTCTCAGCCAACTGTCCCTCAGCCAACAGTCTCTCTCAGTCTCTCTCCCAGCAATGCATGTCTCTTGCATCTCTCAGCAGTGCATATCTCTGTGTCTCTCTCTCTCAGCAGTGCACGTCTCTCAGTGTCTCTCTCAGCAACGTGTGTCTCTCAGGAGTGCGTTTCTCTCAGCAGCACATCTTTCTCAGCCAGCAGTCAGAGAGACTCCTTCTGCCTCTAGGAGGGCTCCTTTTTGAACCTGGCAGAGTGGCCAAGTGAACCAGTCCCAACATCAGAATTCTATAAATCTGAGAGAGAGCAAACTTCCCAGAAAATTACTTGGTGCTGCTCCCAACAGAATATCCCAGGTAGATAATGTTAACAATCAGCAGCTACTAAGTTGCTCATGGCAAATTCCACCAGGGAGTTTATAAAGACTTATGGCTAGAAAAGCTACATTATGGAATTTACTACACTGCAATTCCAGAAGCACAGCAGGTACAAGAAGCAGCATAAGGACTGAATAAGGCCTGATTATTGAATTATTATCTTACACTTCTTGAGGGAATATTGGTATCTAAAAACAAACTTATACTTGTAAAGCGTAACAAAAAAAAAATGCATCAATGTTAATTTGATATTCATTCCATCAAATTATAGATGATTGTTTTATGCTTAATCACATTTTTCTTTAAATGGAATTTTTCTTTTTTTTTTTTTTTAATTTAAGCATTCTTAACTAAAGAATTTCTAACCATGTTTTATGTAAGGTAGAAGAAAATGAATTTGAGTGACCTATATTGATCAACTGCCAATTGGACTAGGGTCAATTTAGGGTCAGATCATCCAGAATGGCACTATCTTCAACTTTGTCAATGTAAGTGATTATATTAGTGACCCTAGAGTAATAAATACAAAAGCACTTTGAATACTACTAAAATATTACACTGCATGTAGTGGAAGTCCAGCCGCACTGTGTAAGAAGATTGAAATATTTGGGAACATACAGCACCTATACATAATATGGGCTTCATCATATTAGCCCATGTTCAGTTTCTATAAATAGATTTTAAAATTTATTTATGTTGGCACTATTTGAGACTTTTAATGGTGGCCATTAATAGCAAGAATAAGCATCAGTAAATTTATTTATGTAAATATTCATATATTTATGCCAGTATGGATATAAATACTAATGGCAAGAAAGATAAAATGACTATATTAACATTAGATAAAGTAGGTATTAATGCCATAGATAAAAAGAGCTATTTCACACTAATGAGAAAATTTATTAAGAATATAATATTAAGAGGATAATATAAAAATTTGACAAAATAAATAGAAATATAGATTATTTAAATAATACTATGAATTAACTTGATGCATGTTGCATTTAGAGAACATTCCACACTGTTGTAGACTAAACATTAAGTTATTTATGCAGACCAAAGACTATTCCACCAAAAAAAAACCCTTTTAAATGATTTAAATTATATATAGTATGTTTTCTGACCACAACAGAATCAAATTGAAAAGAAATAACAAGATTTTTGGAAACATACAAATAACTTAAAATAGGACAAACACATCTAAATAAGTGTGATGTGCCAAAGAAAATTTCCAAAGTTATATTAGAAAACATTTTGAACTGCATGAAAATAAAGAGCCAAAATAACAAAATTTGTCAATTATAGCTACAGCAGTGATTATAGCTTTTAATGCCTATTGTGAAAATAATATAGGTATAAAATTGATTACCTAAGCTAAAAAGCTTAAGGATTTCTAGTTAAACCCAAAGGAAAGAAGGAAGAAAATAATAAGTGTATTATAAAAATTAATTAAATAGAAAACAGGCAGAAAATAGAAACAAATTAGTTAAACTAAAAGCTAGTTCATTGTAAATATCAATAAAATGGATAAACCTCTAGCTACATAAATCAAGAAGAAAGATAAAAACACAAATTATTAATATAAAAAATGAAAGAGAAGGCACTATTATAGAACCAATAGACATAAAAAAGCTAATAAATAAAATCATGGATAATTTTATGCCAACCAATTTGGCAACAGATTTTGAAATGGACAAATTACTTGAAAGATAAAGATTACCAAAAGTAATGCAAAAAA
Organism: Orycteropus afer afer; assembly: GCF_000298275.1. Taxonomy (NCBI): domain Eukaryota; kingdom Metazoa; phylum Chordata; class Mammalia; order Tubulidentata; family Orycteropodidae; genus Orycteropus; species Orycteropus afer. The sequence continues at coordinate 17,166,754 of NW_006921589.1, forward strand.
AGAAAAGAAAAAATATATAGTTTATAATTAACCCTGATATGTTAGCCTGTTGCTTTTCACCAGTGCCTTCAGTGAAGCTTGGGCTTCTTCCTTCAATATCATTGGTTCTTGATCATATGGGACCTACTGAAATGGTTGAACATTGACCAATTATTTTTGGTACAGAGGTTACGTGTATTCTTCTATTTCCTTTTTATGCTTCTTGTGTTATTCAATACTTTGTCTATAAAATCACTTAACATTGAAATTCAAGGCTTGATTTTTTGTTTTTCTTCTCAGTTCTTTCGGCTTGAGAAATGCTGAACATGGTCTTCTCTTTTGGTTTTCTAACTCCAGGTCTTTGCACTTCGGGTCTTCCTGAGCCACCTTTTGAATCTTCTGTTTGTGTCTTTACTTCATCATTTCTTTCTTTTACTTTAGCTACTCTATGTTAAAGAGAAAGTTTCTGAATCTCTTCTGACATTCATTTTAGTCTTCTCTTTCTTTCCTGTCTTTTAAATGACATTTTGCTTTCTTTACTTATGATGTCTTTGATGTCACTTAACAACTCATCTGGTCTTTGGTCATTAGCATTCAAGACTTAAAATCTGTTCTGGAGATGGTCTGCAAATTCAGATGGGATACACTCAGGGTCATATTTTAACTCTCATGTATTTGTTTTAATTTTCTTTAGTTTCAACTTAAACTTCCATATGAACAATTGATAACAGGTTCAGCCATCAGCTCCTGATCTTGTTCTGACTGATGATATTGAGTTTCTCCATTGTCTCTTTCTATTTAGTCAAATTGATTCTCTTATGTTCCATCCAATGAACTCTGTGCATATATTCATCATTATGTTGTTGAAGAAAAGGTATTTGCAATGAATAAGATGTTGACCTTGAAAATTTCTATCATGCAATCTCCAGCATCATTTTTACCACCAAGGCCATATTTTTCAACTACTGATCCTTCCTCCTTGTTTCAAAATTTGCACTCCAATCACCCATGATTATCAATGCCTCGATTGCATGGCCTTTCAACTTCACACTGCAGAAGTTGGTAAGCATCTTCAATTTCTTCATTTTTGGCATTAGTGGATAGGGCATGAATTTGAATAATAGTCATATCAACTGGTTTTCATTTTAGGCATATAGATATTATTCTGTCACTGACAGCACTGTACTTCAGGATAGATCTCCAAATGTTCTTTTTGACAATGAATGTGACACAATTCCTCTTCAATTTTTCATCCTTGACATAGTAATCCAAATGATTATCTGATTCAAAATGTGAGTACCTGTCCATTTCAACTCACTAATGTCTAGGGTATTGATCTATATGCATTCTATTTCACCTTTGATGACTGCGGTAGTTAAGTTTGGGTGTCAACTTGGCTAGGCCTGGTTGAGTGGCTGAGCAACTGGAGGTAGTTATTCCCCATGATGAGACTGGCAATGAACTTCATGGTGGGACCTACTACCACAAGCAGCTGAGTAGCTTCTTTAGGGATATGGTCTGCTTCCTGTATATAAGAAGCAGTTTTGGGAATGGTCTCTAGCTTATGGTACAATTGAACCCTGCATATAGCTAGGTTGTTGTTCAGCAGCCTGCCATGCTCTGCTGATTTTGGGACTTTAATGGACTTGAATGAATGGCCTGCGGTGTGGTTTGGTAACATCAGGACTATGCCTTTTTACTTGTCAACCTTTGGCTTGGCAGACTCAGCAGCCAGCAGCTGTCTGAATAAAGAAAACCCTCTAGCCCCAGTGGGCTAGGAGCAGGAGGCAGAGCTGAAGCCCAAGGCTGAGGGGCTTTCACCCAGCCCCTAGAGCCTGGCACTTGAAACTTGAACTTAAAGCCTCCAAATTGCAAAAACAAAGTCCTGTTTGTTAAGGTCATCTCATTTGTGGTATATTCTTGTCAGAGCAGCACTAGGTAACCAGAACACTGACTTCTCATTTTTCTAGATTCATTTAGTAAATTTCACATTCAGTTTATTAGTGGATGTTTACAGCTGTTTCTCCTCATTTTGAGTAATGCCATATAAGCAAAGGTCCTAAAAACTTTACTCCATCTTTGTCTTTAAGGTTGGCTCTGCTTTGAGGAGACCGCTCCTCCCCAATGGTATCTGGAATGTACTCCAAACAGAGGGGCTCCTTTCCTACCACAATATCACACAATTTACACTGCTATTCACACTATCTACTTGCCAATTTGTTTAGACGTATATCACAAGGTGCTTCTTCCCTGACTACCTGAGTCTGCAAGCTCGACTAAAACCTGCCTGCCATGAATGACTCTGCTGCTATTTGAAATATCAGAGGCATAGCGGCCAACGTCACAGCAACATGCAAGCCTACACAGTGTGACAAACAAACAGACTCATGGTGGACGAAGCTTAACATGAAATCCAAGAGCAGAAATTCATGCTATGTGCTCAGTCACTCACTCACTTAGCCTGGTCCTGAAAGCTTTTGTTAGAGAGATAGTATGTGACAAGTTCACAAGGTTGTTGTAGACCTGATTATTGAGGACCTTGAATGTTATTCTAAGGAGTATATGCTTTTTTTTTTTTTTTTTGGCATAAGTAGCTTATGTTGACAAAGAGTGGCTGGGCTGGGACATGGCATGATAAATGCAGGATTTTAGTGGGCAGGACTAGTCAATGTGGGCTGGAGAGAGGAAAGCAGAAAAGTGAGATGTTTTGTGCAGTGATCCATATGGAGATCATGAAGACCTAGAATAATAGTTGGACTGTTAAGTGAGCAATATATTCGGAATACAGAAGTGAACATTATGGTTGCCAATTCTGTCCTCCTCAAGTTCCCAACATAGCAGAGAACACAGGAATTCTTGGGGGGCGGGGAGGAGAAAAATCACAGGTGTGATTAATGCTACTAAGGAGATGTAAGGTGTACAAGTATATCTGGGAAATTATCCTAATCAAGGAGGATGAGAGAAAGAATAGAATAAAGGCTCTGAGGTGGAAGATAACTTTCATGATCCATTTTCTGTGATGTCCAAGAACCTTTGATAACCAAAATGATGGAAAGGGCTTAATTATGGTTGAGCTGTGCCAACCTGGGCAGAATTTTATCACTAAGCATGTTTCTCTTATGTAAAATTATATAATTCATTTTGAAGTTGTCAGAATCAAAATAAATAACATGTGTAAATAGAGTTCTGTATGCTCTCTTCAAAATCTGTTAACAAGTTCAGTGATATATGGCATAACATTTGAGCATAAACCCCAATATTGAAATTACAGAGAAACAGAAAAGTAGGTGATTCAGAAATGAGTTTGAATGCATGTGGCATTAGGACAAGAAACCAAGCTGGCCAACAACTATAACAAAGATCCGATTAGTATGGGAAAGGGTCATTTATCTTGGGAAGGGCATGGTCGAGGGAAAAAGTAAACATTTTAATCAAATCCAATACTTTGTTATTGATTTCTCTTTGCCAGACTTACCTTGTAGAATACTTAAAATGCTTTTGACATTGAGATATTTGGTCAAAGCTAATGGATTAGCCAAGGTAAAAGCTCAGCTACCAGTGTAATCTCTTGTATTTCATTTATATACGATTTATTCCTTTCTCCACAAGAAGGTTCTTTTTATTGATAAAATAAATTAAGTTAAGAATCCCAAAGGGAATTTGATGTCTACTCACACAAAATAGGCTTGCAAAATGTAAGATGCAGCCAAGAAAAGGATTCTACTTTATGAAGATTGTGGGTTTTCTTCTTTTTTAATTTTTTCTTTCTTTATTTTTTGTTGTTGCAAAGTCAATACCAGTCAGATGTTCTATCCTTTTATGTGTTAGCCAATTAATTTTCCTTACAGTTCCAAATTACAGAAAGTGATGCTCCTACATTTCAAATGCAGGCTTTGTTATTCAAAAAATTTAATGTCATTTACTGCCATTAAGGCTGCACCTGCTTGTAGGTGGAACCTTTTACACAATGTCAAATCTGCAAAGTTGTTTACAGTAAATTCTTTACTAGAGAGATTGGTATTTTCTTGTTTGCTTCATCAAAGTTAGGACAATTGTAAAAAATGTGTTGGTGAGCTTTAATGCTGTCATTTCTAATATGCTCAGTCAAGTTTTGGATCAGATTAAGGTATCAAAGCTTCCCAAATGTTTCAAGATAATGCCCTGGTTAATATTTAGTGTAATCAGTACCTAATTGGTAGTGTAATTAGTAGGTCTTATTGAGTTTTGGTTTAATCTGATACTTCAAATACATGGAGAAAAATTAATTTACAGTTATAATAATATAATATTAGAATAATTTCTAAAAAATACATATCAAACCATTTTATTTTGTTTCACAAATGATGGATAGGGAAGAAATGTAAGCAATTGCCATTACTTCTTACACATTTTGTTTTTGTCTGGAGCTTGTACTTACTATTTTGAATCTGATAATATTGGTACTCAATGGACCATCATTCTTCAGAGTACAATCGCCTTTGTTTTACATACAAGACCCAGAATAAACAAATGTTGTTCCAATGTTAAATCAGTGTGAGAACACGAACAGTTGAATCTTAAATATACTTAACCACTGTTCTGAAACACCTTGCTACAATCACCAAAGATTTCTAGCCATCAAATGTAATGGACATCTCCCAACCCTGTGTATTATTTCAGACCCTGGTGATGCTGACCTTGTCATTTAGCCCCTTTCATGCAGCAATTCTTCTCTGGCTTCTTCTGTCCTGTCTCCTTCCTGTTCCTTGGCACCTTTTTCATGGACACTAAACTTTAGTCATCCTTTCTTCTCATTTTTCATACTCTGTCTGAATGAAAGTTAATCTATTCCTATTCAACATACCCCCTCAAATGAATTCCCATATAATTTTTCACTCAAACTTAAATACTTTTGAGACTGAAAGAGAACACTATTAATAATTAAATAAGGATAAAAGGAATAAACTGAGACTTTTCTGGGAAAGCTTAGATGCATGGTTACTCCATCAACATGAAATGACAATGTGTAAAATTGAATGCAGTTTTCCACCTTTCCCTGATTCTAATCCATTGACTGTGCAACTCTGTATTTCCACCCTCCCTGAATTTGGGTTTTGGCCAACAGAGTGAGGGGGAAAGTGGTGATATGCCAATTCCAAGCCCAGGCCTCAAGAGAATATACAAACTTATGTTGCTTTCTTAAACAACTGGCTTGCTTGTGCTTGCCACGTTAGCCTCTGTGTGAAAATATACCCAACCTAGCTTGTCACAGGGACATGAGGCCCACTTAGAGGATAAGACGTGGATGATTATGGAAGCTGTCCAACTGAAAACACCAAAAGCTGAAGTGCCCAGTTGACTTGGCCTGAAGAAAGGCAACTGAAACAAAAAGAGCATCCCAGATGAGTTCCGGTCTGTACCACTGAACTACATGTTGAGTAAAGAGGTCTTACACTAAGTAAAAAATCTGGAGATGACTTATTACACAAAATTATGATAGCAGTAGTTCAAATTACACACTAGTTCAAATCTCTCTCCTGAAATCCAGATTCGTATGCTAAATATCTTTACCTGCATATCTCATAGACATTTCGAACTCAAAAAGCCCAAAACAAAGTTCTTAAATCTCCCACAAATCTGTTCTTTACCTGTATTCTTTATCTCAGAAATTTAGTTTTTCAAGTAAAAAACCTGGGGCCATTGTAAGTTCTAACTCTTAAATTCAATGTGAGAGTAATTCTTATTGAGTCTGTCTCTTATGTGTTTTTATAAGTCATTATTTTCTTTCACAACCACTGACTAACCCTTAGTTTAACCTTCTCAGTCAGATTCTAGCAAGAAAATTAATTGCTAATGTTTCACGGCATTCATTGATTAATGGATTAATTTATTTTCTATACATACAGAATTGGAGAACTAAGAATGTGCCATTCAAATAATTTTCTCTAGGATTTAATTCCCTTGAGGAATTCCGGTTGAAACATTCATAGGCATAGCTCATTTTCATCTGGAACACTGCAGTGGTCTTTGCCTGGCTGTTCTGCTTTTCACCTTATCTTCTCATTGGTCCTCCATAAAAGTTGTGCTTACTCTACGGCCTTTGACAATTTTGTTTTCAACTATGAGTAAACTGCCCTTAACAACAACTACCTCAACAAAAAGTGTATCTTCTCTGTCAAGAATAAAAATAAAATTAAAACAATGTTGTACTTCCTATATTACTAACACTTTTATGTTACCTGGCTTTATAATAGTAATAATATACAAGCAAGAAAAATTACCTCTATCATGCCACTCTAATAAAGGCTTTTTTTTTTTTTTTTTAATGACTAGCTGAGCTGAATATTTGGTATAAACTGTAAAGAGATTTGAAAATGAAAAAAAAAGAAAAAGTAATAAAAATAAATACCCATTAGCCAATTAGCCCTTATAGGCATGACACTTGTTGTTAGGTGCTGTCACGTCAGTTCTGAGTCTTAGTGACCCAGCGCACACAGAATGAAACTCTGCCTAGTCCTGTGCCATCCTCACAATCCTTGCTGTGTTTGAGCCCATCTTTGTAGCTATCTCAAGAGTTTTTGTCTTTTTTGCTGAATCCCCATTTTACCAAGCATGATGTCTTTCTCCAGGGACCAGTCCTCCCTGATAACATGTCCAAAGTACATGACATCAAGTCTCACCATCCTTGTATTCTGAAGAAGTATTCTGGCTATTCTTCTTTCAAGACAGATTTGTTTTTCTGGAAATCGATGATATATTCAAAACTGAAATTCAAATGCATCATTTCTTCTTCAGTCTTTCTTATTCATTGTCTAACTTTCACATGCATATGGGGCAATTTAAATTACCATGGTTTAGGTCAGGTGCACCTTAGTCCTCCAAGTGACATCTTTGTTTTTTAAGACTTAAAAGAGGTCAGCATGACTATAGTGAAGGTTCACTAGGCAAGACCCTGTTGTTGTTGTTGTTAGGTCCCGTTGAGTTGGCTCTAACTCATGGTGACCCTATGTACAACAAAACGAAACACTGCCTGGTACTGCACCAGCCTCACAGTCATTGCTACACATGAGCCCACCATTGCAGCCACTGTGTTAATCCATCTCATTGAGGGCCTTCCCCTTTTCCTCTGATCCTCCACTTTACCAAGCATGATATTCTTCTCTAGGGAATGGTCCCTTCGGACAACATGACCAAAATAGGTGAGATGAAGTCTGGCCATTCAGCTTCCAAGGGGAATTCCAGTTGTATTTCTTCCAGAATAGATTTGTTAGTTCTTCTGGCAGCCCATGGTACTTTCAGTATTCTTTGCCAACACTACAACTCAAAATCATCAAATCTTTTTTGATCTTCCTTATTCGTTGTCCAGCTCTCACATGCATATGAGGTGATAGAAAATACCATGGCTTGGGTTACATGCATCTTAGTCTCCAAGGAGACATCTTTGCTCTTCAGCACTTTAAAAAGGTCTTTTGCAGCAGATTTGCCCAGTGTGATACATCGTCTGATTTCTTGACTGCTGCTTCCATGGGTGTTGATTGTGGACCCAAGCAATATGAAATCCTTGACAACTGCAATTTTTCTCCATTTATCATGATGCTGCTTATTGGTCCAGTTGTGAGGATTTTTGTTTTCTTTATGCTGTGGTGTAATCCATACACTGTAGTCTCTAATCTCCATCATGAAGTGCTTCAAGTCATCTTCACTTTTGGCAAGTAAGGTTGTGTCATCTGCGTATTGAAGGTTGTTAATGAGTCTTCCTCCAGTCCTAATGCCACACTCTTCTTCACATAGTCCAGCTTCTTGAATTATTTGCTCAGCATACAGATTGAATAAGTATGGTAAAAATATACAACCCTAATGCACTCCCTTCCTGATATTAAATCATGAACCTCCTTGTTCTGTCTGAATGACAGCCTTGTGGTCCTAGTGAACATTGATATCAAAATACATTCTAGATTGAGAATCACAACTCATGATCTGAGGACTTGATGCTGATATTCAAGGTTTTGTTGTTAGTTACGTATTTTGAACCATGTGTGAAAGAATGAAAGGCTGTCTGGTTCTGTGCCTTCTTCACAATCATTGGTATGCTCAGGTGCATTGTTGTAGCTACTGTATATTTGGAATGCCTTCCAATCTAGGAAGCTCATCTTTTATCATTGTATCAGAAAATATCTTGCTATGATCCACAGGGTATTCATTGGCTAATTTTTGCAAGTAGATTACTGGGCCTTTATTTGTAGTCTGAGTCTAGAAAAAATGAAAAGTAAATCTATTGTGATTGAGTCAATTCCTACTCATGGCACTCTAATTCATTACAGAGTAGTACCGCTCCATAGGGTTTTCTTGGATGTAATCTTTACAGAAATAGATCACCTGACTTTCCTTTGTGACACAACTGGTGGTTTCAAACCAACAACCTTAAGGCTACTAGTTGAGTGTAAACTGCACTATTCCACTAAATCCTGTCAGCTGTCAGTGATTCTGCTATAATTTAAATCCAGCATCACAGCAACATGCAAACCACCACACTCTACCAGTTTGTCATGCTGTGGTAGCTTGCATGTTCAAGATGTTACACCCTCTCAATTAGAGCACCTCCAGATATATTACAATGCCTTTCCAAGGAGAGAACTGTCAGCTTTACTGATATTTGTATAGCAACAAAATTTTCTACAAACTGCAGTAACTTGACAAGGTTTCCTCTGTAATTTAATCAGGCCATCAATCAGCAGGGTTAGGTCACACAAGCTAATATTTCTTTACAGCTTAGATACAGTTGAATGATTCTTGGTTTAACTAAAGGCAAAATGTTAGTTCCTCATGACATTTAACAGCTCCTGGAGTCATTATTTTGACAGTATCTATTTGACCTGAGAAAATTCTTGCCTACAGAAATAGTCTTAGGGCAAAATTTGCTTATATAAAAACTGAAGAATGAAACTTACATTAAAGGTCAATTTTAATCATTTATTAAAAATAAATATGAGCTTCTGAGTAAGAAGGTGACATGGATCCAGGCTTCTAAGCTCCCCTACCCAGAGTTCATAAGAATGACCAGGAAAAAAGGGAAAAAACATAACATAAAGAACAAGGAAAACATACTGTACCATGGAAACTAGGAAATTTGCCATCAGATACCCAAGATTTCAAAACATGTCTGCTAACTATATCGCAGACCAAATTGATTGGAAGAATGAATGCACAGTGGTCTCTTTTCCAATGTTTCTTCTTATAAAAGAACAATATTATTATGCCCAGAAAACAATCCTGAAAAGCCTCGCTGATAACTTCTTAGTTAGAGGGAAAAAAGGGAAAGTAGGGGCTACCTGTATCAGTAAACGTGAGGTCATTGCATCAGGGGATACCTTTCTGAAATGAGTGGCTAACACTCAAGAAGAATAGCTATTGGGGACTCTCTAGATTTAAGTGAAGAGCCTAAAGGGTCATAATACTTCAAAAGTCAGTCTTCCCATTGGGTAAATGACTATGAAAGGAGAAAGTTACTAAAACCTCAAAGTCAGTCTTACCATGGGGTAAATGACTATGAAAGGAGAAAGTTACTAAAACCTCAAAATATCTTTCTGGAGCAGGTAGACACAATAAGTAGAGAGCCAGCCCATCAGGGCCAGTTTCTCTTCTTTATATTTTAACCTCTAAATAACAGAATCTTTAAAATGACGCTTAACATCTAAAGAAAGGTATAATTCTGGAAAAAAAAAAAAAAGAGAAAATATCTCTCATAAGTCTACTCACTAACAAAGATAGGATAAAAAAAAATAGAAAAACACTGAATCATGTTTCCAAATGGCTCAGAACAACTAATATCTATGAATTTAGAGCAAGTAATCATGAATGAAGAAAAAAAAAAAAAAACCAATCTGAGATGAGGAACGTGTACTGCAGTGGCGTGTAGAAGATTTTGTAAAGAAAGGATATAGGAAGATAAATCCCCTCAGGAAAAGCACTGGAAAGTATAAATCATTTCTATATATGTTGGATGCATATTTTGTTGAGCTGAATATATTAGTTACACGTATTCAAATGTTTCCTCTTAGATATTTTCTACCCTACAATTTTAATTTCCTTGTTGTTTCTTCTAGTATGATTTTTGTGTTATTTTCTTATTAGTTTTCCTAGGGATCATGATTAACATCTTAACTAATATAATGTAGTTCAGATTAATACTAAGTGAATTCCAACAGTATACAAAAATGTTCTTCCTACAAAGCTCCCTTCTATCTTCCTCCTTCATGCAATTATTGTCATACAAATTGAAGTTATGAGCAGATCAACACAGTTTTATAAGTATTGCTTTTTGTAGGTATTTTAAACTCATGTAGAAGAAAAGAGTTACAATAAAAATATATTTATATCATCTTTAATATTTACTTATGGAGTTACCTTTATTTCTTCATGTGGATTTGAGTTACTCTCTAGTATTCTTTCATATCAATCCTCATATCAAACCAGTATTTCTTGCAGGGCATATCTTCTAGTGATGGATTCCTTCAGTTTTTGTTTATCTACAAATGTCTTAATTTTTCTTTCGTTTTTGGAGAATTGATAGTTAAAGAATTCTTAGTTGGCAGTCTTCTCTTTCAGCACTTTAAAATGCCATCCCAGTGCCTTCTAGCCTTAATGGTTTCTGATGATATATCAGCTGTTACTCTTTTTTGAGATCACTTATATCTAATGAGTTGCTTCTTTTCTTGCTATTTTCATGATTCTGTTTTTGTCTTTGGATTTAGAGATTGTGATAATGATGTGCTCAGTTGTGAATCTCTTTCAGTTTATTCTACTTGTAATTCTTGTTCCTCTTGCATGCTAAATAATAGGTTTCCATCAAATTTGGGGATTTGGGGTCATATTGCTTCAAATATTCTTCTTCCCTATTCTCATTTTTCCTCTGGGACTCCTATTATGCTTATGTTGTTACACTTCATTGTTTTCCACAAATCTCTGAGGTTTTAATAATTTTTCTTCTTTCTTTTCTGAAGACTAGAAAATTTCAATTTGCCTTACTGCTACTTTCACTAAATGCTTAAAAGCTAAATGCTAAACTGTGTGCAAATGTATATGAGGGTATAATTAATTCCTTCAAAGTTTATTTTACTTAGAAAACAGGTTTTTCACAGAGCCATGGGAGTATTTAAAAAATATTTTCCTCTATGGTGTTCACGTATTACTTTTAGAAGCAGGCAAAAACAAAAACCACTATTTAAAGAAGAATGCTGTTACTTTCTGTGCTTATCCTCTTCACAAAAAAAGTGATAAACAGCATTAAGTAATGAACCATAGTATGACTTTTGCAAAGAACAGAAAGTTGAATATTATTATTTAACAGGTGATTGTGTTCTACTAAGGTTTCTAGATCACAAAAGCATTTACCTCTGCAGTGCTGGAAGAAGCAGGGCACCGTGATCATTATGAAGATGGTAAATTGATCTCCTTATTATGCTTTAAAATTTGAACAATTATACTATGGCTTTTATGCTTATAGCAAAGTTTAGCCATATATCTGTGTTTTTATTATTAATATTAAATGGTATCCTTGTCAAGGAGGTTTAATACTATGGTTTTAGGCATTACATACGGATATTAATATGTACCTTGTACAAGAAAAAGAGGGTATGCAGGATTTTGGAGAGGCTTGTTTATTCACAATTCGTAAATCAGCTCATAAGTGTGGAAGCTATGTTTAACAGGATGCTGTCCTATTTCGGCTTCAGGCAGTGAATTCAGATAAAATGCAGTACTGTGAAATTGTCTAAAGACACTAATCTCAACTGCTTTCATTTTATAGAGATATGTGGGAAGATACATGCTGTTTCATAAAATAAGCCATGGTCACACAGTAAAGAAACAAAAAAAAGTCAACTCCAAGCATCAAAGGATTGGACAATGTATTTACATTCAAAACTATGTTACTGTACTTGAGCATTTCCCTGGTATAAGACCAAATAACATATTATTAAGTTAGTGCAGTATGTGCTTTATTGATCTATTAATATCAAGCTGGAGTCTGATATGCAACTTTTTCTTTTAGTCACCCAGAGCTAGTATAAATGGAACAATGATAATAAAAATGTCTGTAGATAAAGAGGTTAAAAAACTACATACTTTCCAAAAAAAAAGAAAAACCTCATTGCCGTAGAGTCAGATCTGAGTCAGATCTGACTCATAGTGACCCCTCCTTGAGTGTGTGAGGCAGTACCACTACGGAAGTAGATTGCCCAACCTTCTTTCCAAGGAGTAGCTGGTGGGTTTGAACCATCAGGCTTCTGGTTAGTAGTCAAGTGCCTTAGGCACTATGCCACATGCTTTATATTCTTCAAAAACCAAAGCAGAACAAAATATCATTTAAAAATAATTTTGCTGTTTATTCAAAAAAAGGTTTTAAGTTTTAAATTAAAAATTAAATATGAATATTCATATGAGAATATGGAGAATTTGTCCTCTATATGGTTGGACAAAATACAATGAATTTATTGGTACAATTTTCAGGAAACCTTTACTTTTTGTGCCACAGTGCCTATGGCATTTGATTGCTGACCAGAAGGTTGGCAGCTCAAACCCACCAGCCAGTCCTTCAAAGGAAGATGAGGGAAACTACTTCCATAAAAATTGGCTGCCTTGGAAACCCAATGGGCATTGCTATGAGTTGGAACAAACTCAGTGGCAGTGAGTTTGGTTTGGATAAAGATCCCTAGTGGTAGAATGGTTTAAACACTCAGCTGCTAACCAAAATATCAGAGGTTCAAACCTACCACCCTGTCTGCAGGAGAAAAGACTCTGCAGGAGAAAAGAGCTGGCAGTTTGCACCCATGAAGATTACAACATAGGAAACCCTATGTGACAGCTCTACTCTGTTATATAGGATCACTGTGAGTCAGAATAGACTCCATGGAAATGGGTATGAGTCAGATGATAGCAAACAGCAACAACAGCTTTATTCAGTTGATAATTTTTTCATATTTAACTTGGTAAGAACCGGAGATAACAATTAGAGTTTCATGATGTGATTATGTCTTCCATTAGAACTCAGTGTAGCACAGGCATTAGAACGGTTAGCACTTCCTAACCCATTGTGCTCATGGCCATTAGTTTTATTGCAACTGTTGAACTATCGAGTTCTTTATGTTTCACAATGCCTATCAATAAATAATAATAATAAAATAGTAGCTAAAATTAATGTGCTAAGTAATAGTGTTTGTTTTTTACATATTACAGCATTTAGCCTTCACAATCTACCTATATGATTTGTATCACTATTATTCCCATTTCACAGATGAGAAAATTAACAGGACAAGTGAGAATGTAACCAGGATTCTAAAATAGCCATCTGAAACTATGACTTCATATGTTAGTGATTTAAAATACAACCTTTACCTTATACTAGAGTGTGCTTATACTTCCTACATTTTAGCATTGAACATTTAGCTCTTTCAACAGTGCAAAGATAGCTCTAATGTGCACTCCCTGCATTGCTCCACTCATTCGTTCTTTTCAGTGCCTGATGAATCACTTTCAAAAAGGACTTCATCAACTACCTAGTAAATAAAGAGCCCTGGTGATGCCATGGTTAAGCACTTGGCTGCTAACCAAAAGGTCATCAGTTAAAACCCACAAGATGCTCTTGCAGGAGAAAGATTTGTCAGTCTGATTCCATAAAGATTACAGTCTTGGAAAACCTATGGGGCACTTCTACACTTTCCTTTAGAGCTACGAGTTGGAATCCACTCAACAGCAGTAGTTGTTTGTTGTTAGGTACCCTCCAGTCAGCTCCAGCTCATAGCAACCCTATGTACAACAGAACAAAAAAACCTACCAGGTCCTGAGTCATCCTCAAAATCTTTGCTATGCTTGAGCCCATCGCTATAGCCATTGTGTGAATCCACCTCGTTGAGAGTCTTCCTGTTTTTTGCTAACCCTCTGCTTTTCCTTTCCAGGAACTGTTTCCTTCGGAAAGCATGACCAAAGTACACCAGACACAGCCTGGGCATCCTAGCTTATAAGGAGCATTCTGGCTATAATTCTTCCAAAACAGATTTGTTAGTTCTTCTGGTAGTCCATATTATGCTCCACCAACACAATTCAAATGTATAAATTCTTCTTTGATCTTCCTTATTACTGTCGAGCTTTCACATGGAGATGAGGCTACTGAAAATACAAGTGTTTGGTTCAGGTGCACCTTAGTCCTCAAAGTGACATCTTTGCTCTTAATGCTACAAAGCGTCCTTTTGCAGCAGATTTGACTTTGCAATAAGTCATCTGATCTCCTGATTGCTGCTTCCATGGGCACTGATTTTGGATACAAGTAAAATGAAATCCCTGACAATTTCAATCTTTTCTTCATTTACCATGATGTTGTTTATTGGTCCAGTTGTGAGGATTTTAGTTTCCTTTATGTTGAGTTGTAATCCATACTGAAGGCTGTAGTCTTTGATCTTAATCAGTACGTGCTTCAAGTCCTCTTCATGTTCAGCAAGTAAGGCTGTGTCATCTGCATATAGCAGGTTGTTAATGAGTCTTCCCCAATACTGATACCTTATGCTTTCTCATACAGTCCAGCTTCTCAAACAATTTGCTCAGCGTACACACTGAAGAAGTATATGGTGAAAGACTACAACCCTGACATCTACCTTTCTTGATTTTAAACCATTCAGTATCCCCTTGTTCTGTTGAAAGTCTGCCTCTTGGTCTATGTACAGGTTTCTCATGAGCACAATTAAGTGTTCTGGAATTTCCACTCTTCACAATGTTATCCATAATTTTTTTTTTTTAGTTCATATTATTGAATTCCTTTGCAGAGCCAATACAACACAGGTAAACATCTTTCTGGTATTTTCTGCTTTTCATCCAACATCCAGCTCATATCAGTAATTATATCCCTCTTTCCTGCCCTCTTCTGAATGCTCCTTGAATTTCTGGCAGTTTCCTGTCCATATACAGCTGCAACTGTTTTTTTGAATTATCTTTAGCAAAATTATTCTTGTGTATGTGCAGTGTAGTAAGTAAATTACTTAGTCTGTCTTTTCTACCCATAAGTCTTTGTAAACTCCAAGGTGGGATTTTCTATGAGGAACTGAGGAGCTCCTGATTGCTGAAGTTGTCCACCTGGAGTATTTCTGTTGGGAGTGGCACAAAACAATGTGCTGGGAGGTTCCCACTCTCTCTCAGGTGCTTAGAGTTCTGATGCTATGATTGGCTGGTTTGACCACTCTGCCGGACTCAAAAGGAGGCCTCCTAGAGGCAGAACTCTCTCAGACTCCTGGCTGAGGAAGACATGCTGCCTAAAGAGGCACGCACCCCTGAATGAGACACGTGCTGCTGGGAAAGAGACTCAAGAGACACACATTGTTGAGTGAGACACCGAGGGACCAGCACTGCTGGGAAAGAGACTGTGGGAGACGGCTGGCTGAGGGACGGTGGGCTGGGAGAGAGGCTGAGCATTTTTTCCTGAACTTGAATTGTAGCCTGTGGTGCTTCCCTAATAAACCCCATAATCTGTGAGTTCTGGGTGGCCACTGCAGTGAATTATTGAACCCAGGAGAAAGGTGGTGGGTGCTTTGGGAGGAACGGTTGGAGAAAGGGCTGTAGGGGGGAGGCAGCATGTCTGGCCTGGCAGGAATAGGCCTAGGGTTACTGCTGGTAATGCTGCCTTCCTCTTGTGGGGTTAGAGGAGGTTAGAACATGTGGCCTCCTTGCTGTTTTTTGCAGTATGATATTATAAATATTTGATAATTTCCACACTTGACTGCTAACCAGAAGGCTGGTGGTTCAAACCCACCAGCCACTCTTCGGAAGGAAGATGGGGCAATCTACTTCCATAGTGATACTGCCTCGGAAACCCAAGAACGGGTTGCTATGAGTTGGGTCTGACTCGACAGCACATAACAACAACAACAACAACATTATTTTAAATGGGCACAAATATGGGTCTCTTACAGCCATTTGGCCAGGTAGCTGTCTTCCAAATTAAAAACAAATACAAACAAAAGCCACTCTACTGTAAAATATAGATGGTGATGATTAGGTGTGTGTATATTATTTTGAATCAATTTTGCAATGAGTCTTTTTCTTTTTTCACTTCCTTAATGCCACCCTGTTGATCACTCATATTTGGTACATTGCCCTTCTCTTCACCCACATTTCAATGAGTTTTTAAATGTCTTCAGTATAAAGTCTGTATAACATTTGCATAATGTTCATAGTTAAAGGATTCTCATGTATTTTATTTATTTTTTGAGATGCTCAAGATTTCTTTCTCTCTTTTTTTTTTTTTAAATTGTGATTTGGGTGAAGATTTACAGAGTAAATTCACTTTCCATACAGCAGTTGACATATACTTTGTCTCATGTCATTGACCACAGTTTACCACAATGCAACAGCTCCCCTCCCACTTCCTCCCCATAGTTACC
>NW_006921589.1:17186959-17189628 GCF_000298275.1 Orycteropus afer afer
TTTTTTCAGTAATCTACTCACTGAAGGAGTGTTGGTGGTGCAGTTGTTAAGCATTCAGCTGCTAATTGAAAGGTCAGCTGTTCAAACTCAATAGCCACTCTATGGGAGAAAGATGTGGTAATTTGCTTCTATGAATATTACAAGAAACGTTATTTGCAGTTCAACTCTGTGATATAAGTAGGATAGATATGATATGGAATCAACTCAGCTGTAATCCATGCTTTCCAAGTACAGATTTTACTTGATCTTCATAATATACTGCTCTTTTTAAACACATTATTGAATCTCACTTTCTACATTCTGTTTAAAATGTTTCATCTGTAATTTTTCTATGTGCTTCTAGTGTTTATGTTCCATACTTGTTAGCTTTAGAATCATGTTTATGGTACATTTATCAAATCAATCATAAAATTCCCTTTTTCTCTGTTCTCTGGAATTCATCTAACCTAGATATTATGGTTTTCTTTTAAAAAATGATATTCAAAAATCAGTCATAATACTGCTGAAGATAAGGATGTGAGGTAGAACTTTAAAAACATGGTTGCTTCCAAGAAGAATGAAGAAAATCAAAGACACGTGAAAGAAAACAATTAGTCCAAGGGTACTAGTGGAGCATACAAACTTCAGGCTACATGACTCTGAGACCAGAAGAACTAGATGGTGCCCAACTACCATGCACAAACTCTCAGAAAAGGACCAAAATAGGACAACCTGGATAGAATGGGAGAAAAATACAGAACAAACTTCAAAACCACAGGTCTAACTGAGACTGGTGAAACCCCCAAGACTATGGCCCCTAGTTATTCTTTCAACCTGGAATTGGACTTACTCCTGTGGCTTCCACCCAAACATCAGACAGGAATATAATGTGAAGTTTTATACCAAGTGGGTATACTCCTTAAAATAATCAACTATGGGAGATCAGAAGGGCAGTGTTTTCATGGGGAGATAGTTCGTAGGGCAGGAATGCATGGGAAAGACTCAGGGAAAAAGTAAACACAGGGACAAAATGAAGAAGGAAGAAAGCTGTTACATTATGGAGACTGCAATCAGTGTCATGAAACAAAATGTGTGTGAACTATTGTAAGGAAAATGAATTTGTCCTGTTGAATTTCACCCAAATCACACTTAAAAAATAACAACAACAACAAAACCTCAGTTGCTTCCGCTATTTTTAATCTACTATAGGTTTCTATTCTATAATGAGTCAGTATTTGAAATCTTTATTATTTTCATAGAAATTCATCATTTCATCAGAAATTCCAAATGTATAGTTTAGTAATGTATTTTTAACTTCTTCCAAATTAATAAGGTTTATATTCCTGCATCTTATCTTTTATTTCATATTTATTTATTCTTATTTTATTGCAGTTCTTTGTGTATTTTTATTATTTTTTCTCTCAGAAAACTTTTATATTAATATATCTACTTATTATTTTTATTCTAATTTATTAATTTATGCTTTTATTAATAATTCAGTTTTTACATTATTGTGTTGCTCACTTTTCATTTTAATTTGAATTCCTAATTTACTCATTTTCATTGTTTTCTACTTTAATAACAAAGCATTTAAAATTATGAATGTTATTCTGTATACAGTTTTAGTTACATCCCATAAGTTTGATAAATGGTGTGGTTAAGATTTTTTTCCAGGTAGGATGTAGAAACAATTTAAAGTTTTCTTTGATCCAATATCAATACCTATATTTTTTTAAGAGTTCTGGCTTTATTTTAGTTATTACTTTATTATCATTTGTGTTCATTATTGAATATTGGTCACTAAATACAATTTCTACTCTAAGGGACTCATTGACACTATGTTATTTGTGGAAGATTTATGCATTTTTTCAAAAATCTTGCTACAAATAATTTCAAAGAATCTGTATTCTCCCTTCATGAAATACGAATTTTAATATGTCCTATTAAATACACTTACTAATTATATTTTCCAAAAAGCCAGGAACCCGGACAGAGGAGCAGTCAGCCACAGGGATCCAGGTGAGGAGAGGGAACTCAGGTACGCCCAAAGCAGCAGGGTGGAGAGTGGGAGGATGGGGATTTAAAAGCCCAGGAACCCAGACAGAGGAGCAGTCAGCTGCAGGGATGCAGGTGAAGAGAGAGAACCCAGGCACACCCAAAGCAGCAGGACCAGAGAGTGGGAGAAAGAGGATTAAAAGGCCGGGAACCTGGACAGAGGAGGAGTCAGCCGCAGGGACCCAGGTAAGGGTGGTACAAGAGGTTTCCAACAGGGAGACAAACCTGTCTGTTGATTTGTCCTACCATGGTGACGTGTTGATGTGAGTTTTGAGGCTGAGCCACTGGTGTTTCAAACCCAGCGGGATGCACATGATGCACAGGTATCAACCCACCTTATAGACTGAGACAGACAAGGAAAAAGGAAAAGACCGTCCATTTCTCAAAGAATTGGCCAGGGAAAACCTTATGCATAGCAGAGAAACACTGTTTGATACATTACCGTGCAACTTTATGAATAGTCCGGTTAGGTTACAAGGCTCTCAAAATAGGACTGGGAAATTGCTGCATCATCTGAGTAAACCCAGCCTTACTCATATGGATAAGGTAAAGCTTTTGAGACCTCCATTTGCTGATGTGGTACTATTCAAATTGAGGAGAAACAGCTGCAGACATCCATTAATCATCGGAACATG
>NW_006921589.1:17191603-17195181 GCF_000298275.1 Orycteropus afer afer
CTATATGAAGAAAAACGTGGTATCAGGATTGGAGGAAGAATCATTAACAACCTGAGATATGCAGATGATACAGCTTTGCTTGCTGAAAGTAAGGATGACTTGAGGCACTTACTGATGAAGGCTGAAGAATACAGTCTGCAGTATAGATTACGTCTCAATATAAAGAAAACAAAAATCCTCACAACTGGACCAATAAGCAGCATCACAATAAGTGGAGAGAAAATTGAGGTTGTCAAAGAATTCACGTTGCTTGGTTCTAAAATCAATGCCAACGGAAGCAGCAGTCAGAATATTAGACGACGTGTAGCATTGGGAAGGTCAACCGTGAAGGAACTGTCTCACATGCTGAGGAGCAAGGACGTGTCCTTGAGGACTAAGGTGAGCCTGACACAAGCCATGATATTTCCATTTGCTTCATAAGCATGTGAGAGCTGGACAGTGAATAAGGAAGACCAAAGAAGACTTGATGCTTTCGAGTTGTGGTGCTGGTGAAAAATGCTGAAAGTATTATGGACTGCTAAAAGAACTAACAGATCTGTCCTGGAGGAAGCGCACCCGAAGTGCTCCTTGGAAGCGAGAATGGCCAGACTTTGTCTCACCTATTTTGGTCATGTTGTAAGAAGGGACCATTCCCTGGAGAAGGATGTCATGCTCCGTAGGGTGGAGGGTCGATGAAAGAGGGAGAGGCCTTCAACGAGATGGATTGACACGGTGGCTGTGATGATGGGCTCAAGTACAGCAGCGATCATGGAGCTGGTGTGGGACTGGGTAGTGTTTCATTCTGCTGTCCATGAGGTCACCATGAGTTGGAAATGACTCCACGGCACCTAGCAGCAACAACAACAATTATACTTTACAGTAATATGTCAGGCAGTGTTTCACTGCTATTCATAAGGTTTTCACTGGCTAATTTTTTCAGAAGTAAATGGCCCCATACTTCTTCCAGTCTGTCTTAGTCTGTAAGCTCCACTGAAACCTGTGTATCATAGGTTAAAAATCAGGAAAGCAGTGCATCAGGGTTGTATCCTTTCACTATACTTATTGAATCTGAATGCTGAGCAAATAATCTGAGAAACTTGATTCTGTGAAGAAGAACATGGTATCAGGATATGAGGAAGACTCTTTAACAATCTGCCATATGATGACAAAACCTTGCTTGTTCAAAGTGAATAGAAATTGAAACACTTACTGATGAAGATCAAAGACAATAGTCTACAGTATGGATTACACCTCAACATAAAGAAAAGAAATATCCTCACTACTACTACCAATAAGGAACATCATGATAAGTGTAGAAAAATTTGAACTTATCAGGGATCTCATTTTAGTTGGATCCACAATGAACAGCCATGTAAGCAACAGTCAAGTAATCAGACATCATATTGCACTGGGAAAATCTGCTGCAAAAGACCTTTTTAAAGTGTTAAGAAACAAAGATGTCATTGTAAACACTAAAGTGTGCCTAAGTCAAGTCATGGTATTTTCAATCACTTCATATGCATATGAAAGTTGGACAATGAACAAGGAAGACCAACAAAGAGTTGATGCCTATGAATTGTGGTGTTGCTGAAGAATACTGAAAATAACGATGGACTGTCAGAAGAACAAACAAATCTGTATTGGAAGAAGTGCAGCTGGAATGCTCCTTTAGAAGTAAGAATGGACAGACTTCATCTCACCTACCTTGGTCATGTTGTCAGAAAAGACCATTTCCCTGGAGAAGGATATCATGCTTGGTAAAGCAGAGGGTCAGCACAAAAGGGGAAGACCCTCAACCAGATGGATTGACACAGTGCCTGGAATAATTGGCTCAAACATAGCAAGGATTGTGAGGATGATGCAGGACTGGGCACTGTTTCATTCCATTGTATGTAAGGTCACTGTGAGTCGAAGCCTACTTGAGAGCACCTAATAACAACAACAATAACAACAAATTATACTAGTAATTCTCGTAATTCCATTGTCATTCCTCTAATTCCAGTTTACTTGACAGATCAAAAGTTCAACAAGGTACTCTGAAGTCTTTAACTGACAGTAATGGTTTTGTAAGTATCTTCTTGTAGTTATAAGATCTTTTGTTTTATGTATTTCAACCTTGTATTATCTGAATCCTCAAGTAATAGTTATTCTTTCAGTATACTTTTTTACCTATCAATCCTCTTTTCCTTTCCCTAATAGTAACACTGCTATACTTGTTATAATAATTATTATATGATGAATATTAAGGAAGTGGGTAGGTAACAGTACATGCTGTATTTACACTGAAAATCTTCCATGAAAGGAGAATCAACATGACTTCATAGTTTGGCTCTGAGGAAGATTAGGATTGCATTTATTAAATCCAAATACAGATCAATGTACCATATTTGAATTCAACTTTTTATGCCTAATTTTTAAAAATTATAAATGAAGGACATATATAAAGGAAAATAATATCTTTACTAACGAGCTATATTTTCTGACCAAATTACATAAGCCAAAGTAAAAATCGAATGTCACAAATTCAAATTTCACAAAACATGAATTTCAACAATGTTTGATCTTTTAAGACATCAATGTTATCAGCACTACACACACACACAAACACACAAAATTTACAAACATGAAGCACTGTTAGAGATTTGAGCCTTGAAATATAAACTTTCAGAAGTATTCTCTTAATCTCAAAAAAGTAAACAAACAATGTTACTGTTGTTTCTAATAATATTTTTTTCCATTAATTCTGCAAATAGAGTATTTACTATTTCACACTTAAAATCACTTATGGTTAAATGTATTTTCTACATTTTTTTTTCTCCATGAAGTAAAAGAAAGCAAACAGTGTAGAAGCCTTTTTTAACAATTCTACCACAAGGACCTACTAAGTGTAAATTCGTATAATGAGTGAATAATGATGTATCTCACCTTATTTTAATTTCAGTAATTTGAGTGGGACAACAGAAAGATCTATTAAAAGGACTGTGTGCTGGTCAGAAACTAATGAGAAAATCTCTGATTCACTGGGTACCATAGTAACAGGACATTATTGAAATCTGATTAGTATGCGCAGCAGCTGCATAAGTGATAGGTTTCACTTCTAATTGTGTTGTCTCTGTTTGCAGGATCGGTTTTTGCCCCTAAAAAGGGAGAGAGTGTCACAGCTCTGTATACAAAATATGGAATCCACAACATGATGATGCATTCAGTTCAAATATCTAACCCAAATAATAAATTAGGAGCTCTGGTAGCATAGTGCCTAAGGCACTTGACTGCTAACCAGAAGGCTGGCCCTTCAAACCCACCAGCCACTCCTCGAAAGGAAGCTTGGGCAATCTACTTTTGTACTGATACTGCCTCAGAAACACAAGAAGGGGTCACTATGAGTCAGGTGTGACTTGACAGCACATAAAAACAACAATTATAAATTATACTTTTTGAAAAATTTTTAAAAATAATAATAACAACAGAAAACTTAGTTATTTCTTTAATTCATAAATTTCCTCAAAATTTATTTATTTTTCACTCTAATTCCACTGACATTTATAGCAAGGATAAGACAAAAATTTGTAAAAAATAAATGAAAAAGGAGTTTTATGCAA
>NW_006921589.1:17195834-17217139 GCF_000298275.1 Orycteropus afer afer
TTCTTTCTTTTTAATCTAGGTTGGTGTTGCTCTTAGGTCCCATCGAGTCTGCTCTGACTCATAGCACCCCTATGCACAACATAACAAAACATTGTCGGATCCATCTATCTAGATTAGAATATGCAATAATCTATAATCTATATATAATGGCAATGGTGATATATAAATTGATACTGTGGCTAAGGGCCCACCAGAATTAATAACATCATTAATACAAAGTAGTTTTTTTCTTTGAAGCGCCAGCCTTCTTGTTAGCAGTCAAGTGCCTTAGGCACTATGCTACCAGAGTTCCTAAAAAAGAAACGGCCCTGGCTACCTGGAGGGGAGCGGCTGCTGGGTTTGAACTGCCAGCCTTGGGTGTGGCAGGTAACTGCCTTAGGCCTGAGGCCATCTCCTAGGGCTAGTTTTGGGATTAGGTATGATTAAATTTAGAGACAAGGGGGCATTATATCTTCACCTGCTAATCTGAAGTTGGATGGGAAATATTGAAATGTTATCAACTTGTTTGACATAAAAGCTTCAGAAGTCTTTATTTAAAAGTCAGCTTTCTCTCTTTCCCCACCCCCCAGATAACTTCTTCCTTTTTTTTTTTTTTTAATTTTTATTATGATTTGTTTGCAAGTTTACAGAGCAAATTCATTTTCTACTTCTTAAGATTCAAAAATCAAAAGGCAGTCCTTTTATGTGCTATGGATAGGTAGGGAAGAAAATAGATTTTTGTGTCCCAATAGAGATTGCACATGGACAATAGGTCTCCAAAAATGATTGGACCAGAAAGTGTTAAAAAAAAAAAAAAAAAGCCAGATCCAAGAATGTTTATGAATGTTAAGGATAATGACGAACATGAGATGACAGTAAAGACCGGGTAGAAGCTGACCAGAAGAAACGGTGGGCAGAGCTTTCTGTCCGGCAGAAGCAGTTACTTTCCTTCGGTGCCCTCAGTCCTGGGGTATAAAAGTCAGTAACTTCAAAAAATCGCATGGCTTAACTCTTCCAGTATCACTTTGCTCTTTTAAAGTGTCACTGAAATTTTTAGGAAACAAACAAACAAACATGACCACTACCTTTGTATCCTTTTTGGTAGGTAACTTAATTCTAAAAGGAAAACCTGCAAGATTAGCAGAGCAAAGTAAACACTGCATGCATTATTGACTAGAAATCTGGGTGCCTCATTAGGGTGTCCGAGCTCAGGCAGCATTAATAAGGCTTGTTTCAGGAAGCTTATGACTTGCTAAATATATCAGTGTGTGGACTAAGTTTTATATGTACCAAATACCAAAAGCAATCAATCTTAAGTCAATATAATGAAAACCAAAGGAGCATTTATCTACATGTTTAGAAATTCAGTGGAGGGTGTGGCGTTGCTGAGAGAAAAGCCTCCCCAAAGTCAACTGCGAGGAAGAGGCGGAGCCCTTTTCCTGGAGGGATTAGGCTAGTCCAGGTGGCTGTGTACTGACCTGGGATGGAAACAGCAGCCTGAGAGCCAGTCCGTGTGTCCACATCCAGTGAGAAGGACTGTGCCTTTTGGGAGACCCACCAATTTCCAGAGGCGGTCCTCACCACAGGAGACGAGGATTTCCTTACGTGGATGCAAGGCAATGCTGTATAGGGAGAGGGAAGGAGAAGAGAGAGTTATGGGGAGATGACAGAAAATGGTTTCACAATGTGAATAAATGAAATGGCAGTAATTACCCCCTTTCAGCAAGGCAGGATAGTTCAGAGTGTTGGCCCAGAGAAATCAGAGGCACCAGGTTCTACAGCCTGGCTATAGCTTGAACTCTGACCTCCATCAAACTTCCCTATGTTTCTCTTCCCTCCTTTGTGAAATGCAGTGGTTGGCTTAAGTGACTGCTTCTGTCTAACTCTGGTTTGAAGAAAATATTTTGGGGAAGAAAAGAGATGTCTATGATAATTTTGTGTTAGGGTATTTGGACAGGTGGTTCTGTGTATTGTAGAAAATCAAAACTATTTTCAGACTAAACCAAACCAAACCCATTGCCTAAAGTATGTCTTAAGCCAGGTATTATCCAGAAAAGGAACATAAATCATAACTACATTATCGTAGTTCAATAATAAATACTATAAATGACACATTAACTCCATGGCCCACTATCTACACAAAGCAAAAGTACACAAATTCTGTGCTAATATACTACTTAAATTGGCTTCAGTCAACGCACAGTACACAAATTACAGTAATGAATTCAAGATGCATAACGTAATTCTCACTCTATCAAGGCAAAGAGGGAAATGAGAGAGAAGTAGGTGAAATTAATGATTAACACATTAAACACTATTATTTGAACCAGACTATGATCATTTTGTCTGTTTAAATATTGGAGCTAAACTATTGTAAAATCAAGAGTCTACAAGGTTAATTTCTGGTATTTTATTTGTGGCAATGCTTTAATGTTATATACAGAGTTTCATCCATGCCTTAAGATGTAATGGGAACAAATGTGCCTAGTGTTCAGCATCTATTTAAATAGCTAAGTATCAGCAACAAATTGTTCAATTTTAAACTTGACCATCTTAACTCAAAGACACAATCCATTTACTTGCCTATGCAGTAAAATCAACAATGATTAAAAAAACAGAAATTGCATGTTCATTTCTATTAATAACCTTCTTCCTTTCTTCTGCAGTATGGACCTCAATTTTCTCACAGAAATCATGGTCTCAGTCAATCCATATGTGGGAAGCTCCAGGGTTTACATGAGAATAAAATGTTTTTCATTACTGATCCTTTCCATTAATGCCATTGAACTACAACATTTGTTGTTGTTGTTGTTGTAATGTGCCATCGAATCGGACCCGACTCATAGCGACCCCTCCTTGGGTTTCCAAGGTAGTATCACTATGGAAGTAGATTGCCCCATCTTCCTTTTGAGGAGTGGCTGGTGGGTTTGAACCGCCATCCTTCTGGTTAGCAGTCAAGTGCCTTAGACACTATGCTACCAGACCTCCGAACTACAACATTACGAACTACAAAATTATTTCACTGCATTATACCCATAAACTTTTGGAAATCTGCTGGGGTCAATGTTGGAAGCTGTGAGCTCACAGCCACATAACACTATGAGCAGGGTCTTCCCAGTGAAATGTTGTTTCATTTTCTCCATCACGCTGGTGCTCAGAATAAACACAGTGGAAGGGAAATTATTCATTTGGCAATTCATCACAATGTTGGTTTGTGACTTTCAGAAGGCCAATTCAGGAAAGGAATTTATTACAGCTCAAACTGGGTAGAGGATACATTTATAGAACTTAATTAGAAGAAAAATATGATGAGAGGTAAAAAATGTCAGATTGAAATGAATTCTATATTCAAATGCACACAAGAAAGCAAACCAAATCCTTGAAGCTACAGAGTATGATGTATGTTGGCTCATAGCTTTCCTGGCAGACACATGCACACTTGACTAGATGATAAATTACCCTCTTTAAGTGAAGATAACTGAAATCATTGATGTCTTTACGAACTTTCAAAGCTAACTTTCCAAAATGACTTTCATGAGGGGACTATTTGTAGACATTAAGGGAAAAAATATAAACATAAAACCCATTGATGGCTAATCAGTTTTATGTTTTTCTGTCCTCTGCTCATCCCTTCCACTGTGGCCTCCTCCAAACCACCTGCAACATCTTCAACTCTCCATGCATTGATCTCACTAATTATCCTCTTTTGTTCTCTTGCCTTTCTAACACTGGCTCCTTTTTATGTCTGTATCATCTGTAAATTGCTTTTTTTTTCCCCCTAATGACTGCACAAATTTAAATCAGGCACCAATATTCTTCTTTTCAAAGAAACATAACATTTCACTTCATCCTTGAAATGGTCTTCAAGTGAACAGAAATGGCGTATGTAGGATGGAATTTAGGGCTTTCATAGAAAACAGTTGATGAAGACCTTTCATTGAATTATTTGTTAAATAAGCACACCATCAAAACTGAGTCATAGTAACAAAAATCACCAACCAAGATTTGTACATTCCAACTCAGATCAATCTGTGTGCGACGTGATTATGATGTGGAACACATGCTAAGAGCCATGAACCAGAAATATTTCCCCAGATACAACAGTTCAATGTTATTAGCAATTCCATAATGAGGCACTGGCATTTGCAATCATTACCATTATCACAAGTCAATGCTATGATAGCTTACATTGTTTGAACACTTAATGTGTGCCAGATCTTATGCTAAATGCTTGATTCTCAGAAGTGAAACAGAAGCTCCTGAGGGTAGGGGTTTATGTCTGTTTTGTTTATAGCTGTATCCTCAACATCAGAACAGCGACTGACACATAGTAGCTATTCAATAAACGTTCATTGAATACATGACTGAGTGACTGATTTGGGTACTACTAGTATTGCTATTTTATGTCTAAGAAAACAGGGGCTGAGATATTATGTAAATTATACAAGCTCCATTTGGTAAGGGATGAAGGCCAACTTTGAGTCTAAGACTTTCTGGTACTAAAGCTCATTACTTTAGCTACTATCTCTCAACATCAATCTTTCATATTTTATTGTTCATATATGTACGTTATGTTGTTGTGTTGTTGTTTTGTGCCGTCAAGTCGGACCCGACTCATAGCGACCCCTCCTTGGGTTTCCGAGGCAGTATCACTACGGAAGTAGATTGCCCCATCTTCCTTCCTAGGAGTGGCTGGTGGGTTTGAACCGCCAGCCTTCTGGTTAGCAGTCAAGTGCCTAAGCCACTATGCTACCAGAGCTCCCATATGTATGTTATAAAGATCAATAATTCCTCTTATAAAGCTTGAGGATAATCATGACTATTCGTGGTAAAAGTTCAAGCCATTCAGTGATGATTAAACCCTGAGTTAAAGAACCCTTTATATAACCACTGAAGTGTATATATCAAAACTGGGTACTACATGAAACAAGACTCTTAAAAGCATTAGAAGACCCTACTTGCTAGAATTAAGATGTTTTGATGCTGTAGGGGAAACCAGGTGAGCAGGACCCCTCCTCCAATCTTGTCGTCATAAGACTTCTGTACTAATGTGACACATCCTGTAAAGACATTTAGATTGTTCTGTTGTGTTAAAAATAAGAGCCTTGCATTATACGTCAAGTTGCTGGAGGGCAATGGCTCCATAATCATCTGTTTTTATTGAGAGTGCTATTAAAAACAAAGGGAGCTCTGGTAGCTAGCATAATGCCTAAGGCACTTGACTGCTAAGCAGAAGGCTGGTGGTTCAAACTCACCAGCCACTCCTCAGAAGGAAGGTTGGGCAATCTACTTCTATAGTGATACTGCCTCGGAAACCCAAGGAGAGGTCACTATGAGTCGGAGCTGACTCGACGGCACATAACAACAACAACGTTAATAATAAATATAGAAGTATATCTAATAACTGTTGATTATCTTACTCCATAGACTTTTAATTTATTGACAATTTCCCCAATATACTCAGGTCTCACCTTTAATATTTCCGCTTATTTCTGAATCACTCTTTTGAAGAAAATGAAGGAAAAGAACAATAATTAACACAATTTAGGACTCAGCCCCTGATTCCAGAATCACATACATATTAAAACTCACTTAATGATTGCAATATCCCTTTAATTAAGTCAACTATTTTGTATACATTTTACAAATAGGGAAGTGGGACAAACAGAAGTCAAGCAACTGCTAAGGTCAGAGAGTAAGATTAGGCAGAGCCAGGACATCAGCTTGGACAAACTGCTCTGGAGCCTATGCCTCTGATAGAGTTAGGTCAGAATATCAATTTCCCTTTCCTTCGTCAGATGACAGTAAGAACAGCCAAGTAGATTATTGTCTTATTTCTATCTTGGAAATTGGTTAAGATATATTTTGAAGTTGCTAAAAGACTGATGATTATTTTGTCAGTTTCTACTGACGTGAAATGTTATGATTACTGTTACTTGTTATTTGTTGGTGGTTGGCACGGCCCTCAGTGCCACTCTGGTACACAGTGCTAGAGAGGGATGAATCAGAGAAGATGAGGAACAGAGCACTTATAATCTGAAGCAGGAGTTGGTGAACTTCTTTTGTAAAGAACCTGTTCTGGTTACCTAGTGCTGCTCTGGCAGGAATATACCACAAATGGGATACTTGAACAAACAGGAGTTTATTCTCTTATACTTTGGAAGCTTTAAGTCCAAGTTCAAAGTGCTGAGCTCTAGGGGCTAGGTAAAAGCCCCTCAACCTTGGGCTTCAGCTCTGCCTCCTGCTCCCGGCCCACTGAAGCTGGAGGCTTTTCTTCACTCAGCTGCTGGCTGCTGACACTGACAAGCCCAAGGTCGACAAGTAATAAGGCACAGTCCCAATATTACCAAACCACATGGCAGGCCATGGATTTAAGTGCATTAAAAGTCCCATGATCATCAGAGCATGGCAGGCTGCTGAATGAAGACTCAGCTACACACAGGGTCCAAGTGTGCCAAAAAGCTGTAGACCATTTCCAAATCTTCACCTTATATACAGGAAGCAGACCACATCCCTAAAGCAGCTACTCAGCTGCTCGTGGATACATCCCACCATGGAGTTGATTGCCAGTCTCATCATGGGGAATAACTACCACCAGCTGCTCAGCCACTCAACCAGGCCTAGCCAAGTAAACATATAACTTTAACTACCACAGGACCATATTTTATAGGTAAAATATTTAAAGATAAGTATTTTAGGCTTGTGGGTCATATGGTCTCTTATGCAACCATTCAATTCTGTTGTTGTAACACAAAAGTAGTCATAGACAATATGTAAATGAATTAGCAAGACTGTGTTCCAATAAAACTTTATGTACAAAAGCAGGTGGAGAGTCAAATTTGGCCGACTGGTCATAGTTTGCTAACCCTTGGTTTATAGCTTTTACATGGCATGGAATAGCAAAGCTGTTAGAATGTGGGTTCCGGAGTATGATGTGAGTTTGAATTCTTGATTCAGTGTTTACTAGCTAGGTTTCCTTGGATATGTAACTTCACCAGCCTATACTCAGAATTCTCATCTGGAAAATGGGAATAATGTAGTATTGATCTCACAGATTTGTTGTGAGAATTAAATAGGTTAATGCATGCAAATTGCTA
The DNA here is from genome assembly GCF_000298275.1 of Orycteropus afer afer. Taxonomy (NCBI): domain Eukaryota; kingdom Metazoa; phylum Chordata; class Mammalia; order Tubulidentata; family Orycteropodidae; genus Orycteropus; species Orycteropus afer. Next base: position 17,202,911 of record NW_006921589.1, read on the forward strand.
ACATTAGCGTTAGACACATAATCAAAACTCAGTGAACACTATTATAATGATGACATACAGGGTCCTTGGGCCCAGTCTTCTTTATTTAATCCTGGCATACCATGTAAAAATTCATTACTTTGGATAATGTCTCAGTCTCAATTTCCTCATTTATGAAAGTGGGGTAATAATAAGACTGACTTATAGGGGTGTTGTGAGGATAAGACAGTTGATTTATGTTAAGTTCTTAGAAATATATCTGAACTTGATCAGCCATCCATAAATATTAGCTACTACTATTATTATTCGATATCATATTTCATTGTAACCTGCTCCTTCATATAATTGATTTCAAATAGCTTATATATGTCTGTGTTAAAGAATATGGATAATAAATTGATTATGTAAAATTGCATGTATGTAAATGATTCTTCCTTGCAGTTATGATAGATATTGAACTTTTCTATGTTTTATTCGATGTCAAATCCTCTGACAAAAATGTAGCCCTCATAAATAACAGCCAAGTGAACATAAGGAAGCTTTAAAGTGTCCCTTTCATGATAGAGTTTTCAGAAATGTATTGAGGGAATCAGTGAACATTATATACATATCCATGCCTATCTCTGTCTTTATATTTGCAACCAGCAGGTGTGGTTGCCCTGAAACAAGGTCCTGCCAGACCCTTGGCATGCCAAGGTGAAGAGGGCTTGATTCCTCTCCTCAAGTTTTATCCATGAATAGATGTCCCTGTTGTAGCAATTTAAAAAGAAACAAACAAAAGAGAGAGGAAGAAAAAAAAATGGTGTCATTGCGTTGCTTCCGACTCGATAGAACGATATGAATTCTCAAAGATGTCTTTCGGAAGTTCTAATTAGTAAGAATAATGAGCTCTTACTTATTTCCATCCTGGCACCTGCCCTAAGTGCCACAAAGTCATTTTACTTTAAACTTCAAATATAAACTTTCTGCTTCCCTTTAACTTACTATTAATTATAATTACAAGATTCAAAGACAAAGGCCCTGTCGTCTCACTCCCAAGGTAATAAGCTTGGGAGTAGGGTGAAAATAGTACAGGAAAACTTTCCAGGGATTAAGAAAAAAAGTAAATGTAGGTGAATGCTAGTCCTGCTTCTTAATCAAGTCATGTCTGATGAAATATCCATAAAATGTTTAGTTAAACAATATACCTAGCAGTCATGTTACATAAAATATTATGTTCTAGGACTGATTTTTTTATCTTTTATAAGATAACACATTCCTTATAATAGACCACATGATATATCATTCAAAAGCTCTTCTCTCTAATTGAAATTACTCTTTCCAGTAGTAGGGTTACACGGGATATTTTGGACAGAAAATGTGTAGGCGTATGGTGAGCCTTATTAATTATCAGTAGAATCAGTGACATAAACACCGTTAGACTTCTTTTCAAAAGAGAAGAATATTAATCTAAAACAAAAGGTTGTCACAAGAACGACTAATTAGTTATCCTTCTCTTCATTTTAAGGAGCTCTGGTGGCACAGTGCTTAAGGCATTTGACTGCTAACCAGAAGGCTAGTGGTTCAAACCTACCAGACACTCCTTGAAAGGAAGACTGGGCAGTCTACTTCCATAGAGATACCATCTCAGAAACTCAAAGGGGGTTGCTATGAGTCAGAGTCGACTCGATGCCAGTGAGTTTGGGTTTTTTTTCCCCCAGGTTTTTTTTTTTTCCAGTCTTCATTTTAGGGTATTCAGTATTGTAAAATGTTCCTTCACTTCATTTCACAGGCTCTAATTATTTCCAATACAGAAGAAGCACAGTGCATTAAAAATAAATCAATATCAAAATATGTGTCCTGAGAACATTAGGTGACCACTCATCTATTTGTCTTTAAAACAACACATGCTCACACATCACATATGCTTTTATCCAGCTTGAAAGGACAAAAGTGCTTAAGGTTTGTCTGGCTATTGTTCAGCTAATAATGTCCTTTTATATTTGGATGCACCTCGGGGTTTATAAAGCATTTTAATATGCATATTTTTTCATAATTTCAAAAAATATGTATTGAGAGCTTACTATGTGTTATGCCAAATGGACAGGGGCATTGCTCTCAGGGAGTTCACATCTTAATTGGGAGAGATAGATAAGAAAAATAAATAAATAAGTGAATAAAATAACATAGCTCTAAAGAAAAGATAAAAATGTGATATGCTAAGGATTGAACGAAGAGTGCTGTTTTCACTGAAGTGTTCAGGGAAGTCTTCACTGAAGACATGACATTCTAGATGAGACCAGAAGGGCAGAGAGGTGGCCTCTTTAGGATAATCTAGGGGCAGACAGTTGGCCATGTAGGTTATGGCAATGGCCAAGGCTGAGAGAAGTTGGGATGGGAAGGAGGGTGGGATGACTGAAAAGAGCAAGCGAAAAGGACTCTGTTGAGGGTGGAGGAACTGCAAGAGGAAGGCAAGGACCAGATCATGTAGGGCCTCATAGCTGAGTTTAGAGGACTGAGTTTTATCCTGAATTCAGTGACTGGCTTTAAATAGAGAGTAGGATCTTATTGACATTTGAAGAAGCTCTCTGGTTGGGATGTGGGAATGGAAAGAAGGGAACAAGGAAGAAAACTGGGACCCTGGTAGTCTATAGCACTAACCCAAGAATGTTGTTGTTGTTATGCAACCGTGCAGTCGGCCCCTACTCATAGCGAGTCCTCCTTGGGTTTCCGAGGCAGTATCACTACGGAAGTATATTGCCCCATCTTCCTTCCGAGGAGTGCTGGGGTTTGAACCGCCAGCCTTCTGATTAGCAGTCAAATGCCTTAGGCACTATGCTATCAGAGCTCCCAACCCAAGAATAATACTTCTAAATTTACTTATCCTAGAGTTGCACATTATTATGGCAGATGCCACTTCAGTATTCTCACATTTACTACTATCTCCAGGAAATGTGAGCTTACAGTCATTCTCACCAATAAAGAAAAATAAATAATTAAGTGCTTAAGAAGTTGCTAAGGTCAAAAGCAGTGAAAGCCATAAATGTGTGCAGAAAACACAACAATTAGAAATCTGTCAAAATAAGATACTGGGTTTCATTTGTTTTCAGAAGTCAGCTAAGAAAAGGTGAAAGAATGAATTCTTAATATTTCTCTAGCATTTTAAGTTTGAAAGTTGTCATATTATATGTTTTATTTAAAGCAGAGTAGGACTTACATTGTCTGGATACAAAGAGTGGCATTTTCCTTTATTTTCACTAAATTGATGGGGTATTTTATTCTACCCACCACACATGGGTTTGCTATGCATCATAACTTGGAAGAACCCAATAACAACAATATATAACATCATAACCTCCCATCCATATGATCAGTTTACAGGCCCAATCCAAATACATTTTAATATGTATGTAATTTGTAATATTAATACAACATTAATTGTTTGGTGTATTTTACCCCAAATAAAGTAGTACTTTCACACAACTTTCCACAAAGCTATATTTTATTCTTAAATTAAATGTCAACGTTTTATACTTTAAAACAAAGTTTTAGTTTTATTAAAAGTATATCATTATCTAGGAAAAGTCTCCAGAACAGATGAACTCAACTTCTAGCTAACATCAGTTTAATTACCTATTTGTTAAATAATGGTAATATTTTCTTTTCTTTTTACTTGTTCTGTACTAGTATAAGGGAGCTCTGGTGGTGTAGTGCTAAGCATTTGACTGCTAACCAAAAGGCAAGCGTTCAAACTTCCCAGCATCTCCCCAGAAGGAAGATTGGGCAATCTACTTCCTTGGGGATAACGCCTCGGAAAACCAAGGAGGGGTCACCATGAGTCGGATCTGACTCCATGGCAGTGCACTTACATTTTTGCATTGTACTAGTATAAAGGTCCTATATAAATGCTCTTTTGAAATGAATATATTTCTTTTTTCAATAAGAAAAAAATACATACATACAATTATAAGTATTTTTCACCAATATTTTTTACTCAAAAGTCATTTATGAAAAGTCAGCTTATATTCAAATATGGAGTCTAATAATGTTTCAAAATGCACCCTTCCCAACACTTTGCAACTCACCCTCCATTCCTCAAACTTTGTTACACAGTCTGGGTATCTTTATTTCACCACTGAGGAGACTGTCCACATTGTGGAGGCCAGAAGCCAGGGCATGTCTCAGTTACATTAGAAATGAAAATTATTAACACCAGGGGACCTATGGCCATGAACCAATACATATAACTATCATATGTTTCTGTTTCCTCATATAAAAATTGATATTATTTATCCTGCCCTCTTCATTTCATTCCTTGTAGGAATCAAGTAAAACAAAACTTATGACAGGGCCCCCTGAATCTGAACATCATAACCGTTCTTTGAGAGAATATGATTTTTTTGTTTTTGTTTTTGAGAAAATGAAAAACATCCAACAATTCAGTGTCAACTACAGGAAATTTATAAACTCCAGAAAGAGTGGAAGTCAGGCCCCACTATTTTGGTAAACGGGATGGGGTAGATCATGAAAACAGGTTAACTGCTTTCAGATTTTTGCAATGTCTCCTGGAACTTTCCTGTTACCTTAGCAGCTGAACATTTTATGCTCCACAGTTTTATACACACTGTGCTTCATGTTATGAAATTGCTGTGGTTCTTTATGGCTTAACAAGTTTGGGAAGTTACAGTACACATTTATGTTCTTAAGAAACCCATTTCAATAATAAATTTTATTTGGTTATTTCATGTGTCAGCAATTTACAAGAATTCTGTGTTGTTATGAATATAAAGATTTTCATTTCCTATCTCTTCAGTATGTCAGTGACACAGATTAGATTCTTTTTTAAGCTAAAGTCAAGCTTTCTCAAGGTAAGGGCTTTACAAGAAGAATCTATTCTAGAAGGCTATTTGGAGCAAATATATAACCTAGAGATAAATGGAAGAATTACTACTTAAAATATGGAACTGAAGTAAATTTACACATTTAAATATTGTGCAAAATTCTGTTCAAAGCATGGCCCAATTAATTAGAAACCATCCAACCAATGTGATTATTGTCATTATTTAAATACTAACAACTTTGTTTGGTAGTTATCTGATAAATAAAGTAGAAAATTCAAAAGCCAAAATTAAGTTTTGTGATTGTTTTATTGTTGAAAAATTCAGTAAAATTCAGCTCTTTTTCACAAAGTTAGGTTTTTAAGAGACACATATAGAAATTAATATGTATATATGTGTATACATATGCTTACACACAAACACACACACATATATATATATATATATACAGTTGTTATTAGGTGTCATTGAGTCAACATCAACTCATAGTGACCCCATGTGACAGATTACAACCATCACATGGGATTTCTTGACTCAAATTGAATCTCAAGCTTCTATACTGAAAAAAAATGCTCTAAGATGTGAAAAAGTTTATGTCATCATACTTCATTTTGTCACAGGACATTTGCCAGGAGCAACAGGAATAAGAGGAAGGGTAGTCATCTCTGACTTTGGAACTAACTTATATGTAGCTTGTGATGTTGGTGAAGAAAAGATGAAGAGCTGCAACAGGCGAGCTTCAGGGTCAGCTTCAAACGGATGGGGCCAAAAATCACAGGGTGGGCCAACGGGACAGGAGTATAAACTAAGATTATAAAGCACTTCATGTATGCATGAATACGTTGAATTTAGGCATGGCAACAAAATGTATGCAGCGAGAATCAGTTAATACAATGAAAAGTACAAGTCTAAGCCAGAGAAGGAGGTGGCCAATTTGGCCGTGTGAGAACTGATGAGCACATAACACTGAGGGGCACGAATCCAGGAGAGGGAGTCAGTAGCCTGAGAAGGGTTCAAACAATAACAAACCAAGAAAAGCAAGGGATAGCCATGAAATGGGGTCTGGGAAGCTGCAAGGCAGCAGCATTCTGCTGCATCTTATTTTATCCATGAGTATTTATCTTTGCATAAAAAGGCTGCTGACATCTTGCTTCTACTCCATGGACAAGGAACAAAAGTAAAGAGGTCAGTATGGATTCCTTGTTTTACTCACAACTAACTTCTTTGGGTTAAAAAAAAAAAAAAGCAAGGGGATGTGGAAGGAGTGAGCATCAGGCAGCAAGCAACCTGCTTACAATTCCAGGCAAGTGTTGCAGCTTTTGCTTTTACCCCATTACAATATTGCATTCAGTTAAATATGAGTGACTTCATGGATATGCAATTACATAACTTATTATCTACAATGAGTTCTGCAAAGTTTAGGTGAGAAATAAAATGTATGTGCCATTCCCAATTTTCTCTCGCACATAGCTTAATCAACCTTCCTTTTATACATCACTCAAACTATTATTCTTATGGCAGAATTCCATGTGCATAGCAGATCCTTCTGGAAATTACTCAAGCTTCCCCCATAACATATGGACCTGCCTCCAGGTAATTTTTCTATCATGTGTCTCATTGTGTGAGTGTGTGTGTGTGTGTAATTTGCTATGTTTTTTCTATGTTTAAGAATTTAAGTAGGTATAGAAAAAAAAATGATATTGACAATTTTAAAACTTTTCTTCATTTAAGATTATATACGTTTGCTTTGTAAGATAGTTTTACCAAGAGAAAGTTTATGGTGCCTTAAAAATTATAATATTTTGAGTCATAATCATTGACCATTTGAACCAGGACTATGCATTTGAATATACACTGTATTATAGATGATTTTTGAAACACACTCATTTCCAGGTCAGCTGCGTATTGTCATGTGGTTTATTTGGGGTGCACATTTTCTGCTTTTGAGTAATCTATGCCACTATGTATATAAATATTTTTGTTGTTGTTTTCCTATAACAACCTTTAATTTGGCAAGAAAATACATCTTAAAAAGAGGAACATCACATATATATGAATGATCATAAATAATTTAAAAAATATTATTATTTCTGGTATTTAGCCTCCTTCCATTGCTAAAGATACTCAAAACTATTCTGTAGCTTTGAGTATTTAAAAATAATTTTTAACTAATTTAGATTTTTTATACCCTATATCTTGTCCATAATTAATCAGCATTTATTTTCAAGGAGTGTCTGGTGAGTTTGAACCCCCAACCTTCTTGTTAGCAGTCAAATGCCTTAGCCACTACGCTACCAAAGCTCCCAGCATTTAATTACTATACTATAAACTGAAGATTTCACTAATCAAGAAAGCAAAGAGGATATAAGATACATTTGTGTTGTTGTTGTTGTGTTTATAATCAGAGGTATTACTTTTGCTTTTTGAAAACTGGTGAATACTGTGAACATTATACAGAATGATTTATTATTCCAATTTCATGTGAGGTGTCCCCCCCCCCCATTAGTTTTTAGGAGATCTGGTAGTGGTGTGCCTAAGGCAGTTGACTGCTAACCAGAAGGCTGGTGGTTCAAACCTAAAACCTACCAGCCACTCCTTGGAAGGAAGACTGGGCAATCTACTTCCATAAAGATACTACCTTACTACCTTGGAAACCCATGGACGGGTTGCTATGACTCAGATCCAACTCGACAGCAGTGAGTAATATTATAATATTTTACCTGTTAGATATCCTAAAACGTTTTATTGTAAGTCCCTGAAAACTTGTTAGAAACCAGAGCTCACTGAAATCAGTTTTCATTCCTTTCTATAAATAATAGTTCCAAGGAGAGGCCGCTATGAGTTGGGTCCAACTCGATGGCACATAACAACAACAACAACAACATTTATCAATTATCATATTTCCCAGTAATGTTTTTCTTCTTATTTTTTGACTTCATTTTTTCTGTCTGATCTTTGAATGTTCATTAGGCTGAGACAGAACTCTTGCAGTGGACACTTCTTTCACTTACCTTTTTCCATCCATGTTTCAAGTTTCATCTGGTCAAGCAAATGAGATATTGGAAAAATCAAGAAGAGCAGAAAAACTTTATGCAAAATGAGTGCTTCCTGTACTAACCGTCTGTTCTCTGACAGCTGAAGATATGAGGACAGCAATTATAAGGCAACGGGCTCCTTTTATTTATTTATTTATTTATTTTATTGTGATTTGGGTGAAGATTTACAGAGCAAATTCACTTTCCATACAGCAGTTCACATATACTTTGTTTCATATCATTGACCACAGTTTACCACAATGCAACAGCTCCCCTCCCACTTTCCATAGTTACCTCTTCCCAGTGTCCATCCCTCCATACACTCCTGCCCCCTGAGCGTCTCCCTGTGCATAAGCAGCCCTTCTTTCTCCCAGGATTGTTCTCTCCAAGGAGTGTGTCTACTTGAGGTAAATGTTCAACTCATATGCCTGTATTTTGTTTGGATGGAAACCACAGGTGTGGGTTCAATTCCAGACCAGAAGGGCAGCTAGGGGCCATAGTCTCAGTGGTTTCACCAGGCTCTACTGGACCAGCAAACCTGGTCCCCACCTTTTTTTTTTTTCCTCCAAATGATTTTGAGTTTTGTTCTACATTGTTCTCCCTGTCTATCAAGGATCTCCTACATAGATCCCCTTCCAAGTGGATGACAGTGGTAGCTGGGCACCACCTAGTTCTTCTAGTCTCATAGTTGTATAGGCTGCAGATCAGATGGTGTACCAGTCACTAGGACTAATTGTTTCCATGAATTTTGGTTTTCTTCATTCTTCTTTGCTCTGGATGAGGAGAGACCCATCGTTGCATCTAGATGGCAGCTTGCTAGCTTTTAAGATCCCAGTCGCTACTTGCCAAAGCAGGAGGTGGAACAATGGTTTGTATAGTATGTTATGCCAATTGAGCTTGATGTCCCCTGTGACTATGGTCCCAAGCCTGCAGGTTCAACTACTCAGTCCCTCTGGGTAGCTGGCTGTGACCAAGCAGTGACCACAACCTTGCCCCTTGTCAGCTCTACTATGCACCTGGGAATTCTGATCATTCACATAAACTTATAGGACTATTGTCTGGGTAGTGGGCTCCTTGATCTTTAGGTTTTATCTTTCTTAACACTCCTGCAACCTAACCCGTTGTCTGGATCATGAACCAACAATGCCTTTTACAAATGGTCCTACATAATTAAAACTGTTATGATTTATACATTATGCTGGATCACATAATAATTATAAAAAGACTGTTATGGGGCAGCATCTCACCAGGCTGTATGCTATTATAATGAGGAGCTCCTAGCCCTTCTCCATCCCACCATCTACTTCTTTTGTGGATGCACAAAAAACAACTGTATGAACATTTTGGAATAAGAGTTACTTTTATAATGTTTGGTTCCTTCTGCCTCTGTTTCTTCTTTGGAATAGCCTGCCTACAGTGAACATTAATTTTCAGCTCATCCACATTGTACAGTTGAAGTATAGATCCCTGTATATGCCAACTGTGGTTCAGCATATCTGTGCCTGAGTAAATTCCTTGGGTTTTGAAGGCAGTATCTCTACAGAAGTAGATTTCCCAGTCTTCCTTCTGAGAAGTGAGTGGCAAGTGGGTTTGAACCATCAGCCTTCTGGGTAGTCAATTGCCTTAGGTACTACTCTACCCAGAGCTCCTCTGTGTAAATTAGCCCATTTAATTTGAGTGGAATAGTAGAAACCACACTGTGGCCACACATGAATATATGTCTTCTAATCTAGTTTTTATCAGCAAAATATGACCTTTTGTCTCCATCTGTCAAATTCCAGGGTCCAGCTTCATGAGTCCTTGGCTTGATCAGGGACAGTGGCAGGAAGTGATTTATTGGCTTTCTGAATGCTTTTTGGAATTAAAAAATATACACTGGCATTGGGAAGTCTAAAATAACAAGGCTTTCATAATCTTCAGATATGCTGAATTTGATCATTGTAGTCTGAGAGTTCATAATATGCCTTGTGATTTTGGGTTTACAGCCACTTTATAAGCTTGCTCATGGTTCTGACTAATGTGAGCCCAGTGTGTGTATTAGGAATCATGGGTTGTGTGGTTTTCTATAACCTAAAAAAACTCACTGCTATCGAGTCAATTTTGATTCATAGTGACCCCATATGAGCATTAAATAGACTGACAACACCAGCATATAACCATATTTCTTCATCAGTCAACACCAAAGGACTACCATTTGCTGCTAGTTTGAGGGCTTCAGACATTAAAGAAATTGAAAAACGCAAACAAACATAAGCATTGCCATAGAATCAGATCTGACTCATAATGACCCCTCTTTGGGTTTCTGAGGTGATATTACTATGGAAGTAGATTGCCCAACCTTCTTTCCAAGGAGTAGCTAGTGGGTTTGAACCACCAGCCTTCTGGTTAGCCATCAAATGCCTTAGGCACTACGTCACCAGAGCTCCCAAATAAATTGAAGGGATGCTTAATATCTACCATTGGGTGTTTTAAAATGAGAAAAACAAATTTTGAGAAATTTTAAAGCAAGTACATTAAATCATAAATGAAGAAATAATAATATGATAATAATCAACATGTGATTGAGCACCTGATACATTATGGGATTGTTTGGTTTGGTTTTTGGTTTGGATATGTAGTCCCTAATGAAAAGAAGGATTAGTAGGCTCTTGTTTCATATCAACCCACCCAAAGACCTTCTCTACAGGTTGTCTTTTAATAAGTTAAGTTATAGGCAAAGACTGTACAAGAGCTGAAATTATTCTTCAGTATTTTGCTGCCTGCAGGTAACACAATTTTTGGCTCTCTCGTCTGACAAAATAATATGATCTTTCTCTGTATTCGTCACGGGTAATCATGACAATTGGTGATTTTTATAGAGGAAAATAGCCAAGAGTGGTGATAAGTGTCATTCTATACAAACATTTTCCATAATCTCAAATAATGGTAAAATAATCTTACAGTCACCTAAGAATATTTTTTCCAAGGTAAATCAGCTTTGCTTTGTAGCTCTCCCTGGAAATGCAGAAACCTTTATGTTATCATCAGGGAAATAATTACTTCACCATTCAATGGCAATTAATATATGTTAATACAGAATGTTAACATAATGTATTAACAACCATTTTCCAATGACGCCACCAACAGCTACTTTCAGATTATATTAACAAAATGAATACAATTATAGTTTGGTAATCAAAGCTTTTAACCTAATGCATTTATTGTCTTATTTTAACAAGCTATTCACTTCTTAAGAAACCTATGTAAGTGGCAAGATACATGCAGTTGAATGCCATATGCAAAATGTATATTCAATTTTTTCCTATAAAATACATGGACATTTTATCTCTTAGGAAATAGACTACAAAAAAAACAACCAATCAAACAAATAACAACACAAAATTATGGAGATTTCTAAGAAATAAATCTGTTTTAAAAATACAGAAAGTATAAGTACACTATAATAATAATATGTGTTCCTCAGGTTAATTTCATAGTCCCCTGATTGTATTACTAATCCAGTAGCCTCACCTCTATATGAATGAATTAGATTGTGTAAGAAGCCAATGGGAAGAAATAAAACTATCAGCCTTAGGACAAAATCCACTGTTCTAAATTCACGTATTCCAAGGAATGTTACAATGCTTCTGTATCTTGTTAGCCCTCAAAAGGTTATACGAGGCAGACCTATTTTATAAGATTATAAACAAGAACATGAATGCTTAGTTATGAATTTAAAAATCATTTATGTGATTAAAATAGCTTCTTTTTCTTACTATTAAAAGTAGATTCTAAAGAACATAGAGAGATCCAGAGAATTTTTTTTCCCTATAATAGATGTTGTTATACAAATATTTGTGTCACTAAGCAAAAACCCTGAAACAGTAGTGTACAGAATTTATTATGGGGTTTGAAGGTCTAACAATGCAAATTTAATTTGACATGATGAATGTGCCTATAATTAGTCTACAGGAAAGAATATTGCCTGCACTTAAAAAATAAGTCCTCAATTACAAATAAGCTATATTTCATTAGCTTAACAGTATAACTCAACTTTTGACTTCAAAGTAATGAAACCTTGAAAAAACATCATCAGGTCAGTCAAAAATGCAAACTTGAAAAGAGTAATGCTAAAACCATGTATATTATTGTTTTACCATTAAGTGACTTTCAGATTTTCAGATTTTAATTCTATTTTCATTAAAATAATCATTTCACTCAGTTTACTGAGGAAGATATTTCCTCTGGACAAAAAAAAAAAAAGACACTAATATCCATTAGGCAAATAGGCAAACAGTTAAGTCGACAAAGTGAGAATAAACTCTGCTTTTTTCCCCTAGTACCTAGTGCTTGGGGTGTATAATAAGGCTGAACTATACTAAGATGTGCCCTATCGGTTTTGCATTGAGTGAAGTAACAAAACAATCTGGCCAACCTAAGTCTTTCTTGTCATTTCATTTATCCACAACTGTCAGGCTCATGACTATTTTCAGGGGTTGGAGTATAACAAATAAACTGCATTTCTCTTTGCTTCTCTCTCTCTCTCATCTTTCTAAAAGGCAACCAACCAAAAAAATAAAAAAAATAAAATCACACAACAACTACAACAAAACCCACTTTCTTTTCTACTGTCAGAGTTAACAGGAATGTTATATACCCAGATAAATGTTGTCAGTAAATGAATTTTATCAGAGCCAAACAGCCTATTTGAGATAGTAGCAGAGGCTATGTTTACAGACTGAGAAAGCATTTCAAGACCAACTACGTGCTTAGGTCTCATCACATACTCTTCTTTTTTCTTAGTTTTGTTGTTATTAAAACATATACAACAAGACATTTGCCAACACAACAATTTCCACATTTACAGCTCAGGGACATTGATGACATTTTTTCATGTCATGCCACCATTATTGCTATTCTTTTCCAAAATATTCCATCACCATTATCATAAACTCAGTGCCACAGAAACATGTCCCTTCCCTTCTACCTCTGGTAACCACTAAAACTTTCTGGTGTATATATATATATATATATATATATGGATCTGGTAGCATAGTGCCAAGCTCTAGGAGCTGGGTGAAAGCCACTGGCCCGTGGGCTTCAGTTCTGCCTCTTGCTCCCAGCCCACTGGAGCTAGAAGTGTCTCTTCACTCAGGCAGCTATATATATATAACTCTGGTAGCATAGTGCCTAAGGCACTTGACTGCTAACCAGAGGCTGGCAGTTCAAACCCCCCAGCCACTCCTCGGAAGGAAAGTTGGGCAATTCTACTTCTGTAGTGATACTGCCTCAGAAACCCAAGGAGCGGTCGCTATGAGTAGGGGCCGACTCGACAGCAAACAACAACAACAATTATATATATATGTGTTTATAAAACACCAAAAAACACAAACTCACTGCCTTCCAGTTGATTCAACTCACAACGAACCCCTCCTTGGGTTTCCATGGTGGTATCACTACAGAAGTAGAAGTAGATTGCCCCATCTTCCTTCCGAGGAGTGGCTGCTGGGTTTGAACCACCAGTCTTATGGTTAGCAGATATTTGTCCTTTTGTGATTGACTTATTTCATTCAGCATAATGTCCTCCAAGTTTATCCACATTATGCGGTGTTTTACAGATTCTACATTATTCTTTAGGGTTGCACAGTATTCCATTGCGTGTATGTACCACAGTTTGGTTATCCATTCCAAAGTTGATGGACACTTAGGTTGTTTACATCTTTTTGCTATCGTGAACAATGCTATGATGAACATGAGTATGCATATGTCTGTCCATGTCCTGCCTCTCACTTCTTTAGGATATATATCTAGTAATGGAATTGCTGGATCAAATGGTATTTTTATTTCCAACTTTTTTAAGGAATGACTATACTGATTTCCACAGTGGTTGCATCATTTTACAGTCCCACCAGCAGTGTATGAGAGTCCCAATCTCTCCACATCCTCACCAGCATTTGTCATTTTCAGTCTTGTTGAACTTTGCTATTAATGTTAATGTGAGATGGTATCTCATGGCTGTTTTGATTTGTATCTCTTTAATGGCTAATGATTACTAGCACTTCTTCATGTGTTTGCTGGCTGCCTGAATATCTTCTTTGGTGATGTGTCTGTTCATATCTTCTGCCCATTTTTTAATTAGATTGTTTTTTTGAAGATAAGGTGCTGGGATTTTCTATAAGAGATGAGTCCTTTTTCCAATACATCATTGCTGAGTATTTCTTCCCATTCTGTAGGTTCTCTTTTCATTCTTCTAGAGAAGGCCTTTGATGCACATAATAATTTAATTTTTAGAAGGTTCCAGTCATCTAATTTATCTTATGCTGTTTGTGCATCTTGAGTTATGTTTGATAGCATATTTATGCCATAAATTAGGGTCCCTACATTTGGCCCTATTTTTTTTTTGTGGAACTTTATAGTTT
>NW_006921589.1:17217442-17245428 GCF_000298275.1 Orycteropus afer afer
CTCTATTGGTCTATGTTTCCATAATTGTATGAATACCAGGGTGTTTTGACCACTGTGGCTGTGTATTAGTTTTTGTGATCTGAGAGTGTGAGACCTCTTACTTTGTTCTTCTTCATAGTGCTTTGCTTATCCAAGGTCACTTTCCTTTCCATATAAAATTAGTGATTGTTTTTCCATGTCATTAAAGACTGTTGATGGAATCTGGATCAGGATGGCATTGACTATATAGATTTCTTTGGGTAGTATTGACATTTTCACAATGTTCAATCTTCATATCCATGAGCATGGTATGTTCTTCCATTTATATAGATCTCTTATAGTTTCTTGAAGGAATTTTTTTTTGCAATTTTCTTTGAATAGGTCTTTTGTATTCCTGGTAAGACTTATTTCCAAGTATTTTATCTTTTTGGTAGCTATTGTAAATGGTATTGATTTCCTTATTTCCTTTTCAGAGACCTCTTGCTGGTATAGAGGAATCCAACTGATTTTTGTATGTTGATTTGCCACTATGCTAAATCTTTCAATAAGTTCCAGTAGTTTTCTTGTTGAGTCTCTTGGCTTTTCTATATATAGGATCATATCATCTGTAAATAGGGATAGTTTTACATCTTCCTCACCAATTGTGATGCCTTTGATTTCCCTTTCTTGCATTACTGACCTGGCTAGGACTTCCAATACAATGTTGAATAGAAGTGGAGAAACAGGACATTCTTGTCTGATTTCTATTTGCAAGGGAAATGTTTCAGTCTCTCTCCATTGAGTATAATGTCAGCTGTTGGTTTTGCATATATGCCCTTTATTATATTGAAGAAATTTCCTTCTTTTCCTGTTTTTCTGAGAGTTTTTATCAGGAATGGATGTTGGATTTTGTCAAAGGCTTTTTTCTTGATCTATTGATATGATCATATAATTCTTTTCCTTTATTTTACTTATGGAATGGATTCTGTTGATTGTTTTTCTGATGTGCATAATTGGTATGAATCCCTCTTGGTCATGATGTATTATTTTTTGATATGCTGTTGGAGTCTATTGGCTAAGATTTTGTTGAAGATTTTGCATCTATATTCATGAGAGAGATTGGCTGTAGTTCTCCTTTCTAGTGGTATCTTTGCCTGGTTTTGGCATCAGAGTTATGTTTGCTTCATAAAATGAATTTGGGAAGATTCCATCCTTTTCTACATTCTGGAGTAGTTTGAGTGGGATCGGTGTCAGCTTTTTTCTGAATGATTTCTAGAATTCTCCAATTAAACCATCTGTGTCGGGACATTTTTTGTTTGTGATTTTTTTTATGACCTGTTCAATTTCTTTTGTTATGGGTCCATTCAAGCTTTCTACCTCAGTCTGTGTTAGTTTAGGTAAATAGTGTCTTTCTAGAAATATGTCCATTTCTTCTAGGTTTTCAGCCTCCAGTGCTATTGCCCGTTCTGTTCTTGGCAGGCGGAGCCCACTGCCAGGTCACAGTACAGGCAAGAACGCCACCTCCAAACACTCAAAATGGCTGTTTAGGCTGTTTGCAAACATCCAAAATAGCTGTGCCTTCAGGAGAGCTGCTGGTAGTCCACAGGTACACCTGTCCCCTTCCTTGTTGTTCTCTTTTCTGGGCATCAGGTGCCAACATAGTCTCTCCTAATGCAGTCCTTGATGAGCAGAGCAGGTTCTCAGATTGTTATTGGGAAATATTCAAAATGATTGTGCCCTCAGGACAGCCAGCAGTCTGCCACTCCATTTGTCTCCTTACTCACTGTTCATTCAGGTTCTTCTACTAGTTGGTATTTAATCCACTTCTTTATCCTTCCCTTCAAAGATGAGTGTTCCAGGATCATCTTCTGTATCAATTTCGGTTGGTTTCTCATTGCTTCGTTGCAGAGGGTTTGTGTAGCTTGTCTGCCTATACCACCATCTTGCCAAAACTCATCACATACTCTTTATTGTAAAGATTATTATAATTTCTGGTCTTAGTTTCTGGTATTTTCCAACTAAACTACATTACTTCCTGATCCCTACATAAACACTAATCAACACTGTACTTCAAAATCCTGTATTTTGCTTCTGCTGCCACTAAGGCTGCCTAATGTCTTTTGTTTCTCCAGGTCATAGATGTCATCCTTCATCCCACTCACTGATCCTATCCCTATCTGAGACTTAGAAACTCTATCTCAAAAACGACTTCTTCACTGAAGGCTTTCCTGATTTATCCCAATTAGTTCTATTCTCACTCACTCAAACCTCAAGTGTATTTATTGTGCATATTTATGGAATTTACCTTCTTCTCCTTTGAATGGATCATCTTACCTTCTCAAATTAGTGAACTGTGATGAGACTTTCTAAAATTGTAGATGATTTTCCAAAATCAGAAATCACTGCTTCTGATATCTCATTCATCTTTTAAATAATTTCTTTCTGAAAGGAAAACTAATGCCCACTTTTGACACAGACTGGGGAAAAATTTCTATCCTATTTTGAGTATCTCAGGGTCTCCTGTCCAAACACTATCAATTTTCAGCCTCTTATTTAGCATCCAGCTAACTGCACCATGATAAACTCTGGAAGGTTTTGTCTGAATTATCAAGACAATTGCTCCATTATTTTCTTCATTCAGGTTAGATACCATACCTAAATATGGTTATTATTAAAGCTAAGCTATTAAAAATATAAATTCCTCTCTCTACTTCATTTCCTATCAACTTTTTACTATGCATTCCTAATTTCCATGTATGAAAAGATTATCCAAAATCAAAACAATAGAAAAAATATGTGACTTCTTTCAGTAACAGCCTGGTTTAGAAGACTTCAGGAGCCTCAGGAGTAATTATAACACTGGAAAATGGAAAACTTACTGAGCACGTGGCTTTCACTTCAGCAATATTGCTAAATTAAATTTGATTTTTCTGCCTTTTCTATTTTTCCTTCCTTCATAATAGGAAGATTCTTTCTTCCACTTTCCCCTCTCCTTCTTTCTATAGCTGTTAGTAAGAATTTACAAATTCATCTCAAAAAAGATGTTTTAAATGGTAGTTCATGTGAAAATGGGTAATTTTCCACTATAGGATTATACTGTAGTATAATCAACCCCTGTAATTTCAGTGATGGATGACATAGTTGGATGCATGCCACACACTATACACATCAACTTTACTGCTGTGCAACAACAATGTCAACTTCTTGGTTCTGAAATATGTTCGCTTTTAAGGAAACTTCCAATACATAATGAAAAAGACCTCATTTTAAAATTGTTGGTTTTGGTCGGATACTATGAGTAAGAGAGCTCTAAAAATGTTACAGAATTTTGCAACCTGATTACTTTCTATAAGTGAACAAATAATTTATTTTAAATCATTTTCTGTCTAAGATCTTGATAAGGAGCATCTCCTGAGATATTAGATATTTTATTAGGAATTATTTGTGACTCCGCTACTTTTTCTTGTGAAATAGTGAGAAAGAGATCATGATAAATGTTTCTTCATATATATGGAGAGGAAAAGAATATATTTTTAATAACCTCATTAAAATTTTACACTGCAAGAATTTTGTTTTTAATCAAAGTACAGTAAGAAGAAAAGCTCAACTAGTAATAAATCTAGCAATGGTTCACCATGTCTGTGGTAGTTAAGGTTATGTGTCAACTTGGCTGGGCCTGGTTGAGTGGCTGGGCAGCTGGATGCAGTTATTCCCCATGATGAGACTGGTAATCAGCCCCATGGTGGAATCTGCAGCGAGCAGCCGAGTAATGCTTTAGGGATGTGGTCTGCTTCCAGTTTATGAGAAGCTTGGGAATGTTGAGAAGCTTTGGGAATGGTCTGTAGCTTTTGGCATGCTTAAAGCCTGCATGTAATTGGGTCTTCATTTAGCAGCCTGCCATATTTCCTGCTGATCTTGGGACTGTCTCTGGACTTGAACTAGTAGTCTGTCATGTTGTTTGGTAATATTGAGACTGTGCCATTTTATTTGTTGACCTTGGGCTTGTTAGCCTTGGCAGCCAGCAGCTGCCTGAGTGAAGAGACACTTCTAGCTCCAGTGGGCTGGGAACAAGAGGCAGAACTGAAGCCCAAGGGCCAGCGGCTTTCACCCAGCTCCTAGAGCTTGGCACTTTGAACTTGGACTTCCACCCTCTAAAACTGTGAAAGAATAAACTCCTGTTTGTTAAAGCCACCCATTTGTGGTATTTTCTGTTAGAGTGGCATGAAGTAACCAAAACAATGTCTTTCAGAAGTGCTGTGAGTCTCAGTATTTTAAACAAGATAGGCAGTTGAAGAATTGTGATATCTACAGTAGAGTTATCCATCATCTTAGTGAAATTGCTCATTTAAATGTGTACTTTGCAGTCACTGAGGATTGGCTGTCCAAAATCATTCATAATTATATTTCCATTTCTTTTTTCCACCACCAAAAAAAAAAACTTTCTGCTTAGCAGTCAAATGCCTTCAGCACTATACCACCAGAGCTCCTGTTTTCCTACCACAGAGTTAAGAAAACTTCCTTAGACTATCTTGACAATAGGGACACCATATTACAAAGTTCTGTTTAAGGAAATGTAGGCTGATCATCAAAGATAATCTCCCCTTAACATTTGCCAAGTCCCTTTTGATATATAAAGTAGCATTTTTTACAGATTTTGGGGATTAGGATGTAGATATATTTGGGAGGGAGCATTATTATTCTGCCTACCTTTTTACCTTCAGCAAAAATGCACATTGGAATGCTGTTGATTTATACACTGCCATGAAAATAACCCAAAATATCATTAGCTTCAAAATATGAACATATACTTTGGCTGTAAGGAAAATTATATTTTAAAAGCCTATAAAGTATTTTGAGAGGTAAAAGTGATTTGTATATGGTTAAAAGTGTCTCTTTTATAGAAATAATATAATTTGGCACAATTGAAATGCATTAATGTTTTTCATTTATGAAGAGCATAGAAATTGTTGGACTATAAATGCCGGTTATTTGAATATGCTTTAGGACATTACAAAAGGAGCTCTTTTTTACTTGGCCTAAGACTCGACGGCACATAACAACAACAACAACAACAAGGCATTAGGCATGCATGTTGTTGTTGTTGTTATGTGCCGTCGAGTCGGACCCGACTCATAGCGACCCCTCCTTGGGTTCCCAAGGCAGTATCACTATGGAAGTAGATTGCCCCATCTTCCTTCTGAGGAGTGGCTGGTGAGTTTGAACTGCCAGGCTTCTCGTTAGTAGTCAAGTGCCTTAGGCACTACGCTACCAGATCTCCCAAGGCATGCATAAGACCTTTTTAAAGTGTTTAAAAGCAAAGATGTCACTTTGAGGACTAAGTATTCTGCCCCAAGCGACAGAATTTTCAACGACCATATGTGTATGTGAAAGCTGAACAATGAATAAGGAAGACTGAAGAAAAACCGATGCCTTTGAAATATGGTTTTGGCAAAGAATGCTAAATATACGTGGACTGCCAGAAGAACAAACAAATCTGTCTTGGAAAAAGTATAGTCAAAATTCTTCTCAGAAGTGAGGATGGTGAGACTTCATCTCATGTACTTTGGACATGTGATCAGAAGGGACGAGTCCCTGGAGAAAGACATGATGCTTGGTAAAACTGAGGGTCAGCGAAAAAGTGGAACATCCCTAATGAGATAGATTGACATAGTGGTTGTAACAATGGGCTCAAACATAGCAACAGCTGTGAGGATGGCATAAGACCATGAAGAATTTTGTTATATTTACACCAGGTCGCTATGAGTTGTAGCCAATTGACAGCACCTAATAAAAACAACAAGAAGACCTGTATGAAAGAGGCCTAGTGGCACAGTGATTACATGCTT
This sequence comes from Orycteropus afer afer, assembly GCF_000298275.1. Taxonomy (NCBI): domain Eukaryota; kingdom Metazoa; phylum Chordata; class Mammalia; order Tubulidentata; family Orycteropodidae; genus Orycteropus; species Orycteropus afer. The sequence continues at coordinate 17,223,247 of NW_006921589.1, forward strand.
CGCTTTTTACCAAAAGGTTGGCGGTTCCAACCCACCAGACACTATGCAGGACCAAGATATGCAAAGATTACAGCCTTGCAAACTCTTTGGAGCAGTTGTTCTTCTCATCCCTTAGGGTTGCTATGAGTTGGAACCACCTCGACAGGAATGAGTGGTTTTCTTTTAATGTTCATACAGTACATGTATTAAAATTTTATCTTGTTTCTCTCACTAGCACTAACACTAAAATATTATATGTTACAGTGATCCTCTAGGTAGACAGGAGCAAAATATGGACACACAAATGTACTTCATGGTTCATTCCCATAACATGGTATTCACAAAGTAGAAAAGTCACTAGAGGTCTATAAGATTAAAAAAAAAAAAAAAAAAAGAATTGGTGATGGTAATATAAGACCAAGGCAAATTAAAATGAGTAGACTCTGTTCATGTCACATTGCTGTGTACAAATGTGAGAGAGAGAGAAATAAAAAAGGAAACAAAAATATTTGGAGGGTTAATATCAAGTTTATTTTACAGAGAGAAAGCAATGTTAAGGGAATATAAATATTAAGATTTAAACAAAGTTCTAGCAAAGAAAAGATTTCCTATGAACCTTGCTGGAATGTTCATGGAAACTGTAGAAAGAGCAGTTGGATAGGTGTTTGCTAGTACTAAGGACTAAGTAAAAGTAATTCTGATGCAAGATAACACCAAGTGTAAATGCTAAATAAAAAAGCAATGTTTTGATACTCTGTTACAATTTCATGTAGAAATACATGAATTAAAGGTATAACAGTATTTTTTTTCTAATTTACATACAAGGCAAAGGATTTGTTTATGGTATTTTTCTCACATATATAGTTAAGTAAATTTTGCGTAAAATAGTTTACTTGTTGGTAATATATACCTGGGTCCCCTGGTGGCATAGTGCCCAAGGCGTTTGACTGCTAACCAGAAGGCTGGCAATTCAAACCCACCAGCCACTCCTCAGAAGGACCAATAAGCAATCTACTTCCGTAGAGATACCATCTCGGAAAACCAAGGAGGGGTCACTATGAGTCAGATCCGACTCCATGGCAGTGAGTTTAGTTTTTGGATTTTAATATATTCCTGGGTTGTCATTGTTATGTGCCCTTGAGTCAGACCTGACTCATAGCTAACCCTCCTTGGGTTTCCGAAGCAGTATCACTAAGAAAGTAGATTGCCCAACCTTCTTTCTGAGGAGTGGATGGTGGGTTTGAACTGCCAGCCTTATATTCCTGGGTGGACTTCTATAATTAGAAGAAAGTGTAAAGGGTATTTGTAACACCTGGTGGTTTTAGAATGTTCTTTATTCTCTCAAATATTAAAAAAAAAAAAAAAGTAATTACATTTTCTTAAGTTTTTTACTTGCTTTAACTTGCTTTTTAAAATAAAATTAGTACGACTTATTTATTGTGTCCACCCAAGCTTTTTGATGTTATTGGATCTAGATAATAATAGATAATGTTATCATTTGGTAACCTGATTTCCACTGAATTTATCCTATGTAAAGAAATCTATATGACTAAATACATAAAAACAATTATTTTCAAAGTACAGAGTGAAAATGGCTACTGGTTCAATTTTGCTTTATTTAAACCATAGGTAAATAATGGAATCTGACAAAATTCCTACAACACACCCACTCATTAATTCTTACTCTACCTCAAGTGAGAAACCATAATTTTTTACACATTAAAACAAAGAACAAATGCATAAATACATGGTTCACCTGGTTTGGGTTGTTGTTGTTGTTGTTGTTTGCCGTCGAGTCAGCCCTGACTCATAGCGACCCCTCCTTGTGTTTCTGAGGCAGTATCACTACGGAAGTAGGATTGCCCAACCTTCCTTCCGAGTGGTTTGGGTTATTATTCCATAAATTCCAAATTTGTCAGTATTTTTTCAATGATGATAAAAATATTGGTGTGCCTAATTATTACCCTTTATACTGTATGGAAACTAAAATGTTAGGGTATAAATATCCCATTTGGAGGATTCTCATTCCGCAATCACTGTCAATTATGAAAAAAAAAAAAAAAAAAGAAAAAATATTGTACTACACAATTAAATCTTGGCAGGGGGCGGGGATGAAAAGGAGAATACTCAACCAGGAGGAACCGTAATAGGTTAGTAGGGATTCTAGAGAAACATATCAGAATGGTAAATTTATAATGAGCTTCAGATTGAAAACAATGGTTTGAGTACTTCATGGAGTTCTCTAAGATCTTAAAATGAACAATTATGCAAAAAGCTCGTTGTGTGGGACTACTGTTTAATGGTTTTGAACTAACACACACACACATATGTGTTTGTGTGTGTGTATACTCATTCTCTGGAATTTACATAAATTTTAGTTTTTCAACCAGAAAATGATTTTCAGGCTGTAAATGGAAAAGCAAACATGGATATGTGAGATACGTGAGTGCAAACATCATGGCACTGGAAACATACATTTCTAACCCTGCTTCACCAGAAGACCTCCAGCTAGTTCGTCAATATCTCTAAGCTTTGTTTCTTTGTCTTGATAAAATACTTTCCAATGGGTTTTTAAACTCCCCACTAAAATCAGAGGATAAAAAAAGAAAAACTACTCCAAACATTCTGTTGTAAATCTAATAACAACCTATAACTAGAGATCAATAAGAAATTGAGAGAAGGGAGGTTCAGATGTTTGCAACTTTAAACAGAATCCAAGAGTCCAGGAAGGATCAAAAGAAATGAGGAAGGTACTTTACTTTGATCTATCAAACTATCTGCCCCCTAAATCAGACACAAGAATATAAATTGACCTTAAAATCTATTAGTTCTTTTTATGAAAGGGCATAGTTTGAAGGAAAGCAGAATATGATGTTTCCTAATACAAGTATAACTCTTTAGACTTTATTTCATATTTTGTAACTCAGAATATTGAATTAATACAAGGAGGAGAAAGGGTAAATGTCTGTGGTAGATTCAACATTATTTTTTTCTTTTCATTTCTTTCTTTCTTTCTTTTTTATTGTGCATTGGATGCAAATTAACATAGCAAACTTGTTTTACATCAATAATTCATGCACATCTCATTTCACGCCTGGTTACCATGCCCAACCCTAAAACACTGTTCTCCCCTCTCCTCCCTGTGACTACCCCCTCCCTGTGCCCTTCTTATCTCTGCATTCCTGTCTGTCCAGCTTCCCTCTACGTGAGTGCTGCCCCTCTGATGTCTCAAGGCTGATTGATCCAAGGGGTGCATCTCCCTAGAGTAGCAGGGGCATTGACCTGGGGTGGGTGTTCTGTATGTAGGTCTTTCTACTTTTAGGCTGAGAGTCCATTTCTAGGCCCGAAGGGTAACCCGGGGCCATAGTCTTGGAAGTTCCATCAGTCTGTCTCTTTCTGACCAGTAATCCTGGATCATTATTGTGTTTTTGAATTTTATTCTATATTTTTCCATCCACTCTATCCAGGATATCCAGATTTGATCCCTTTCTGAGTGGTTGTCATTAGGTGCAGGCAAATTGACTCCGACTCATAGTGACCCTGTGTACAACAGAATGAAACACTGCTGGGTCATGCACCATCCTCACAATTTTTGCTGTGCTTGAGCCTATCATTGCAGCCACTATGTCAATCCATCTTGTTGAGGGTCTTCTGCTTTTTTTGCTGACCTGCTACATTACTAAGTGTGATATCCTTCTACAGGGAATGGTCTCTTCTGACAACATGATCAAAGTAAGTTAGATGAAGTCTGGCCATTCTTGCTTCCAAACAGTCTTCTGGTTGCATTTCTTCCGGGACAGATTAATTCATTCTTCTGGCAGTCTATGGTATTTTCAGTATTCTTATTCGCCAACACCACAGCTCAAAACCATCAACTCTTCTTCGGTCTGTCTTATTTATTGTCCAGCTTTCACATGCATATGAGGCTATTGAGAATACCATGGCTTCGGTAAGGCACACCTTAGTCTTCAAAGTGACATCTTTGCTCCTTAACACTTTAAAGAGGTCTTTTGTAGCAGATTTGCCCCATACAATACTATGCGTTACTTCTTCATTGCTACTTCTGTGGGTGTTGATTATGGATCCAAGGAAAATGAAATCCCTGACAACTTCAATCTTTACTCCATTTATTGTGTTGCTGCTTATTTGTTCAGGTGTGGGTATTTTTGTTTTCTTTAAGTTGAGGTGTAATCCATAGCGAAGAATGTAGTCTTTGATCTTCACCAGTAAGTGCATTAAGTTACCTTCATTTTCAGCAAGCAAGGTTGTGTCATCTGCATATTGCTAGCTGTTAATGAGTCTTCCTCCTATCTTGATGCCACACTCTTCTTCATATAGTCCAGCTTCTCCACTTGCTCAGCATACATATTGAATAAGTATGATGAAAGGATAAAACCCTGATGCATACCCTTCCTGAATTTAAGCCATGCAATATTCCCTTATTTTGTTTTAATGACTACCTCTTGGTCTATGTAGCAGTTTCTCACAAGCACAATTAAGTGCTCAGGAATTCCCATTCCTCACTATGCTGTCCATAATTTGTTACAATCCATGCAGCCAGATGCCTTTGTACAGTTCGTAATACAAAGGTAAACCTCTTTATGGTATTCTTTGCTTTCAGCTAAGATCCATCGGACATCAACAATGATTTTTTAGTTTCACGTCTTCTGAATCCAACATGAATTTCTGGAAATTACCTGTCAATATATACTTCGGGGCCGACTCGACGGCACATAACAACAACAACAACATACTTCACCAATAGTTTTTTAAATTATTTTCACCAAAATTTTACTTGTGTGTGATATTAATGATATTGCTTGATAATTTCCACATTCTGTTGGATCACCTTTCTTTGGAAGGGGCACAAATATGGATTGCTTCCAGTCAGTTGGTCAGGTAGCTGGCACAAATTTCTTGGCACAGATGAGTAAGCACCTTCAGGGTGGCATCCGTTTCCTGAAACATCTCAATGAGTATTCCGTCAATTCCTGGAGCTTTTTTTTCACCAATTCCTTCAGTGAGGCTTGAACTTCTTTCAGTATCATTGATTCCGAATCATATACTACCTCCTGAAATAGGGGAATGTCAATCTATTCTTTTTGGTACAGTGACTCTGTGTATCCCTTCCATCTTCTTTTCTTGCTTCCTGCATTATTCAATATTTTGCCCATAGAATCCTTCAATATTACAACTAGAGGCTTGCATTTTCTCTTCAATTCTTTTAGCTTGGAAAATACTGAGTGTATTCTTCCCTTTTAGCTTTCTAACTCCAGGACATTGCACATTCCATTATAATACTTTACTTTGCCATCTCAAGCTGCTCTTTGAGATCCTCTGTTCATCAGCTCTTTTATCTCATGTTTTCTTCTATTCTCTTTAGCTACTTTCTGTTCAAAAGCAAGGTTCAGAGTCTCTCTGACACCCATTTTCATCTTTTTCTTCCTTTCCTGTCTTTTTAGTGAGCATTTTCTTTCTTCATGTATGATGTTCTTGATGTTATCCCACAACTTGTCTGGTTTTCAGTCATTGGTGTTGAATGCATCAAATCCATTCTTCAGATGATCTCGAAATTCAGGTGGGATATAATCAAGGTCATATTTTGGGTATTATGGACTAGTTTTAATATTCTTCAGATTCAACTTGAATTTGCATTTGAGCAACTGATAGTTTTTTTCCACAGTCAGCTCCTGACTTTGTTTGACTGAAGATAACGAGCTTTTCCATTGCCTCTTCCCACAGATGTAGTTGATCTGATTCTTGTGTACTCCATCTGGTGAGGTCCAAGTGGATAGCTGCCATTTATATTATTGGAAAAAGGTATTTGTAATGATTAAATCATTGGTCTTGCAAAATTCTATCATGTGATCTCTGTCATCATTTCTATCACCAAGGACCTATTTTCCAACTATTGATGATTCTTCATTTCCAACTTTCACATTCTAATCACCAGTAATCATCAATACATCTTGATCGCATGTTTGTTCAATATCAGACTTCAAAACTTGGTAAAAATCTTCAATTTCTTCATCTTTGGCTTTAGTGGTTGGTAAGTAGATTTGAATAATAGTAATATGAACTGGTCTTCTTTGAAGGCATGTAGATATTATCCACTGCTAGGAAGGAAGGTTGGGCAATCCTACTTCTGTAGTGATACTGTCTCGGAAACCCAAGGAGGGGTCGCTATGAGTCAGGGCTGACTCGACGGCACATAACAACAACAACAAGATATTATCCTATCAATGATAGCATTATACTTCAGGATACATCTTGAAACATTCTTTGTGACATGAAGGCAAGGCCATTCCTCTTCAATGTGTCATTCCTGGCATAGTAGATCATATGATTATCTGATTCAAAGTGGCCCATCCATTTTAGTTCATTAATGCCTAGTTTATTGATATCTATGTGCTTCATTTCATTTTTGACAATTTCCAATTTGCCCAAATTCATATTCCATACATTCCATGGACTGGTTTTGGCCATTTTGAATCAGGTGATTGTATGACCTACTATGCTGGGAATGACAAATTGAAGAAAAATGGTGTGGAATTTGTAATCACAAAGAATGTATCAAGATCTATCCTGAAGTACAATGCTGTCAGTGATAGGATAATGTCCATATGCCTACAAGAAAGACCAATTAATACTACCATTATTCAAATATACACACCAACCACCAAGGCCAAAGACAAAGAAATTGAAGATTTTTACCAACTTCTTCTGAAATTGACCAAACATGCAATCAAGATGTGTTAATTATCATGGGTGACTGGAATGCAAAAGTTAGAAACAAAGAAGAATCACTGGTAGTTGGAAAATATGTCCTTGGTGATAGAAATGATGCTGGAGATAGCATGACAGAATTTTGCAAGATCAACAACTTATTCATTGCAAATATCTTTTTTTCAACAACAAAATGGCAGCTATACACATGGACTTCACCAAATGGAGTACACAGGAATCAGATTGACTACATCTATAGGAAGAGGTGATGGAGAAGCTCAATATCTTCAGCCAAAACAATGCCAGGAGCTGATTGTGGCACAGACCAGCAACTGCTTATATGCAAATTCAAGTTGAAGTTGTAAACAATTAAAATAAGTCCACTAGAGCCAAAATATGACCTTGATTATATCCCTGCTGAATTTAGAGACCACCTAAAGAATAGATTTGATGCATTAGAACACCAATGACCAAAAACCAGAATTATGGGATAACATCAAGAACATCATCCATGAAGAAAACAAGAGGTCATTAAAAAGATGAGAAAAGAAGAAAAGACCAAAACGGATGTCAGAAGAGACTCTAAAACTCACCCTTGAGTAGAGAGTAGTAAATGGAAAAAAATGACAAGATAAAAGATCTGAACAGAAGATTTCAAAGAGCAGTTCAAGCAGACAAAGCCAATTAGTATAATGAAATATGCAAAGACCTGTAGTTAGAAAACCAAAAGGAAAGAACACACTCAGCATTTCTCAAGATGAAAGAACTTAAGAAAAAAATTAAACCTTGAATTGCAATATTAAAAGATTCTATGGGCAATATGTTGAATGATGCAGGAAACACCTAAAGAAGATGGATGGAATACATAGAGTCACCATACCAAAAATAATTGGTAGATGATCATGCAATTCAGAGGTGACATATGATCAAGAACCAATGGTATTGAAGGAAGAAGTTGAAGCTGCACTGAAGGAATTAGTGAAAAACAAGGCTCCAGGAATTGTTAGAATACCTGTTGAAATGTTTCAATAAATGGATGCTGCACTGGAGGCACTCACTTGGCTATGCCAAGATATTTGGAAGACAGCTACCTGGTCAACTTTCTGGAAGAGATCCATATTTGTATCTATTCCAAAGAAAGGTGATCCCACAGAACATGGAATTATTGAACAATATCAGTGATATCACACACAAGCAAAATCTTACTGAAGATAATTCAAAAGAAGTTGCAGCAGTATATTGACAGAGAACTTCCAGAAATGCAAGCTAGATTCAGAAGGGGATGTGGAGCAAGGCATATCATAGCAGACGTGAGATGGATCTTGGCTCAAAGCAGAGAATACCGGAAAGATGTTTACTTGTGTTTTATTGACTATGCAAAAACATTCAATTATGTGGATCACAACAAATTATGGATAATGTTGAGAAGAATGGGAATTCCAGAACACTTAATTGTACTCATGAGGAACCTATACATAGACCAGGAGGCTAAACAGAATATGAAGATACTGCATGGTGTTAAACCAGGAAGGGAGTACATCAGGGTTGCATCCTTTCACCATACTTAATCATTCTGTATATTGAGCAAATAATCCAAAGAAGGTGGATGATATAAAGAATAGCTTGGCATCAGGATTGGAGAAAGGCTCATTAACCACCTGAGATACATGGATGACACCATTTTACCTGCTGAAAAATGAGGATGACTTGGGGCACCTATTGATGAAGATTAAAGACTACAATCTGCAGTATGGATTACATTTCAATATAAAGAAAACAAAAATCCTCACAACTGGACCAATGAGCAGCATCACAATAAATGGAGAGAAGATTGAGGTTGTCAAGGAATTCATGTTGCTTGGTTCTACAATCAATGCCAATGGAAACAGCAGTCAAGACATCAAGTGACATATTGCATTGGGCAAATCTCCTGCAAAAGACCTCAGTCAGTGCTGAAGACCAAAGATAACTCCTTGAAGACTGAGATGTGCCTAACCCAAGCCCTAATATTTTCAACCATATGCATGTGAGAGCTGGAGAATGAATCAGGAAGACTGAAGAAGAGTTGATGCTTTTGAGCTGTGATGTTAGCAAAGAATTCTGAAAGTACTATGGACTGCTAAAAGAATTAACAAATCTGTCCTGGAAGAAATACAGCTAGTATGCTCCTTGGAAGCAAGAATGGTCAGACTTTGTCTCAATTACTTTGGTCATGTTGTCAGAAGGGACCATTCTCTGGAGAGAGATGTCATGCTTGTTAAAGTGAAGGGTCAACCAAAGGCTGGAAGGCCCTTAACAAGATGGACTGACAAGGTGGCTGCAGCAATGGGCTCAGGTATAATGGGGATCATGAGACTGGCACAGGACTGGTCATATTTCATTCTGTTGTACATAGGTCACCATGAGTCAGAGATGACTCGACGGCACACAACAACAATAACAAAAAACAAGTTCCATGTTCAGATTATTAATGGATATTTGCAGCTGTGTCTTCACCTTTGAGTCATGACACATGAGCAAATGAAGGTCCTAAAAGGTTTTCTCTACCCACCTCATTAATGTCCCCTCTACTTTGAGGAGGCCAGTTGTATTTTGAGTGCCTTCCAACCTGAAGAGCTCATCTCTACATTATATTAGCCACTATTTCCCTGCTATTCATAAGTTTTTCAGTTATGTACCTGGCCATGTCCTTTTTACTCATCTGTCTATGGCTGGAAGCTCTGCTGACTACTCTGTGTTACTCTGTTGGTATTTGAAATACCAGTGGCAGAATTCCCAGGATTACAGCAACATGCAAGCCACCCTAGTAAGACAAACTGACAGAAGATTGGTGGAACGGTAAATTATAATAATTTCCATGTAAAAATGGAAACTATTAACGTCTTAAAAAGCAATATCATGATATTAAAGATACAAATTATGGCATCAATCACAAGGGAAATTGAAAGAAAATTATTGTATATGCATATATTTATATTTTATGTGAACTGAGCTGTAAGATGCATTAAGATGTTCTTGGGAAATATATGAAGTTGTAACGCAATCTACTACTTGAAAAGCCAAAAGATATTTTTAATAAAGTAAAACGAATACAGAATGAATTACTAAGTCACCAGAAGACAAATCACCAGTCAGCTCCCATAAACATTAATTAATTCAGAAACATCATTGAGCCTTAGAGTAGATATTCAATTGAGGAAAGTTCATTGGCTTACTAACAGATGCCCTCCTATCACTTGCTATTTTAACAAGCATAAGAGTAATCACAACAACATATTTCTCTATTTAGGTATTAAAGACATTTATCATTTCTATTTAAGTGAAAACATTATTTTAAATAAACATCTAAATGAAGAATTTAGAAACATATGCACTAATAGAAACATAGTAACTTTCATTATTATAATGATAATTTTCTGTAACTCAAGGGTTGGATGGTGGGTGTTTACACAGAGATATTAATTTACTTTGTCCTTCAGGAGGTTTTTCCTGTATTTCTCTTGTGCTGGAGGTGAAATGGAACAGTTTCCTGAATGACTACACTGCATCAGACACTGAAATAACAGCTTTTTCTATCCTTTCTCATTTGATTCACATTAGTAATCATTTCAAGTGCGCTTCAGTATCCCTATTTTACAGCTGAGGTTCATAATCTGCCCAAGTTGGTTTTGTAAGGTATTCTATATAGATTTAATTACTAAATATTTATGGAGGAAAATGTAATTTAAAAAAATATATATTTTATTCCATACTTTGAGACTTCCACTCGTTAGAAAGAAGATTGCGCAAGCTACTTCCATAGTGATACCGCCTCAGAAACCCAAGGAGAGGTCAATATGAGTCGGATCCGACTCAATGGCAGTGAGTTTGTTTTTTTGCTTTGAGGCTAATGTGTACATTTAATATTTTTTTCTAGTAGCTTTCATTTATTTCAATTTTTAATAGACACAATCACCAAAATTTGATTTCTTCAAATGAGTCTTAGCAATGCTCAAATAATTTATTTTAGAAGGATCAATTGGTCCCTTGAGGCAGAGGTTAAACATGTTCTAAATATCCAGCTTTTCCAAACTGCTGTACCACTCCATCATCTCTAACATCAACCCCTCCCCTTCTCCTCAGTGCTGTCCCTTCCATTGAAGGCTCCGTATTTTGCAGTGATGTCTCAAAGAACTCACACATTGCTAAGGGAATGGCTTGTGCAATTGAGGAGGCCAACAAGTCCAGGTCCGTGGGTCAGGTGATGGTCTGGAGGATTCTCCTCACTCATGTGGTTTCAGTGGCTGATGAACAAAAATCAGCAGGTCAGATGACTGACTGCTGCCTCAGCCCCCAAAACTGGGGTGAGATGATGACCAGCCAGAAGCAGACTCCAGAGCAAGAGAGAGAACTTTGCTGTAGCATTCATATACATCCCCTCAAGGAAATTAAAGGTGGTGACTTGAGCCACACTCTCTAGTAAGGCAGGACTCAAGATACACCTCATCCTAATCTTGCCTCATTAACATAATGGACAACTCACCCAAAAAAGGGAGATAACCACAGGCAAAGAAGCCAGGATTTACAGTATATCATACAATGGAGGACCACGGCTAGAAGAATCATATTAAGTAATGCACTGTCCTGCAAGCTAGGTAAATGTAGCCTTACTAGTTGTTACCAGGTGGAATTGTTACCAGGCCATGAACTCTGCATTTCTGACAGACATTCCATATTCTATGTCTTTCTGGAATTATGGCTTACCAAATAAGGCAACTCCCTCCACTATGACCTTTCTTCCTTGAATGTCATCTTTTTCCAGGTGGCCTTCCTAGAGTGACCGAGAATAGATTAGCTTCCATTGTTTGCTGTTTTGCCACTTGATATCACTCTAATCTGTCATAGCACTTGTTTGTTCAACTTTATTTTCAAATAGGACCATGTATTTTAGCTGCTTAAATTTTTTTAATGTAATGATTTTAAGTTTGATGATGCTCTGTTTTCTAACGTATTCTTTTCAATTTCATGCTAAAATTGAATGTTTGCCTTTTGTGAAGATACCAAATTACACTTTTAATTCAAGGAGAGAGCTCAAGTAGGCAGCTGCAGTCTGGGGCCCAGTGGAGAGAACTGGGCAAGTATAGGCATTTGGGAAGGTTCAGATTCAGATAATATTTGAAAGTGAAGCAATGAATGCCACTTACAGGTGGGGTAGAGGATCAAATCCCCAAAAATAAACTGAAAGATAATATTCAGAATTCAAAGAGGAACACGTTAGTGTGGTATCACAGAAGTTCATGAAATAGCATCTTTTAAAAAGAAAAACACAGTCAACTTTGTCACATGTGAATGAGTGTTCTAAGATCAAAACAACCCTTAGATTGGTGATGAAGAAAATTGTCCAAAACAATTAACTTTAACCAGGCAAGCATACTAGATATGAGTATTTTCTTTGTCAGAGGTAGGATGATAAATCAGACGTAAAGAGTTGAAGAGTATATGAGAGATATAAAGACATGGACTTCTTAAAGGGCTGGACACAAAAACTGGAAAAAAAAATGTCCTTAATATGGAATACAGCTATAGTGACCTTGATCTTTAAAAACATGTCTCAATTATCGATAGCATTTACTATTTAATAAAGATATATGTTATTTCTTTGGAATGACTTTCTAAAAACTATCCAGGGTCTAGATGAATGAATGTTAGTGTTGTTTCTTTCACTTATTAAGACAGATAAATAATTTTATATTAATGTTCTTGTGCTTCTTTGCCCTACTTGTAAAACTTGTGATCTTTTTTATGTCATTGATGCTTAACTCAATAACTATATTATGAATTTTTTCTTAAGTTTGCAGTTTACATTTCTATGCAGTTGTATTAAATTTATCTCTATTTATGTGCCCACTGACGACCCTTAGGAAGATGCAGCAATTATTAATATAAAAAGAGATCATTGAAATATTAAAATTATGCATTAAAATATGTCAGTGGAAACTCCTTGTGAAAGTATCCCTTTTGTTGTTGTTGTTGTGTCATCGAGTCATCTCCGACTCAAAGCGACCCCTCCTTGGGTTTCCGAGGCAGTATCGCTACGGAAGTAGATTGCCCAATCTTCCTTCTGAGGAGTGGCTGGTGGGTTTGAACCGCCAGCCTTCTGGTTATCAGTCAAGTGCCTTAGGCACTATGCCACCAGAGCTCCTATTCCTTTTTTAATAAACAAAAATATTCTAAGGGAACATTTTTAAAAATTGTATTGAATTTAATTCCAAAATCTCATTTTAAGCAATATTTTCCATTTTTACCATGTACAAACTTGTTACAAGGGACTATTAAAATTTTCCAAATTTCTCCTGTTAATCTAATTATGTACAGTATTTTAAAGCACTTCACCTTAAACCTTATCTAAATAACACCTATTTCTGCCATCTGGTGGTAGAATCAAAACCAAAAAAAAAAAATTCAAACCACTGCACTCCAGTAAATTCTGACTCACAGCCACCCTATAGGTCAGAGTAGAACTGCCTCATAGGGCTTCCAAGACTGTAAATCTTTACAGAAGCAGACTTCCTCATTTTTCTCCCATACAGCAGCTGGTTTTTGAGTAGCACGTGAGCACTTAAATGCTATGCCACCAGGTCTCCTGACAGAATCCAAAGCATGGTGTATCCCTTATTGGGATTAAGCCAGTAAAACAGGCCTTATTGAGTAATCACAGATTAACCAAGTCTTAGAATGCAGGTATCATCTTTCATTTGAAAATGTTACATTACAGCTTTTAAAATTTTTTGTTTCCTGTTCTTGCTATAAGACAATGTTCTCTGTAGTTGCTGGGAACATTGCTATCAGCATGCTGAGCACATTAATAAAATCTTGTGGTAACAAAGAAGCCATTATTTTCTACCAACAATCAAGCTACATAGACATATAACCTGATAATAATTCTCCATTCATTTAATACATACTGCAAATTCTAGTATGTCCACTTTTTAAAAGTAATTATCAATAAATCTCAAAAAAGCTTTGTAAAGGGACTGGGTCTTTTATTATATAAACTACTATTTGTAATTTATCACACTGCCTAGAACCAGGCTTTTAACTGTGCCTTATGTATTATAACAAACATTTTTTATGAGTGTATTTTTTCATTAAAAAATAATTTGAATCATGAAAAATTGACTGTTTTATTTATATATCTGGGTTCTTCTCTGCGTTTAACAAACATGAAAAGTTACATGAAATCATATTATCAGAGAAGCACAAAATGGAGGCTTTAGTAAAGTTCTTAGACCTCACAAGTTCAAGTCTCTACCCAAAGAATACCTGTTTTCTACAAGAGCACTATCAAGTGGTTATCCAGCTCTGCTTAAATACTTCAGTAGGGGAACCCCACTCTGGTTTTGACAATATCCATCCTGTCATCAGAGAATTCTCATAAAAACCTGAAATATTTTTCCTCTAAGTTACCCACAGGAGCTCTCATGGTGCAGTGCCTAAGGCATTTGACTGCTAAGCAGAAGGCTGGTGGTTCAAACCCATCAGCCACTCCTCAGAAGGAAGATTGGGCAATCTACTTCAGTAGAGATACCACCTCCAAAACTCAAGGAGGGGTGGCTATGAGTCGAAGCCAACTTGACAGCAGTTAGTTTTTTTTTTTTTTTTTAAGTTACCCATGTTTTTGTTGTTGTTATGTGCCGTCCAGTCGGGCCCGACTCATAGCAACCCCTCCTTGGGTTTACGAGGCAGTATCACTACGGAAGTAGATTGCCCCCAACCTTACTTCCAAGGAGTGCTTGGTGGGTTTGAACCACCAGGCTTCTGGTTAGCAGTCAAGTGCCTTAGGCACTACGCTACCAGAGCTCCCAAGTTAGCCATAGTGGCCTTCATTCACTCTATGGAGAAATGTAGAATAAATTCAAACTGTTCAATATTTGAAGACATATCACTTTTCAATCATGGTCATTGCTTCTCTAAGAAAAGACATATTTAATTTCTTCTGGTTATAAAGTTTGAAGCATCAATTTCTCCATCAAACTGGTCTTTCTTTTTTCTGCTCTCTGGTGTTCCTCTTTTTTTCTACTCTCTGGGTGTCATCTGACAACCAAATTGAACAGCTGATATGTAGCTTCAAATCCTTTCTGTGTGTGTCCTGACCCTTTCACATCAGGCAACTTGAATTCAAGAGAGGAGTACTAGGCCAGGAAATAGAAACATGAGTTTGTGTCCCAATACTATCATTTATTAGCTCTATGATTATGAATATGTCTGATAATCTCTGAATTTTAGACTCCTCAGAAGTAAAACCACTCCTCGGAAGGAAGGTTGGGAATCTACATCCGTAGTGATACCACCTCAGAGACCTAAGGAGGAGTTGCTATGAGTTGGGTCTGACTCAACGGCACATAACAACAACGACGACAACTAAAGTAAAACTGGTGTTCACAGGCCATTAGCCACATTGTAGCCAACTAAATATTTCCAAGAAGCATTTCTTACTATGTTATTCCCTTACTTAAAATCTGTTAATGGTTTCCCATTGCTCTGAGGATGAAGATAAAGCTTCTTAGCTTGGTTTGAAAGGTCCTGAATGAATTGGCCTCAGCATCAAATCCAGGCTTATCACAGGTCATGTTTCCCTAAGCTCATTCCTTTCAGGTACTATCTCACTTCAGTCACATTGATCTTTCCTCTATATTTTACCCTTGCCATGCTACACTGGGCTTTTGTATCTATGTTCTTTTTCTCAAGGAATGTTTTTTACTCTCTTCATTCCTTAACTAACCCTTAACCAAAAACCAAACCAATTGATGTTGTGTCAAAGCTGACTCATAGCAAATCTATAGGACAGGACAGAAGTGCCCCATAGGGTTTCTATGGTTGTAAACTTTTTGGAAGCTGACTGTCACATCTTTCTCTCAGGGACCATCTGGTGCATTTGAGCTGCTCACCTTTCAGTTAGCAGCTAAGTGCTTAACCACTGCACTACCGTTGTTGTTGTTGTTATTTGCCATCGAGTCGTCCCCGACTCATAGCGACCCCTCCTTGGGTTTCTGAGGCAGTATCACTACGGAAGTAGGATTGCCCAGCCTTCCTTCCGAGGAGTGGCTGGTGGGTTTGAACCGCCAGCCTTCTGGTTAGCAGTCAAGTGCTTTAGGCACTATGCTACCAGAGCTCCTAACTGCACTAGAGCTTCTTAACTAACCCTTAGCTATCTTTAACCTTGGCTAAAGCATCATTCTCTGAGAGAATCCTTTTGTGACTTTCCAAAGTCAAATTCACTAAATACAGTGAAATCTGTGAAAGCCAGAACTCTAACAAAGAAACAAAAAATCAAACCCACTGTCATAGAGTCATTGCCGACTCATAGTAACCCTCATAGGGTTTCCAAGGCTGTATAAATCCTCATCTTCCTCCTGTGGAGCAGCTGGTGGGTTTGAACTGCTGACCTCGTTAGCAGCAAAATGCTTTACCCATTGTGCCACCAGAGCTCCTTCAGGACTCAACTAGACTGCCTTATTTTTCTGTGTCTCACTAGTTTTTCACCTTTAACAGGGTGCATTATTACCACTTTCCTATGACTCCTTTTAGTGGAAGCAGTTGAGTTTCCTTCTCTGAAAAATTTCTGTCTTACGCAGGTTCCAACTTTTTAAGTTGTACAGTAAACAGTTTTGTAGCACCAGGTACTCCCTTTAAAACACTTATCCCGTCTTCAGTTTTACTTGACTTTGTGTAAATATTTGATTGTATCTGAGTCTTCTAGTAGATTTTAAGTTAAACGAGGGCACAGACCACATATGTTTTTACCTCCACTTTTTCTAGCACCTAGCATAGTACTTGGTATGTAATCTTGTTGTTGGGGGCTGCTGAGTTGATTCTGACTTACAGTGACCCATGTGACAGAGCAGGACTGCCCCATAGGTTTCCAAGGCTGGAATCCTTAGGAGAGCAGATTGCCGGGTCTTTCTTCCTGGGAGTTGCTGGGCGGGTTCCAAATGTTAATCTTTAAGTTTGCAGCTGAATGCTGAACACTGCATAACTAGGGCTCCTTTGGTGTATAACAGGAAATCAGTAAACACTTAGTGAGTAAATTAGAGTTTAGGGCTGCCAAAACAATAATAGTAGTAGTAAGGTTTGGAGAATTTGGAAAGAAGAAAGGTGCAGGGACATGAGGCCAATATTTGCCAATGGTTTTCTCCTAAAGGAATTTGTTGATTTTTAAGACGTGGACGGTCAAAAAGTAAGAAGTTAAGCAGAAACCCACTGGAAGACAGAGTGAACTTTGTAGTAGTCTTGTGGTGTGTTCTGGTTACCTGGTGCCACTCGGACAAGAAATATACCATAAATGGAATGGCCTTAACAAACAGAGTTTATTCTTAGAATTTGGAGGCTTTGAGTCTAAGTTCAAAGTGCCAAGCTCTAGAGGCTGGGTGAAAGCCCCTCAACCTTGGGGTCCAGCTCTGCCTCCTGCTCCTGGCCCACTGGAGCTAGAGGCATTTCTTCACTTAGACAGCTGCTGCCTGCTGAGGCTGAGAAGCTCCAAGGTTGACAAGTAAAAAGGCACAGTCCCAATGTTACCAAACCACACGTTTGTCTTAACGTTAGTCCATTGTAAAGTCCCAAGGTCGGCAGAGCATAGCAGACTACTGAGCAACGACACGGCTACATGCAGGGTCCAAGCATGCCATAGGCTAGAGACCATTCTCAAAACTTCTCCTTATATACAGGAAGCAGACCACATACCCAAAGGCAGTTACTTGGCTGCTTGTGGTAGATCCCACCACGGACTTGATTGCCAGTCTCATCATGGGGAATAACTACCACCAGCTGCCCAGCCACTCAACCAGGCCCAGCCAAGTTGACATATAAACATAACTACCACATGGTGCTGAGAGAAAATTGAAGGCAGGCAGCTAACAAAAACACCTCAGGTTTGTGGCCGGAACCTTTGGAACTAGCTTTTTTCTCCCTCTTAAACCTTTGCCTCTTGAGCCTACTTAGAAGTCTTTCTGAGACTGAAACACAGTGACAGTCTGGCTTATGCTAGAGAAGTAAAGCCTGTCTTCCTTCCACCTTCCAACCTCTGCATCTTTCCCCATCATTTATTATGTCTCATTACCCTACCAGCTCATTACTTTTTGGTAGGGCCATCTTGGGCTATCAACTATGAAGAGATGGGGCATCTACTATGCCTTCTAGGATTCTGTCCAACCTATCATCTTGCCATGGTCTAGGAAATCATCTTTCTACCTGGTTGTCATTAGGAGCTCTGGTGGCATAGTGCCTAATGCATTTGTCTGCTGACCAGAAGTTTGGCAGTTCAAACCCCCCAGCCACTCTGGAAGGAAGACTTGGCAATCTACTTCCATAAACATTTACTGCCTTGGAAATCCAAAGGGGTTCACTATGGGTCAGAATCAACTCAATGGTTGAGTTTTTTTTTTTTTTTTTTTTTTACCTGGTTGTCATAGGTGACCATGAGAACAGATCAACCCATTTTCCTCCTTATAGGGGGTACTCACTTTTTCTGGAATCATCTGGTGGCCTCAAATTTTCTGTCATTCACTCATTTCTACTTACACAGATATTACACAGCTATATCTACTTCACAGACAGATCAGGTCTGATGCAGAAAACAAAAAATTTCTATGTGTCAATATCCCAGGATATAATCCACAACCATTTAAAATAACTGCCAAGAACTCTTTCATCTTTGTGTAGTAAGTTCAGGGCCTTATTTGCTAGCTCTTCTTTTTTAAAACTTTTTTCTACTCCAAAGATGATTAATTATTCTGACTAGTAGAAAAGAAAATAGAAATTGCTACCATTTTTTTAGTTTCCTTCTGGTTTTGCAGTTTTCATCTACCTTTTCTTTTTTCTTTTGCAGGAAGTGATCAGAAGAGGTGGAAAGAAAAAAAAGTATTAAAATAAAAGAAGAGCAAAGAATCTGAATAATTCACCAAATGAAAAACATATGAATTAAACTCTGAACAATCAAGGGCATTTTATAATTTTATGCCTCTTAACACCTTTGGTTATTTTGTAAAATCATGACTATTCTTAATACTATTCCTTTTGGGAATCAGATGTTGGTTCTTTTAGTATAGTATTAAAAGTACTCATTATTACCTTTCATCTTCAAAATGAAAGTGGGTGCTTATTTTAACTTTTC
Source organism: Orycteropus afer afer (assembly GCF_000298275.1). NCBI lineage: Eukaryota > Metazoa > Chordata > Mammalia > Tubulidentata > Orycteropodidae > Orycteropus > Orycteropus afer. The sequence goes on from NW_006921589.1 coordinate 17,242,100, forward strand.
TCAAAATAAGTAGTCTTATTCATACTCTGTCTAGAAAAACATAATACTTGGCAGTTTCAGAAAATTAATATATGTACAATCAGATCATGATAAGAAATTAACTCCAGGATCATACATGTAAAAAGACATGAATCATTTGATTTGTTTAGAGTGAAAATTGAGATTTCTCAGAAATCCTGTAACTTAGACAAGGGTTAGCTCCAGGTATGATGGTTAAGGTGGTCAATTAGCCTCTAATATGGTCCCATCTTCTCTTTCCCTAATTGAACTTTTCATCTCCTCATCTGGGTCTTCTCATTGCTGCAAAACTTACTCAAGGATATGACCAGATCTGAACCATTCCTCTATTATCATCTCTCATGAACAGGCCTAAGCCCTCATACCCCCTATAAGTTGGTTAAAAGCAGCACCTTGAGACAAACCAACGCAAAACCAAACCCACTGCCAGCGAGTTGGTTCCGACTCATAGCGACCCATCCTTGGGTTTGCGGGGTGGTATCACTACGGAAGTAGATTGCCCAATCTTCCTTCCAAGGAGTGGCTGGTGGGTTTGGTGGATTTGAACCACCAGCCTTCTGGTTAGCAGTCAAATGCCTTAGGCACTATGCCACCAGAGCTCCCAGCTTCAGACAGGGAGTTGGGAAATAACTCAAGCTTCTATGACAAAATAAGAAAAATGCAAATGAAAAAGCTTTGTATTTTCTTATGTTCTTTGTAGTTTTTATTTGCATATTGGTTACCTGAAAAAATAAATAGTAATTTTGCCACAAATGATACCCTGTTTAAGAATTTATAAAAATGCAACTTCATATTTAAGCTCTGTCTCATTCTTCTTATTTTATGAATGGAGCAGCCTCAAAACTTGTCAAATAAACCAATTAATATTCACATTAAATATTTGGTTGGCAAAATAATTGTCAGGTGCTAAATTGTTCCCAAGATTAAAATACTCTCATCTTCTCTCAAATTTGGCTCTTCATTCAGGAGCTCAAGAGTAAATAAATGAGTTTGGGAATGATAATTCCACATACACAAAGCTCTATCATAGATCCTCTGTTCCAACCATCTTTCAATTTTCTCCTGGTGAAAATTTATACCTGGTCTCACTGTCCTTACTTAACATATTGGAATTCACCCTCAGATCATCTATTTGCATGGCTTATCTGAGAAGGACAGTGTGGAAATATTTATGACTCATTTTGTAGGCCAGAAAAAGATTGAATACCTTGTGTTATGCAAAACATATACTCAACTATGTTGCTAATATAGCATATGCCTGGACTGTCAATCTTCTAAAATATAGCTTTGTACTTCTTATTTCTTAGTACATAATTAAAGTAATGGGTATAAGTGACAGAATTTAGTGACAGCTTTCAGATTTGTATTGTCAAGGAATGGCTGTCTAGAAGACAGTTGATTCCTAGCATCATAAATAAGGAAATGTAGAAACTCTTTCATCACAACTATCCCAGTTTCTTCCTCATTTTATTTTCTTTTATGATTACTTTGATGGTAACTGTTTTCCAAGTAGGCTAGAGTAGATTCAAAGAGCACAGATAAAGACTTGCAAATATTGACCATTTATTTTAATTCATGCATATTGAATTTACCAGCTGGGGGTCTCTGACCCTTTAGCCACTTGGTAAGTTATTCAATATTTAGGAAGTTTTGCTCGTAAACCATATAATATTAAAGGGCCTAATATACTATTCTCCACATCAGTTAGTATTATTGCTTTTGCACTATAATGATGATAATAATGAGATATCAAAATTTCAAAAATAAAGAGTCAATGAGTTTCATTGCTTCCTGAATTGACTCAAATGTCTTCTTCTCTTGCAAAATGGTTGATCCTGCTTGGTAGGAAGCACAGGCAAACATTGACATTGCTGAATTTCCTGTGCTATGGGAAAGTATAGTGCACATTCAAGCAGGCCTAGAATGTTACCATATATAAAGCACTGAACAAATATGCTGCAAAAGACATCTTTAAATATGTCATTTTGAAGACTAGGGTGTGCCTGAACCAAGTGATGGTATTTCCATTAGCCTCGTGTGCATGTGAAAACTGGACAATGAATAAGGAAGACTGCAGAAGAATCGATGCATTTGAATTAAGGTGTTGGTTAAGAATACTCTGAGATGCAAGGATGGCAAGGATGGCATGTACTTTGGTCACGTTATCAGGAAGGATTTATCCCTGGAGAAGAGATTATGCTTGGTAAAGTAGAAGGCCAGTGCAAAGGGGAAGACCCTCAATGAGATGGGTGTCACAGTGGAAGTCTGTCTGACTTCTTCCTTCATTACCATATAAGCTTGAGCACGGTAGAGATTGTGACGATGGTGCATTGCTTCATTCTGTTGTTCATGGGGTGGCTGTAAGTCAAAACTGATTCAATAGCACCTAACAACAATAATCATGAAATAAAAGTTTAAAGAATTGACATGGACATAGATTAACAGTCTTTTCTATTTGTACTGGGCCTAGATACTTTTTAGAAAAAATGTTGGTATTTTAAAACACTTCTTATAAAATTGTGCTACCATTATGACTTGAACTAAGATTTACACACTAGAACTGTATAATGTGCATATAAGTTATGCCCTATACAATTTTACTTCTTAAATTAGCTTATATGGAACAGCATGCCAGAAAGATATACCATACTGACTGTTACTGTAATTAAAATAATTTTCATTTCAAATTCAGTGACTCTTTTTGGAATACATAGGAGCAATGGTGGCATAGTGTCTATGGCATTTGACTACTATCCAGAAGGCTGGCAGTTCAAACCCACTAGCTACTCCTCAGAAGGAAGGTTGGGCAATCTACTTCCATAGAGATACCACCTTGGAAACCCAAGGAGGGGTCGCTATGAGTTGGGATGGATTCGATGGCAATGAGTTTTGGTTTTTATTTTTTATTTATTTTTTTGTTTTTTCTAATACAATAGGAGAATTATCATAGTAATTCCTTGACATTAAAAGTGTTCTGAATAAAACAAAATGAGTAGCTAAAGACAGTTTGAACCTTAATTCAAAACATCCTGGCCTTTCAAACACAGCTGACTGATATAGTTTTACTATACTTTATAAAAGAATGAAGAGTTTCTTATGTTTGAATTTCAATGTAAGGGTTAAGAATCTAATGGATGATGGATTAGAACAAAAGACTCAGCTAAATTCAATAGTATTCGTTATCTAAAAAAAAATAAATAACCTTAAGACATTTGAGAGGCAATGCATATTCATAAACCATTGAGAAATGTCTAATTTAAGAATGGCACAATAATAAATGTATATAGTCAGATGTTGTTGTTGTTGTTGTT
>NW_006921589.1:17249173-17275002 GCF_000298275.1 Orycteropus afer afer
AGGGGTCGCTATGAGTCGGGGCCAACTCGACGGCACATAACAACAACAACAACAACATTGTGATTGCATATGCAGGTAGACTATAGGTCTTACGTAAATCACAGAGACTTAAAAAAATCTAAGTATTTTTAAAAGGAAGTTATAGTTGACTTACATTCAAATAAACAAGCAAACAAACAAACTCATTACTTGAAAGTAAATTTTGAGTGTAGAGGCCAGATAGTAATTTAGTTACAGTAGTGACTGGAAGATGAGTAGACTAGATGACAAGTACTGGCGATTCTTTAAAAAATGCTCAATTCTGAAAGAGAGGAAGCCAATATAGTGGCAGCTGCAGGATGATATGATATAAAAGTGTGTGTATTTTGATGTTTTGTTTTAGTGAAGGGTTGTCTTGGTTTGCTAACAAAAACCACATATATTGATGGAAATAATCTAGAGGAGAGAAATTTAATGAAGATAGAAGATAAGAAAAAGATAGGTCAAAGTCTGAGACTGTTAGAGTGAATGGGATTCAGACTTCATTTACCTGAAGGAAGGGTTCCACCATCTGAATAAAAAAAGCACTGGCAAGATGCAAGGAAGTTTTGGGGATGTGATAGGAGGACATTGAGACCTCCAGTACAATTTGGACTTTTACTAAAATGAAAAGAGCAATACAATCAGATAAGTAACAGAACTACAGGAGTACATGCAGAATTGTGAGGAGAGAAGTAAACATTTACAACAGTCCCTTCAGACTTGGGAAACTGAACTGAATTGAAAAACTGAGGTTGCTAATCAATGTGAGGCAAAATTACTGACACTGGTAGATACCAGAATTTTTGTAGCATGTCAGGCTTGCTAAAATAAAATTCCTGTATGTATTCTCACAGCAGTGAAATGAGAGGCACAATTAATGCTCTTTCTAAATGAGAAAACTAAAGCTCAGCGAGGTCAAATGGAATATCCCATAGTCAGAGCAGTGAATGGTGCACAGATATAGAAGTGCCTCCACCTACAGCCATGGGATTCCTCTGCAATCTCATCTTATGTGCTAAGACTGCGGGCCACTGCAAATCAGTTCTTATTTCAATTCTGTTCTCTGCTTTGAAAGCTGTTCTGTTTTGTTTTGCTTTCTTTATTCAATGGTGACATTTTAATCACCTAAAAAATAATTCCTGAGAATTTCTCTTGAAGAATACTGCTTTGGTGGTTTGAAGGGGGGAGGAAAAAAAGTGTTTGGGCTGGGAAGGCACTGAGTATTCAAATAAGTTTGAGAAAAGTTGGTTTCCTATGCTCCACAAAATGCTTCAAGTCTTTAATATGTTAATGAGTGATTTGACTTCAACAGGGTGACATTATATGTGCAATATTTTCAAAACATTTATTCATGAACTTCTTTATTTTTTCTTTTTCATTAAACCTCTTGTGGGATTTATTTCCCACAGAATACAGTTTGGGAAATGTGGCTAACATTCTTACACGAGCTCCTAATCCTTTTCATTAAATGATAAGAACTTGTGCTACACATGCTTAATTTATGTATTAAAATTATAGATTTTAGAAAACCTATACCGGTATTATAAAAAAAAATATGGTTTAAAATATCAAATGTATATTTAAGAATTAACATGTACTTTATGTTTAGGATTAGAATGGACACATTTTATTGTTCCATTCAAGTTCCAGATTCATACAACTAACCTTATTATTGAGAGAACACTAATTTAATCCCTTTTACATGGTTTAATACTCTTATTTTGTATATCCCTTAAGCTGTTGTCAAACAGTTTTCCCTAAACTTTATGATTATCTACTGAGTAGTTGACCCCAACATACCATTTCATTCTTCAAAGCTACTTTGTATAAGCAAACAGAAAATGTATTAAAGATCAATGATAGTATTTGCTTGCCACTTTTCCCCAAATGTCTCATGATCCAAAAAGAAGGAATATATAGAAAGGATTTACATTTTTTCAAACTTTTCTTTTCTCCAAAGAGACTCTGGTTTTTCAATAGAGAGTTTAAAAACAAACACAAAACTCAATAAGGGTTTAGATTTGGAAAGAAGCCTTGACTATAAGGACTGTTATATTAGTTCTGCTCTAGAAGAAACTTGGCAATCAAAACCACTCGAAACCCATGAACACTTGTTTAATATTTTAACACTTATTGCCATGTCCACACCACTGAAAACTTATTGCTAAATTAACCACAATTGGAGACCATTTAAAACTGCTTCTAAAAAAAAATCAGTGATAATTAAACCACCAGAGACTTCTCAGTGGATACTTAAGTGCTATGAAAATCTAAAATAGTATTTCTAATTTAGCTGAGTACAGAATAGATTAAAGAAAAGTATCCAGGCAGCTGCTGGATGATGAGTTACAGTGAGGCAAGAAAGATCAGAACAGGCAAAAGAAAGTGATTGAAGACATCTTGATGTGTAACTTCAACTGAGATGGAATAGTCCGAATTGGACCAGAACAAAATTGTGAAGAGACAAAGAATATTGTTCTATGTCTTGTTGTTGTTGTTATGTGCCATCGAGTCCGACCCGACTCATAGCGACCCTTTCTTGGGTTTCTGAGGCAGTATCCCTACGGAAGTAGATTGCCCAACCTTCCTTCCGAGGAGTGGCTGGTGGGTTTGAACCGCCAGCCTTCTGGTTAGCATTCAGATGCCTTAGGCACTATGCTACCGGAGCTCCCTATGTCTTAGGCTACTTTCATTCTTCTATTCTTGTGTATGCACATATTTAAACACTTGTTGTTGTTATTGTTGTTAGGTGTCATCGAGTCATCTCAGACTCATAGCGACCCTGTGTACAATAGAATGAAACACTGTCCAGTCCTGTGCCAGATTCATGATCCCTGCTATACCTGAGCCCATCATTGCAGCCAATTTGTCAATCCATCTCGCTGAGGGCCTTCTCCTTCTTTTTTGGCTCTCCACTTTACCAAGTAGATATCTCTCTCCAGGAAATGGTTCCTTCTGACAACATGACCAAAGTAGGTAAGACGAAGCCTGGCCATTCTCGTTTCCAAGGAGGACTCTGGCTGCACCTCTTACCAGTCAGATCTGTCAGTCCTTTTAGCAGTCCATGGTACTCTTAGCATTCTTCTCCAACACCACAGCTCAAAAGCATCAACTCCTCTTCACTCTTCCTTATTCATTGCCTAGTTCTCACATGTGTAAGAGGTGACTGAAAATACCATGGCTTGGGTTAGGTGCACCTTAGTCTTCAAGGAGATATCTTTGCTCCTCAGCACTTGAAAGAGGTCTTTTGCAGCAGATTTACCCAATACAATATGTTGTCGTATGCCTTGACTGCTGCTTCCATTAGTATTGATTGTAGAACCAAGTAATGCAAACTCTCTGAGAACTTCAATCTTTTTTCTATTTGTCGTGATGCTGCTTACTGGTCCAGTTGTGAAGATTTTTGTTTTCTTTCTATTGAGATGTAATCCATAATGCAGACTGTAGTAACAATCAATCTTCACCAGTTAGTGCTTCAAGTCATCCTCACTTTCAGCAAGGAAAGTTGTGTCATCTGTGTGTCACAAGTTGTTAATGAGGCATCCTTCAATCCTGATGCCATATTCTTCTTCATATAATCCAGCTTCTTGGATTATTTGTTCACCATACAAATTGAATAAGTATGGTGAAAGGATAGAACCCAGAAATACTCCCCTTCTGATTTCAAACCATGCAATAGAATCCCCTTGTTCTATTTGAATGACAGCCTTCTGATCGATGTACAGCTTCCTCATGAGTACAATTACGTGTTCTGGAACTCCCATGCTTCTCAATGCTATCCTTAATTTGTTATGATCCACACATTGAATGTTTTGCATAGTCAATAAAACATAAGTAAACATTTTTCTGGTAGTCTTTGCTTTCAGCTAAAATCCATCCGACATCAGCAATGATATCTCTTGTTCCACGTTCTCTTCTGAATCCAGCTTGCATTTCTGGAAGCTCTCTGTTTATATACTGCTGCAACCATTTTTAAATTATCTTCAGTAAGATTTTATCTGTATGTGATATTAATGATATCATTCAATAACTTCCACATTCTGTGGGATCATTCTTTCTTTTTTCTTTGGAATGGGTACAAATATGGATCTCTTTCAGTCAGCTGGCCAGGTAGCGTCTTCCAAATCTCTTGGCATAGCCAAGTGAGTACCTCCAGCAGGGCATCTGTTTTATAAAACATCTCAGTGGTATTCTGTAAATCCCTGGAGCCTTGTTCTTCACCAATTTTTTCAGTACAGCCTTGACTTCTTCCTTTAGTACCATTGGTTCTTGATCAAATGCCACCTCCTGAAAAGGATGAAGATTCACTAATTCTTTTTGGTACATTGACTCTGTGTATTCCTTCCATCTTCTTTTGATGTTTCCTGCATCTTTCAATATTTTGCCCATAGAACCTTTCAATATTACAATTCAAGGCTTAAATTTTTCCTTTAGTTATTTTATCTTGAGAAATGCTGAGTGTGTTCTTCATTTTGGTTTTGTATTCCAGGTCTTTGCACATTTCATTATAGCAATTGGCTTTGTCTTCTCAAGGTACTCTTTGAAAACTGTTCAGCTCTTTTATATTGTCATTTCTCCCATTTGCTTTAGCTACTCTCCACTCAAGGACAACTTTCAGAGTCTCTTCTGACACCCATTTTGGTCTTTTCTTCCTTTCTTATCTTTTTAATAACCTCTTGCTTTCTTCATGGATGATGTTCTTGATGTCATCCCACAATTACTCTAGTTTTTGGTTATCAGTGTTCAGTGCATCAAATCTATCATTTAGGATGTCTCTAAATTCAGGAGGGATATTATTAAAGTCATATTTCGGCTCTCATGGACTTCTTTTTAATTGTCTTCAACTTCAACCTGAATGTGTATATGAGCAGTTGATGGTCTGTTCCACAATCAGCTCCTGACCTTGTTTGGGCTGAAGATATTGAACTTCTCCATCACCTCTTGCCACAGATGTAGTCAGTTTGATTATTGTGTATTCCATCTGGCAAAGTCCACATGAATAGCTGCTGTTTATGTTGTTGAAAAAGGCATTTGCAATGAATAAGTCATTGGTCTTCCAAAATTCTATCATGCGATCTCCAGCATTATTTCTATCACCAAGGCCATATTTTCCAACTACTAGTGACTCTTCTTTGTTTCCAACTTTTGCATTCTAGTCACCAATGATTATCAGTACATCTTGATTGCATGTTCAGTTAATTTCAGACTGCAGAAGTTGGCATAAATCTTCAGTTTTCTCATATTTGGCTTTGGTGGTTGGCACATAAATTTGAATATTAGTAGTATTAACTGCTCCTCCTTGTAGGCACATGGATATCACTGACAACATTGTACTTCAGAATAGATCTTGAAACAGTCTTTGTGATGATGAATGTCACACAATTCCTCTTCAATTTGTCATTCCCAGTATCATAGGGTTGTCTGATTCAAAATGGCCAAAACCAGTCTATTTCAGCTCACTGATGCCTAGGATATCAATCTTTATGTGTTCCATTTCATTTCTGACAACTTTTAGTTTTCCTAGATTCATAATTTGTACAATCCATATTCTGATTATTAATGGATGTTTGCATCTGTTTCTACTCATTCTGAGTTGTGCCATATAGTCATTGGAGTCCTGAAAGCTTTACTCCATCCATATTATTAAGGTTGGCTCTATTTTGAAGAGTTAGCTCTTCCCCAGTCATATTTTTAGTGCCTTGTGACCTGATTGGTTCATCTTCCAGCACTATATCAGACAATGTTTCAGGGCTATTCATAAAGTTTTCCAGTAATTTCTATTAAATTACTATTAAAGATTTCTATTAAAGAACCCTGGTGGTGCAATGTTAAGAGGTCAGCTGCTAACAATAAGGTCAGCAATTTGAATCCACTGCCTACTCCACAGTAGAAGAGACCTGGTATTCCACTCCTATAAAGATTTCAGCCTCAGAAACCCTATGGGGCAGTTCTCCTCTGTCTTATATGACAACAACAGTGAAACAAATTGACAAACAAAATGAAGTTTTGCAATAGTATCTCCAACAAAATACCAACTAGGGTTCCCTTCATTTTATTTTCCAGGAGAGATACCAGATATCCTCGTAGACACTTCAATATGGAGGCAATGATAATTCTCAGCATTTCAGTTGTACTTATTAAACAAACATAGCAGTGATTAGTCATTCTTATTGGTGAATATGATGTAAGATGATATCAGTGAGAAAGCATATAAATCACAGCAGTCAAATTTTTTTAAATGTTTGATAAAATGTCAAGATTCACACTAAATGTCAAGATTTGGATTAATAGAGACCAATTATTAACCCAAATGAAATGGGATTGCTTGCATAAAGTGTTGTTTTATTTCCAACTTCAACGTGAACTAATAAGTCAGTGAATATATTGAAGGAATTTTAAATCTATTTTTAGATTATACTGCATGCATTTTTAAGTGCTCTACATAATCATAGTGATTAATATGGCCCTTCTAATTTAATAGCATTCAATTGCTTAGCTTTTGGTGCAAAAACATTTTTTTGTTGTTGTTCAGTGACACAGCAAACAGGAAAAACTATTCAGAATCAGATTTTTCATCTGTCTTAATAAAGTAAATATGATACAAAAAGGAGAGAGAAGATAAATTAATTTAAATAGAAAAACTTTACCTATGGAAATTGAGAAATGATCTGAAAGCCATCACTTTGGTATTAATAACAGTGGATTTGTCTACACAATCAATAGTACTGACAGCTGATGGTCAAGAGTTCGACAAGATGTAAGAAGCAAAGATAAATTTTATTATATACATCCTTTAGGAATCTGAAGGAGCTCTGGTAGCTTAGTGCCTAAGGCAGTTGACTGCTAACCAGAAGGCTGGGGGTTCAAACCCACCAGCCACTCCTCAAAAGGAAGATTGGGCAATCTACTTCTGTAGTGATACCACCTCAGAAACCCAAGGAGGAATCACTATGAGTTGGATCCAACTCGACGGTGGTGGGTGGGTAGGAATCTGAGAGAGACTGGCTATATGCATGAAAATACAGACCAAATAAAAAATCAATTAAACAGCAAAAGGGTCTGATAGATCTATTGATCATGTACTGTGTACCAAGCACTGGACTTGGCATGATGAATAGGATGAATAGGAACTGAGCTCCACACCAAACAAGCCCAAGATATGATTAGAAATATTAATCAAATGTAATCACAAATGATAATACATGAAGACAGCATGAATAGTATTAAACTCAATATTCCATGGGAATATTTCAGGGAAATTAACTCTGAAGACTGAAGGGTTGTTCAAATTCAAAATTCAAAATTCAAAATTTCCAATAAAAAAGAACTGTAAGACCTTTAAGACATTTACTTCTTTTTGCTCTCCATTAGATCAGAATCTCTGTGAGAGCTAACATAGCACTTAATACCCTTTCTTTTATGTCAGAGATAGCCCAATATTGAATGAGAAAATGAAAGTGTCCTTGAGAAAGAAATCACAATAGTATTTAATTCTTTCTGCAAGATCATCATGTGGGAAAAACATCTATCTATCTACCTACAAATATGCATATGTATATACACACAGTGAAATGTGTGAGAGCCAAAACCCAATGGGACCTCCTTGTTTTTCCAGGTCTGACAAGTTTTCCACCTTTGACAAGGTGCATTCTAACTATTTTTCTATCATTTGTTTTAATGGAAAATATTTTAGCTTTTCTTTTCTGACAGGATTTTGCCTTACAAAGGCTCCAGCTTTTGCATATTTTCTATATTTGTTGTTCTTGTTGTTAGTTGCCATTGAGTTGATTCTGACTCATGGAGACCCCAGGTGTATGGAGCAGAATTGCTCCAATGGATTTTCAAGGCTGTGACCTTTCAGAATCAGATCACCCGTTCTGTCTTCTGAGGCAACTCTGGGTGAGTTTTGCCAACCTTTTGGTTAGCAGTCAAGTTTTTAATCCTTTCCACCACCCAGGAAATCAAGTGATATATATTTATAAATACATATATTATGATTCAGTGGAAATTTCATTTAGAATATGAGAGTCCATGCCCCACCTGAAGCTATCTCATGTACTTACTTTTATCATTTAATCTCCCTGAGCCTCAGTCTCCTCATGTATAAATTAGGCTAAAACCTGCATATCCTACTTCTTAAGGAAGCAGTAAGGCTTTGAAAAGATCTTTATTTCAAAAAATATACACACTCACATCTTCAACCTTTAATTCCACTTACCTCATTGTTTTTTGTTTTTTTTTTTAACTGAAAGTGCTTTGTAATTTTTTGACAGGTATTACAGAACAAACTAAAACAAAGGAATCCTTTAAAGTTAGTGATATAATCATTTTGAATTGTTACGTATGTTGTTATTAGGTGCCACTGAGTGGTCTCCAATTCATAGTGGCCCTATGCACAACAGAACAAAACAATGCCTGGTCCTGTGACATCCGTACAATCTTTGCTATGCTTGAACCCATCATCTCAGCCACTGTGTCAATCATCTCATTGAGGGTCTTCCCTTTTTTCTCTGACCCTCCACTTTACCAAGCATAACATCTTTCTTCAGGGAATGGTCCCTTTTGATAATATGATCAAAGTTGTAGTTGTTGTTCAGTTCCATCGAGTCATCTCTGACTATAGTGACCCTATGCACAGCAGAATGAAACACTGCCTGGTCTTCTGCCAGCCTCACAATCCTTGCTGTACCGGAGCTCATCATTGTAGCTGCCATCAATCCACCTTGTTGAGGGCCTTCCCTTTCTTCACTGACCCTTCACTTTACCAAGCATGATATCCTTCTCCAGGGAATGGCTCCTCCTAAGAACATGACCAAAGTAAGTGAAACGAAGTCTGGCCATTCTCACTTCCAAGGAGCATTCTGGCTCCACTTCTCCCAGGACAGATTTGTTAGTCCTTTTAGCAGTCCATGGTATTTTCAGCATTCTTTTCCAACACAACTCAAAAGCAACTCTTCTTTGGTCTTCCTTATTCATTGTCCAGCTCTCATATGCATATGAGGCGATTAAAAATACCATGGCTTGGGCTAGACACATCTTAGTCTTCAAGGAGACATCTTTGCTCTTCATCACTTGAAAGAGGTCTTTTGTAGCAGATTTGCCCAATGCAATATGTAATCTGATGCCTTGACCACCACTTCTATTGGTGCTGATTGTAGAACCAAGTAATATGAAGTCTCTCACAACTTTAATCTTTTCTCCATTTATCATGATACTGCTTATTGGTCCAGTTGTGAGGATTTTTGTTTTCTTTATATTGAGTTATAATCCATACTGCAGACTGTAGTCTTCAATCTTCATCAGTAAGTGCTTCAAGTCATCCTCACTTTCAACAAGCAAAGTTGTGCCATCTGTGTATCACAGGCTGTTAATGAGTCTTCCTCCAATCTTGATGCCATGTTCTTCTTCATATAATCCAGTTTTATGGGTATTTGCTCAGCATACAAATTGAGTAAGTCTGGTGAAAGGATACAACCCTGAAGCACTCCCCTTCTGATATTAAACTATGCAGTAGTATCCCTTTGTTCTGTTTGAGTGCCATCCTTTTGACCTATGTACAGCTTCCTCATGAGTACAATTAAGTGTTCTGGAATTCCATTCTTCTCAATGTTATCCATAATTTGTTATGATCCACATATCGAATGCTTTGCATAGTCAATAAAACATAAGTAAACATCTTTTTGGTATTCTTTGCTTTTAGCAAAGTACATGAGACCAAGTCTGGCTGCCCTGGATTTTAAGGAGCATTCAGCTGTACTTCTTCCAAGACAGATTTGTTTGTTCTTCTGACAGTCAATGGTATTTAGCATATTTTGCCAACACCACAATTCAAATGCATCAGTTCTTTTTCAGTCTTCCTTATTCATTCTCCAACTCTCATGTGCACGTAAGGCTACCATGGCTTGAGTCAGGAGCACGTAAGTCTTCAGAACAACATCTTTGCTCTTTAACACTTTAAAGGGGTCTTTTGCAGTAGATGTGTCCAATGAAATACACTGTCTGACTTCTTGACTGCTGCTTGCATGGGCACTGACTGTGGACTCAAGTAAAATGAAATCACTAATAACCTCAGTCTTTTCTTGATTTATCATGATGTTGATTATTGTTCCAGTTTTGAGGATTTTTGTTTCCTCTCTGTAGAGGTATAATCCATATTAAAGCCTGTAGTCTTGGATCTTCATCAGTAAGTTCTCCAAGTCTTCTTCACTTTCAGCAAGCAAGGTTGTGTCTTCTGTGTAACATAGGCTGTTGATTAATCTTCCTCCAATCTCGATGCCATCTTCTTCTTCATTTAGTCTAGCTACTTGGATTATTTGCTCAGCATACAGATTGAATAAACATGGTGAAAGGATACAACTCTGACACACACTTTTCCTGATTTTAAACCATGTAGCATCCCCTGTTCTGTTATATTTGGGACCAAACAATTCCTCTTAGATGCTCTCTGATAAGGTGCCACAATTCTGCAGATTAAATATTCAGTCTCTTTTTGATAAAAAATCAGTTTCTCTCTTTCTACAAGATTGAGATCATAGCCTCTCTTTCATATAAGTTTTCTCCAGGTCTCTACTTTTCCATCTCCAACAAATTTTATTTATTATTCAGGTTTGTCTTGCATTATCAAAATTAAATCTCACTATACAGACAGCAGATCCTCTAATATAAAAGGGATTATATTGGAGGTGACGTAAAAGGATCTTATCTATATGATTTTTCATATTATTCAGTTTTAATCTTTTTGTTAAGATCCCTCTTTTTAACTCACAAACAATGGTAGACCTAAAAGAAACCAAATAACTCAAAATAAATTAAGAAAACAGAAAAAAATAAAATCCTATTTTATTAGCTATCTAACATCTTGGAAGGAAGAAAACTAAAGCTCATAGTTGGTTTTTTTTTTTTTTTTTTTTCCAAACTAAAGAGTACTATTAGAACTTAGAATACCAAAAAAAATCAAGTATAAGTAATAAAATAAATTCATAGACTTTGAAATGAGATAGTATTTCATTTTTGGCACATATTACACTAATGTAAATCGGGGTGCTATAATTTAGTAAGCAGGAAGCTTTCCATCAATTTGACAGTGTTATTAGCCTCTGAAGAGGTGAAAACACAGAGGAGGTCAGTTATTGTAGAAAGCATGCCTCTGTTACCTATTTTTTCTCCCATAATAAAATGCACTATGGAATTGTTTTCTGAAAGTATTTTGGGGATTTTAAACACTAATCTAAATTTTTATTAAATTTTGTTTTTTCTTGGTTTGTTTTGACCTTGATATGACACACAATAATCACAGGAGGAAAAAGCCCTTCAATAAACAAATTCAAGAATAGTTTTTCTTATGACCAACCTACAAATGGGAAGTTGCCCAAATGATGTGATTTCAAATGTTCTGAAAAACTAATCCAATTCAGAAATGCTCTTTCCAATAGCAGGCCTGATGTCTGAAAGTACACAGCTAAAGACTCGTCACCTTAATGTAAAATATTGCCTTCTGGTTGGATTTCAATATTCCTGAGTCGGAAACACTTAGAGGTGTTTAGAGTCATTTATAAGGTACACTGGAAGGTATCAGTTCCTTCCACGGGGAAGATCCAGACAGGGGAGGAGGTGGGGGAGGATGAGCACTCTAGGTAATAACAGGGCCAGATGTGAAAACTGAAGAAGAAAAGAAGAAAGCCTGGAAGGGGTGGCATCAAATTTTAGCTTCCATGTTTTCATTTGTATTAAATTGAGGTTGTCTTATATTCATTAGGGCTCTTCATCAAAAGCAAGTTATTTTTCAGTGAATGACAGGGAAAGAAAATATAGTCTAGATTCTTACAGTCCATTTCTCTCCCAATAAGGGAGAATAATTAGATGAATGCTAACGATTGTTTTGCATAAGAAAAAGCACTAAGGAAGGGAGATGAAAATGGAATATTTGAGGAACTGATGATCCAAGGGGAAGAGATATCCAAGGAGGATCTTTAAGAAGTTTTGCTCAGTTTCATATGATGTATGTAATGTCCTCCCTGTTGCTACCTTTTCAAGAGGCAATTCTATTGACGCGAGTATTATCTTTCAAGACTTTTTAGTGTGACATTTTTAGAGACAGGTCTTCAGACAGCACCAAAAAGGCTTACTTTTATTTGTATTAGAAATATTATTCTATTGTAGATGACGTATACCTAGTAATAATGCATACAATGAGGCAGTGATTGTAAACAAACCAACCACCTGTGTGTAACCTGTGTACCACTACATGTGTAAGTATTTTCTTGTGTTTTAGATTTCAGTATTGCAAAATTATAAATTGCTACATATTTATAAGACTTCTTCTCCAAGAGAAAGAAGTATTGCCACCTTGAAGGGAACTAAATAGTGTCCTCAAATAAAAACATGAGTTAGGAAAGAAACAAGGTTAAGAGTGCATAAATTATTCTTCTTTGCAAATGCACAAAGAGATAAATGCTTTCCCTAATCCTGAAATGAGAGCTCTAATAGCATAATGCCTAATGCACTTGACTGCTAATCAGAAGGCTGGCAGTTCAAACCTCCTAGCCACTCCTCAGAAGGGAGGTTGAGCAATCTACTTCCCTGGTGATATCACCATGGAAACCCAAGGAGGGGTTGCTATGAGTCGGGTCTGACTTGACAGCACATAACAACAACAACACAATCCTGAAATACAAAGTCAATAGGATTCTCCTAGGGAATTTGAGATTTTCCAAAAGATAAGAGTTTGGATCTACATTTATAAAGGAATAAGTAGATTTAGGAAGGTTATAAATCAACTAATTAAATTAAAAGGAGAGAATGGGAGAAAGGGGATAAAAAGCCAGGAACTGGACAGAAGAACAGTCAGCTGCAGGGATCCAGGTGAGGAGAGAGAACCCAGGCACACCCAAAGCAGCAGGACAGGAGAGTGGGAGAAAGAGGATTAAAAGCCAGGAACCCGGACAGAGGAGCAGTCAGCCGCAAGAGTCCAGGTGAGGAGAGAGAACACAGGTATGCCCAAAACAGCCGGATGGGAGAGCAGGAGAAAGGGGATAAAAAGCCAGGAACCCAGACAGAGGAGCAGTCAGCTGCAGGGATCCAGGTGAGGAGAGGGAACCCAGGCATGCCCAAAGCAGCAAGGCAGGAGAGCAGGAGAAAGGGGATTAAAAGGCCCAGCAACCTGGACAGAGGAGCAGTCAGCTGCAGGGACCCAGGTAAGGGTGGTATGACAGGTTTCCAAAAGGGAGGCAAACTTCTCTGTCAGTTTGTCCTACCCTGGTGACGTGTTGATGTGAGTTTTGAGGCTGAGCCACTGGTGTTTCAAACCCAGCAGGATGCACATGGTGCACAGGTATCAGCCCAGCTTACAGACTGAGACAGACTAGGAAGAAGGAAGAGGCCAACCTGAGATACACAGGTGATACAACTTCTCTTGCTGAAAGTGAGGATGACTTGTGAAGGTTGAAGAATACAGTCTGCAGTATAGATTATGTCTCAATATAAAGAAAACAAAAATCCTCACAATTGGACCAATGAGCAGCATCACAATAAATGGAGAGAAGATTGAGGTTGTCAAAGAATTCACGATGCTTGGTTCTACAGTCGATGCCAATGGAAGCAGCAGTCAGGGCATTAGTCAACATGTGGCATTGGGAAGGTCAACCGTGAAGGAACTGTTTCAAGTGCTGAGGAGCAAGGATGTTTCCTTGAGGACTAAGGTGCACCTGACACAAGCCAGGATATTTCCAATCACCACATATGCATGTGAGAGCTGGATAATGAATAAGGAAAACTGAAGAAGAGTTGATGCTTCTGAGTTGTGGTACTGGCGAAGAATGCTGAAAGTACCATGGACTACTAAAAGAACTAACAGATCTGTCCTGGAGGAAGTGCACCCAAAGTGCTCCTTGGAAGCGAGAATTGCAGACATCATCTCACCTATTTTGGTCATGTTGTCAGAAGGAACCATTCCCTGGAGAAGGATTTCATGCTTGGTAGGGTGGAGGGTTGACGAAAGAGGGGGAGGCCTTCAACGAGATGGATTGACATGGTGGCTGTGATGATGGGCTCAAGTATAGTAGGCATCATGGATCTGGCATGGGATCAGGCAGGGTTTCGTTCTGCTGTGCATGGGGTCGCTATGAGTCGGAAATGACTCAACAGCACCTAACAATAACATAACCAATCAACCAATATCAGATTCTACATGGCAGAGAAAATATTAAATCCAGATAACAGTGAAGAGCCATAAAAGAAAAAATGTATAACTATTTAAGAGGAACAGATACACTCAACAATCAGGAATGCATATACATTTCAAGCAGGTAAAATAGAAAAATAAGCAGAGTGTTACAATCAGAGAGACTTAAGACAGCTGCAAGGATATCCCAAAGGATAGGCTAATTTGTAATTTATGGAGACATCCTGTGGTAAATATGAGTCTCTTTCACCAAAAAGCAGAGAGACTGGCCAAAGAGCGTGTAAAGGAAAGCCAGTGTAGAAATGGATATTAGATCATTAGGTTCATGCCTAGCTCCTTGGAGTAGTAAACTAAAGTCTATTTTCATGCAAGAGTTCCACGGACAGGATGAGTAAAGGAAAGGAGGCTGGCATGCCTAAAATACTGTTTCAATTAAGAAATCAGGAATTTGAGTATGAATAAAATCCCACGTTGATATTTTTCTGTACAATAAGTTTTATGCATCCCATCTCCTTTTATACCCTTTGTTTCTTTGTGTAATAGACACCAATGGTGGCTTATCCTTACTGTGGGGGGTGGGTGGCAACCAATTACCCCTCAATTTTTTGTTAAGTAAGTGTACTCCCGTTGTATAGTCCTATGACTCATTAGAAGTTACCTTACCAGAGTTCCAGGCATGGATCTTGAGCAATCTTAGTCAATCTCATTCCCTTTGCCAAGGACTTATTCTGATATTTAGATATAAGTCCATCATCTCACTAATTCTGGTGGAATGTTGTTGACCCAGTGGCAGCAGATGATCCTATTCCATGAATGATTTTTATTTTGTCGGTGGAAAATAGGTTTATTTGCTCTCTCTCTGGATATCAACAAAGTAAATGTTGCCTTCATTGTGGATGGGTGTCATGTTTTGACCAGGAAGAAGAAAACCAACTAATAGATGAAGGAAGAACAGAAGAAACCACAGAGGACTTCCTAGGGATTTTTTTAATGTAACATAAACATTTCCTATTGTTTAATTCATTTTAAATCAGGATTACTGTAATTTGTAGCTGAAACCACACTCAACGATACAAAACTGAATTTCATAAGGTAGAGCTGAGGGAAGATTTAGATGGCTGCATTATTATTGTTATTGATTTCTAAAATGGAAAAATTGTAAATATATGAGAAAAGAGAGACACCTAGTAGAGAGAGAGAGGTTGAAGATATAGTTTAAAAAAGAGAGAGGTGGCCATTGGAGCTATGTCCCTGAGAAACATTAAGCAGAAAAGGATGTATCTCTTTTATTGTGAAAAAGGGAAAGTTGGAAAGGGTTGAAGAAGATGGAAGCATTTATGCATATTCAATGGCAGGAAGTTGAGTACATTCATGGAAGATGAGTTTTACATTTTTTGAGGAAGAAGTAAGTGAAGTAATGGAATGAAGTGAGATTTGGTGGTTATGAAATTAATTTAAGATAAACAGACATGATTTAAAGTTTCTGGTATTGAGAGAGGAGTTGATTAAGGGTACAAGAAGCCTTGCTGAAAAATACTGCAGACATAACACCAAAGATTATTAGTTATATTAACTTTCATCTTTCCAGAGGATATTGGCAGAGGTTGGTTGAAGTGATGACTCATGGATTTAGCCAAGTAGGAACAGAAAAGAAAATAGGAAATGATAAATATATGGGGAAAAGTTGATAATTTCCAGGACTAAAAGCTCCTAGAGCATGGAAGAAAGTACTAAGAGTACCAAAGTTAGCAACTAGAAAGAAGGAATAATTGTCAAAGGGTTGGGTATTGATAGTTATGAAAAATCTTAGAATATATTTATCAACACAGATGATTAAAGATATAATGTAGATAGAAGCACTATGACTGAGATAGTCAGTAATGAAACACACACATACAACCTTCCAGGTAGTGAAGGGTATAAACATTTTTGACCCAAACATAAAGAATCAACTATTATTTAACTTTTATATTAAAACTTTACTTTTTTTTTTCTTTTTAGGTTTATTTCCCCTTATTCTGTTCTCATTGCTAGGCTTTTAGATGTCACTTTAAAACTTTCTGATACATTCTGAAAACTTTTTGGAAATAACAGTCACTATGTGAATTAATAATACAGGTACTTAGACAATTCTCATCTAGGATCAGGATATTCAACAGTACCCAACTTACTCTTAAGAGTAATAACATAAAAGTATATAACTTTACCCACCACTCATCTGTCAGTTTGTCGTGCTGTGGTAGCTTGTATGTTGCTGTGAGGCTGGAGGCTATGCAATTGATATTTCAAATATCAGCAGGATCACCCATGGAGGACAGGCTTTAATGGAACTTTCAAACTAAGACAGATTCAGAAGAAGGAAGGGGCCATTCACTTCTCAAAGAATTAGCCAGTGAAAGCCCTATAAACAGCAGTGAAACATTCTCTGATAATATTACTGGAAAACTTCATGAATAGCCATGAAACATTGTCCAATACAGTGGCAGAAGATGAACCCCTCAGGTCAAAAGGTTCAAAATACAACTGGGGAAAAGCTGCCTTCTCAGAGTAGAGTCAACCTTAATGACATAGATGGAGTAAAGCTTTTGGGGCCTCCATTTGCTGATGTGGCGTGACTCAAAATGGGAAGAAGCATCTGCAAACATTCATTAATAATTGGAATGTGGAATGTAAAAAGTACAAATCTAGGAGAATTGGAAGTTGTCAAACATGCAATGGAATGCATAAAAATCAATATCCTAAGTATTAGTGAGCTGAAATGGGCTGATTTTGGCCATTTTGAATCAGACAACCATATGACCTACTATGCTGGGAATGAGAAATTGAAGAGGAATGGTGTGGCAATCATCATCAGAAAGAATGTTTCAAGATGTATCCTGAAATAGAATGTTGTCAGTGATAGGATAATGTCTATACATCTACCAGGAAGATCAGTTAATACTACAATTATTCAGATTTACACATCAATTACCAAAGCCAAAGATAAGGAAATTGGAGAATTTTACTAACTTTGGCAGTCTGAAATTGACCAAAAATGCAATCAAGATGTGCTGATTATTACTTGTGATTGGACTACCGAGTTGGAAATATAGAAAAATCACCAGTAGTTGGAAAATTTAGTCTTAGTGATAGAAATGACACTGGAGACCACATGATAAAAGTTTTGCAACATCAACAATTTATTCATTGCAAATAACTTTACACAACAACATAAACAGTGGCTATATGCATTGACTTTGGCAGATGGAATACACAGGAATCAGACTGACTACATCTGTGGAAAGAGGCGATGGAGAAGCTCAATATCTTCAGCCAAAACAAAGCCAGGAGCTGACTGTGGAACAGACAATCAACTGTTCTGAGGCAAGTTCAAATTGAAGCTGAAGACAAAACAAGTTCATGAGAGTCAAAATATTACCTTGACTCTCCAAAAACCAAAACCAAACTCACTGCCGTCGAGTTGGTTCTGACTCATAGCAACCCCTGCTTGGGTTTCTGAAGTGGTATCACTATGGAAGCAGATTGCCCAACCTGTCTTCTGAGGAGTGACTGGTGGGTTTGAACCACCAGCCTTCTGGAAAGCAGTCAAATGCCTTAGGCACTATGCCACCAAAGCTCCTGACCTTGACTATATACCACCTGAATTTAGAGACCATCTAAAGAATAGATCTGACCCATTGAACACCAAGGGCCAAAAACCACTGGAATGACATCAAGAATATCATACATGAAGAAAGCAAATGGTTACTAAAAAGACAGGAAAGGAAAAAAAGACCAAAAGGGACGTCAGAAGTGACTCTGAAACTTGTCCTTGAATGGAGAGCAGCTAAAGCAAATGGAAGAAATGACAAGACAAATGAGCTGAACAGAAGATTTCAGAAAACAGCTCAAGAAGGCAATGTCAATTATTATAATGAAATGTACAAAGACCTGGAGTTAGACAACGAAAAGGGGAGAAAGAACACACACAGTATTTCTCAAGCTGAAAGAACTGAATAAAAATTCAAGCCTCAAGTTGCAATATTGAAAGATTCTATGGGCAAAATTTTGAATGATGCAAGAAACATCAAAAGAAGATGGAAGAAATACACAGAGTCACTGAACAAAAAAAAGAATTGGTCTATGGTCATCCATTTCAGGAGGCAGCATATGATCAAGAACTGATGATATTAAATGAAGAAGTCAAAGCTGCACTGAAGGAACTGACAGAAAACAAGGCTTCAGGAATTGATGGAATTCCCATTGAAATGTGTAAGCAAACAGGTGCTACACTGGAGGCACTTACTTGTCTATTCCAAGAAATGTGGAAGACAGTTACCTGGCTGACTGGCTGGAAGAGATCCATATTTGTACCATTCCAAAGAAAGGTGATCCCCCAGAATGTGGACATTATCGAAAAATGTTGTTAATATCACATGCAAGTAAAATCTTGCTGAAGCTAACTCAAAAAAGGTTGCAACAGTATCTTGACAGGGAACTGCCAGAAATGCAAGCTGGATTCAGAAGAGAATGTGGAACAAGGGATATCATTGCTGCTGTCTGATGGACCTTGGCTGAAAGCAAAGAATACCAGAAAGATGTTTACTTGTGTTTTATTGACTATGCAAAAGTATTCGACTCTGTGGATCATAACAAACCAGCCACTCCTCGGAAGGAAGGTTGGGCAATCCTACTTCCGTAGTGATACTGCCTCGGAAACCCAAGGAGGGGTCGCTATGAGTCAGGGATGACTCGACAGCACATAACAATAACGTAACAATTGAGAAGAATGTGTAATTCCAGAACATTTATAATTGTGCTAATGAGTAACCTATGCATAGGTCATGAGCCCATCATTCAAACAGAACAAGGGGATATTGCATGGTTTAAAATTAGGAAGAGTGTACGCCAGGGTTGTATTCTTTCACCATACTTATTCAATCTATATGCTGAGCAAATAATCCAAGAAGCTGGACTACATGAAGAACATGACATCATTACTGGAGGAAGAGTCATTAACAACCTGTGATATGCAAATGACACAACTTTGCTTGATGAAAGTGAGGATGACTTGAAGCACTTACAGATGAAGATTTTAGACTACAGTCTTCAGTATGGATTACACCTCAACATAAAGAAAACAAAAATCTTCACAACTGGACCAATAAGCAGCATCACGATAAATGGAGAAAAGATTGAAGTTGTCAAAGATTTCATATTACTTGGTTCCACAATCAGCACCCACAGAAGCAGCAGTCAAGATATCAGATGTCATATTGTACTGGATTAATCTGCTGCAAAAGACCTCTTTAAAGTGCTGAAGAGCAAAGAGGTCTCTTTGAAGACTAATGTGTGCCTAACCCAAGCCATGGTGTTTTCAATTGCGTCATATGTATTAGAAAGCTGGACAATGAAAAAGAAAGACTAAACAAGAATTGGTGTTTTGAGTTGTGGTGTTGGGGAAGAATACTGAGTACCATGGACTGCCAGAAGAATGAACAAATCTTTCCTGGAAGAAGTGCAGCTGGTATGATCCTTGGGAGCGAGAATGGCCAGACTTCATCTTACCTGCTTTGGTCCTGTTGTCAGAAGGGACCATTCCCTACAGAAGGATATCATGCTTGGTAAAGTGAAGGGTCAGCAAAAAAAAAAGGGGAAGCCCTCAATGAGATGGATTGACACAATGATTGCAACAATGGACTTAGGCATAACAATCACTGTCAGGCTGGTGCAGGACTGGGCAGTGTTTCATTCTGTTGTACATAGGGTACCTATGCATCACAGATGATTCAACGACACCTAACAACAACAATAGCAACACATAACTTTACATAACAACCAATGAAACATTCATCCCATTCATTTAGTTTTACTACAACAATGTGAGCTCTGGTAGCATAGTGCCTAAGACACTTGACTGCTAACCAGAAGGCTGGCGGTTCAAACCCACCAGCCACTCCTCAGAAGGAAGATGGGGCAATCTACTTCCGTAGTGATACTGCCTTGGAAACCCAAGGAGGGGTTGCTATGAGTCAGGTCCGACTCGACAGCACAGAACAACAACAACAACACAACTTATTCATAACTAATTGAACAGGTTATGTCAGTAGTATTTTGGTATATGCAGAGAGAAATGATAACCTGAACATTTATTAAAATCACAAGAGCA
The DNA here is from genome assembly GCF_000298275.1 of Orycteropus afer afer. Lineage (NCBI taxonomy): Eukaryota > Metazoa > Chordata > Mammalia > Tubulidentata > Orycteropodidae > Orycteropus > Orycteropus afer. The sequence continues at coordinate 17,269,522 of NW_006921589.1, forward strand.
AAACTAAAAAGCTAGATTTTCAAGGAACCTTATCCTTTGCTATTCAGGAAGATGATATTCTAGAGTGCAATTGGATCAGCTGTAGAAAACAGGGTATAACTGAATTATGTACAATGAGAGTACAATTAAAAAAACTGGCCACTTGGTGAAGAACCATGAGAATATTCGGGCTTAGTCCAATGTCAGAAAAGTTGGATTTAAGTAGGAGAAACAAACGTGTCTTTGGCAAATATTTTTCAAATTGTTCAAATGAAAAGGGGAAGCATGGTAAAATGTTCTCCAATGCAAACCTAATTTTCAACCTATAAAGTTTTTTTTAACTAACTTTGATATCATTCTAAAATTAAATCAGTTAGTTTTGTTTTATTCCTTTTCTGACTCTTACACATTTACTTGTTTTACATTTATCCAGGTTCATTACAAATCCTTCGTTCTGATATTACTTATGCTTTGTTAAAATGTCGGTAACGTTTTTATTGTTCTTGTTGTGTTTTTAGGTGCTGCTAAGTTGGTTCCAACTCATAGTGAATCTAAGTACAATAGAACAAAACACTGTCCAGTCCTGTGCCATTCTCACAATATTGAATTTTGAGGCCATTTTTACATACTGAAACAATGAAAGTTCTCTTTTTTGTTGACCCTCTACTTTACCAAGCATGATATCTTTCTCCAGGGATAGGTTCCTCCCAATTATATGTCCAAAGTATGTGAGACAAAGTCTCAACATCCTCACTTCTGAAGAGCATTCTGGCTGTACTTCAGCCAAGACATGTCTGTTCATTCTTCTGACGGTCCACAGTATGTTTAATATTCTCCCCCAAGACCAAAATTCAAAGGCATCAATTCTTTGGTATTCCTTATTCACTGTCCAGCTTTTACATGCATGTAAGGTAACTGAAAATACCATGGCTTGGGCCAGATGCACCTGTGTCTTCAAAGTAACATCTTTGTTTCTTAACTTAAAGAGGCCTTTGGAATCAGATTTTCTCAGTGTAATACATCAATTGATTTCTTGACTGCTGTTTCCATAGGCATTGATTACAAGGTTTGTAAAATGAAAACCTTGACAATATCAATATTATTTCCATTTATCATGATGTTGATTATTGATCCATTTGTGAAGATTTCAGTTTTCTTTGTGATGAGATGTTATCCACATTGAAAGCTGTAGTCTTTGATCTTCATCAGTAGGTGCTTTGAGTCCTCTTCATTTTTAGCAAGCAAGGTTTTGTCATCTGATTATCTTAGACTGTTAATGAATCTTCCCCAATCCTGATGGCATGTTCTTTTTCCTATCAAGGAGGTCTGGTAGCACAGTAGTTAAAGCATTCAACTTTCAAGGGTTATCGGTTCAAACCCATAAGTTGGTCCATGGGAGAAAGATGAGGAATTCTGTTTGCATAAAGATTTACAGCTTTGAAAACCCTACAAGGTAGTTCTACTCTGTCCCAAAGGTTCACTATCAATCAGAATCAACTAGTTGGCAATGAGTTTTCACATATTCACATATTATTTGCTCAGCATACAGACTGAATGAGTATGTTGAAAAGGAAACAAGCCTGATGCACACCTTCCCTGATTTAAACCATGCAGTATTCTCTTGTTCTGTTCAAATGACTGCCTCTTGGTCTATGAGCAGGTTCCACAAGAGCACAATTAAGTGTTCTGAAATTCCCATTCTTTTCAATCTTATTACAAAAAGGGCATGGGGATGGCATCCTCTGACCTCCTCTAACCTCACAAGGGGGAGAGAGACTCGCCATCAGCGGCCCTTCTGTCAGTACACCTCCTTCCCCAAAACACGAAGCTTTCGTATTCTGTGGGCTGGCAAGTCCACCACTCTGTCTCATGCCTCTTGGTTCACTGTTGCTAACACTTTGGTGACTCTGCAAGTCTCTCTGCCAAGGAGGTCCATCTCAGGAATCTTGAGTCCAAGGACATGCTCCACTCTATCTCCAGTTCTTCACTCTTTATGACAGCAGGATCTCCCTTCTGCCTCTAGGACTCATTTTAAGCCTAGCAGAATGACAAAATTCACCAATCCCAACATTAAGGTTCCATACACCTTATTTCCATGGTCTCACCCGCACAAGGGTGCCGTGTGTCTTATTTACATGACTAACAAGCTATCCATTCCCATTGGTGGTCCACAAGCACCTTATATTTGTATAAGGTGAGTGCCACAAAGAGCATGGCTAGAAGAACCATATCCAGTAATTCACTGCACTACAGTTATCCATAATTTGTTATAATCCACACAGTCAAATGATTAGTATAGTCAAACAAAGATAAAATCTTTCTGGTATTCTCTGCTTTCAGTAAAGATGCATTTGACTTCAGCGATGATAGCTTTCATTCAAGTGTTCTTTTTAACCTGGTTTGAATTTCTGGCAGTTCCCGGATGTCAATGTGCTGCTGAAACCCATTTTTTAATTATCTTCAGCAAAATTTTACTTGTATGTGATGCTGTAGTGCCTAAGGCATTTGACTGCTAACCAGAAGCCTGGCAGTTCAAACCCACCAGCAACTCCTTGGAAGAAAGATTGGGCAATCTACTTCTATAGAGATAACCCCTTGGAAACCCAAGGAGGGGTCACTATGAGTTGGATCTGACTTGACAGCAGTGACTTTGGTTTTGTTTTGGATATTAATGATATCATTTGATAATTTCTGCATTCTATTGGATCACTTTTCTTTGGGATGAGCACAACTATGTATCTTAGTTGTTTGGCCTTGTAGTTGTCTTCAAAATTTTTTGGTATAGGCAAGTGTTTCCAGAATTGCATCCATTTGTTGGAATATCTCAGTTGGTATTCTATCTTCTGAAACCTTGTTTTTCACCAACGATTTTAGTTCAGCTTGGATTTTCCACTTTGGTACTATTGGTTCTTGATCATATGTTACCTCCAGAATGGTTGAATGTTGAACAATTATTTATGGTACAAGGACTCTGTATTTCAGACTCCGAAGAGAGCAAATTCTAGAAATGAACACACACCCTTAACAGTTTTTGAAAGATTTCATTTGTTTCACAGGTGATCTCCTGAAGCCCAGCTATTTACACTTCAAGGATCAATCTTCCTCAAATTAAAAAGTTTATTTCATTTGATTTTCACAGTAGCCCTAAAGGAATCAATTTGAAAAAAAAGAAAGAAAGAAACTCACTGCTGTCAAGTCGATCTCAACTCATAGCAACCCCTCCTTGGGTTTCAGAGGCAGTATCTCTACAGAAGTAGATTGCCCATTCTTCCTTCTGAGGAATGGCTGGTGTGTTTGAACCACCAGCCTTCTGGTTAGCAGTCAAATGCCTTAGGCACTATGCCACCAAAGGAGTCAATGAGTGTAATTAAATTGTCCTAGGTAAAATATCTAATTTAACTAACAAAGCTAGTCATAAATCCAGATCTTTGAATTATAAATGCTCTTTCTATAATATTATAGGTCAAATTCTATTCTGAACTCCCAGTTCACTCTTTCTCTGCTTGTTCCTGCATAAGGGTAAGTCCCTGTGGTTTCCTTATACCCAAGTATTCAAGAGTTCTTCCTAAGAGAGGTAAGCCACTACCAACATGCTTGAGGCCACCACTGAGATACTGGATCAAAATAACAATCAATAGAAAACTTCATTGTCAAAACTTTAATTTCTTCATTCACGATCCTTTTTTATGAAAGTGCATACATACTCATATGTAGCCTAGGCTACCAAATTTTAACCAAGCTGGTGTCTATTAACCATTTAGGGGCTCCCAGTTCTAGAAATCCTATAATGTACTGACATTTTTGAAAAGTTGGTATTCAGATTAATTTAGTGTGGTAGTTATAGACTAACAAAAATTATAGTTTGCAGGTGTAAATCCAAGGCCTACCTCAATTAGCCCAGAGATTTGTCTGGGTATAAAGTGAACTTTCTATATATATCATATGGCTGAAATTAATTATGTTTGAATGTTGTAACTCCTCCCCCTGGAAGGTCATTAGACTTTTTCTTTGCTATGTTCACTCTTACTAATACCTAAAACTAATGGCAGGTATCTTCAGATCTAAGATCTAGTCCCAAGTCAACCAGTTAGGTAATTGTACAATCTTGTGCAGATTTTCAACTATTTCATTAGACTTAGATATGGAGATGACATGATTATACTTATGATATAGATATATCAATAGATCGGGCAACATGTATCATGAAGGCTCCTTTCTGCTCTTAGATTATATTAGCTACATCTGAATAACAAATCATAGAAGTTTGGTTCCTCAAGTTTCAAAATCAAAGTTATTGTGGCTTCCTCTCTATTAGCTGTATATCACATGCAATGTTGTTGTACTGTCTTAGTCTGAGTTGTCAAGAGGAGCAAAACCAGTGAACCATACATATATAAATAGATTTTATTCAAGGAAATGTCTTGCACAATTGTGGGGGCTGACAATCTCAAATCTGTGGTCAGGTGGCAGGCTAAAGACTTCTGTTGGCTCATGTCATTGTAGAGGCTGACCAACCTAAAATTTATGGGTCAGGCAGTAGGCTGGAGGCCTCTGCTGGATTCCAAGGTTGTGAGGCCTGAAGAAACCAAATCAGCAGGTGAGGTTGTTCTTGTTGTTAGATGGTGCCATCAAGTTGTTTCTGACTCATAGCAACCCCGTGCACAGCAGAATGAAACACCACCCGATCCCCTGCCAGCTCCATGATCCTTGCTATACTTGAGCCCATTGTCTCAGCCACCGTGTCAATCCATCTCATTGAAGTCCTTCCCCTCTTTCGTTGACCCTCCACCTTGCCAAGCATGACATCCTTCTCCAGGGAATGGTCCCCTCTGACAACATGACCAAAGTAAGTGAGACGAAATCTGGCCATCCTAGCTTCCAAGGAGCATCTTGGCTGCACTTCCTCCAGGACATATCTGTTAGTTATTTTAGCAGTCCATGGTACTTTCAGCATTCTTCGCCAGTACCACAACTCAAAAGCATCAACTCTTCTTCGGTCTTCCTTATTCATTGCCCAGCTCTCAGATGCATACAAGGTGATTGGAAATATCATGGATTGTGTCAGGAGCACCTTAGTCCTCAAGGAGAGATCCTGGCTCCTCAGCACTTGAAAGACTTCATTCACAGCTGACCTGACCAGGGCTACACATCATCTAATTTCCTGACTGCTGCTTCCATTGGTGTCAATTGTAGAACTAAGCAATGTGAATTCTTTGACAACCTCAATCTTTTCTCCATGTATCATGATGCTGTTTATTAGTCCAGTTGTGAGGATTTTTGTTTTCTTTATATTAAGATGTAATCCATACTGCAGACTTGTGTTCCTCAATCTTCATCAGTAAGTGCCTCAAGTCATCCTCACTTTCAGCAAGCAAAGTTGTATCATCACCGTATCACAGGTTGCTAATGATTCTTCCTCCAATCCTGATGCCATGTTTTTCTTCATACAGTCCAGCTTCTCAGATTATTTGCTCAGCATATAGATTGAATAAGTATGGGGAA
>NW_006921589.1:17275625-17303129 GCF_000298275.1 Orycteropus afer afer
ACTTCCTCCTTCAGTACCATTGGTTCTAGGTCATATGCCACCTCCTGAAATGGATGAAGATCAACCAGTTCTTTCTGGTACAGTGACTCTGTGTATTCCTTCCATCTTCTTTTGATATTCCCTGCATCATTCAATATTTTGCCCTTAGAATCTTTCAATATTGCAACTCGAGGTTTAAATTTTTCTTCAATTCTTTCAACTTGAGAAATGCCAAGTGTGTTCTTTCCTTTTGGTTTTCTAACTCCAGGTCTTGGCACATTTCATTATAGTAATTTGCTTTATCTTCTCAAGCTCCTCTTTGAAATCTTCAGTTCAATTCTTTTATCTTGTAATTTTTTCCATTTGCTTTAGCTATGCTCCACTCAGGGGTAAGTTTCAGAGTCTCTTCTGTCATTCATTTGGTCTTCTCTTCTTTTGTTGTCTTTTTAGCACCCTCTTGCTTTCTTCATGGATGATGCTCTTGATGTCATCACACAATTCTTCCGGTTTTCAGTTACTGGTGTTCAATCCATCAAATCTATTCTTTAGATGGTCTCTAAATTCAGGAGAGATATATTCTAGATCATATTTTGGCTCCCGTGGACTTGTTTTAATTGTCTTTAACTTCAAGTTGAACTTGCATACAAGCAGTTGATGGTCTGTTCCACAATCAGCTCCTGGCTTGGTTTTGGCTGAAGATGCTGAGCTTCTCCATTGCCTCTTGCCACAGATGTAGTCAATCTGATTCCTGTGTGTTCCACCTGGTGAAGTCCACGTGTAGAGCTGCCATTTGTGTTATTGAAAAAAGGTGTTTGCAATGAACAAGTCATTTGTTTTGCAAAATTCTACCATGTGAGTTCCAGCATTATTTCTGTCACCAAGGCCAAATTTTCCAACTACCAGGGATTCTTCTTTGTTTCCAACTTTTGCATTCCAGTCCACAGTGATAATCAACACATCCTAATTGAATGTTCGGTCAATTTCAGACTGCAAGAGTTGACAAAAATCTTCAATTTCCTCATCTTTGGCTTTGGTGGTTGGAGCATAAATTTGAATAGTCGTATTAATGTATCTTCCTTGTAGGTGTATGGATATTATCCTATCACTGACAGCATTGTACTTGAGGACAGATCTTGAAACATCCTTTGTGATGATGAATGCCATGCCATTTCTCTTTAAACTGTCATTCTCGGCATAGTAGATCATATGATTGTCTGATTCAAAATGGCCAAAACCAGTCCATTTCAGCTCACTAATGCCTAGAATATCAATCTTTATGTGTTCCATTTCATTTTTTGACAACCTCCAATTTTTCCTAGATTCATACTTTGTACATTCCATGTTCCAATTATTAATGCATGTTTGCTTCTGTTTATCCTCAATTTGAGTGGTGCCACATCTGCAAATGGAGGTCTCAAAAGCTTTATCTTATCCATATGAGAAAGGCTGATTTAACTCTGATAATGCAGCTCTTGCCCAGTCTTACTGGTGAGGTAACAGGTTGAAAACTTTCTAAAGGCTTATATCTCAGGGTCAGGCAACAAGCAGAGTGTAGGGTATAAAAAGAGAATGAGCAAGCCATGCCAGATCATCTGTTTATACACTGGTAGCTGGCCACACCCCCTCAGAAACTCTTCTTTCATGTGACTGGCTAAGGACAGCAAATCACATTAGAGAGTATTACATTTTATCACATTACAGAAGAGCAATTAGTCTGATATCTGCCAAACCACTGAGAAACAGCCTGGCCAAAGTGACATATGATAATAACCATCACATGGACACACCTTCAGAATATTTATTAAATCCAATCACCTATCATCATCTTCTCTGCTACAATTATTTCTGAGTCATCACTCTAGAATTGTTCACTTGGTTACTTTCTATTTCCCTCACTGCAATACAAGGTCTACAAAAGCAAAACCTTTGTCTTATTAACACCTCTATCCTCAGTTCCTAGTACAGCCTGGAACACATTAAAATAAAATTATACAAAAAGAGAGGTTTAATTCTCTTTCACAGAAAGTTACTATATATCATACATACTCATATGCATACTTAAACTTTGTACGTAGAATGTTTACCTATTGGTAGATCAATTATCTATATATTTTGAAGTAAAAACAATATACCCACCAAAATTTTATTTTAGAAATAAACAAACATATTTTCTTTTTCAAAATCCATATATACACATTATGGCTTCCATATTTTCTACACAGACTTCTATCAATAGAAAAATAACTAAAAATATTAAGTTGAATAATCAGGGATAAATATTGAAATTTCAATTTAAAATGATTCTTTCATTTTTTTCTGAAATTTTTGATACATAGTTACATAATACTGATATAAAACATGTTTCTATTTGAAAGATCAATAGACTTGGTAGTTGTAAAAACAACATTGTTGTTGTTAGGTGCTATCAAGGCAATTCCAACTCAGAGACCCTATGCACAACAAACAGAAGACTGCCCAGTACTGCACAAGCCTCACAATTCTTATTACATATGTGCCCATCTTTGCAGCCAGCCACTGTGTCAATCCATCTCTTTGAGGGCCTTCCCCTTTTCCACTGACCCTCCAATTTACCAACTATGATATCCTTCTCCAGGGAACGGTCCCTTCAGACAACATGACCAAAGTAGGTGACACAAAGTTTGGCTATTCTCACTTCCAAGGAGCATTCCAGCTGTACTTCTCCCAGGACAGATTTGTTTATTCTTCTGGTACTCCATGGTACTTTCAGCAACATCACAACTCAAAAGTATCAACTCTTCTTAGATCTTTCTTATTCATTGTCCAGCTTTCACATGCATATGAAGCAATTGAAAACACCATGGTTTGTGTTAGGCACATCTTAGTCTTCAAAGAGACATCTTTGCTCTTCAGCACTTTAAAGAGGTCTTTTGCAGTAGATTTTCCCAGTGCAAAATGTCTTATTTCTTGACTGCTGTGTCCATTGGTGTTGACTGTGGATCCAAGTAATATGAAATCTTTGACAACTTCAATCTATTTTCCATTTATCATAATGTTGTTTATTGGTCCAGTTGTGAGGATTTTTGCTTTCTTTATGTTGTCTGTTTTTTTAACTGTGATGGCCTACATGATGCTGTAAGGCTGGAGGCTATGGCATTGGTATTTCAAATACTGGCTGGGTCACCCATGCTGGACAGGTTTCAATGGAGCTTCCAGACTAAGACAGACTCAGAAGAAGGAAGGTCCCATCCACTTCTCAAAGAATTGGCCAGTGAAAATCTTATGAAGAACAGTGAAACACTGTCTCATATATTACTGGAAAACTTTATGAATAGCCCTGAAACATTGTCTGATATGGTGACAGAAAATGACCCCTCAGGCTGGAAGGCACTCAAAATTCAACTGGGAAGAGTTGCCATCTCAAAATAGAGTCAACCTTAATGACATAGATAGAGTAAAGCTTTCAGGACCTCCATCTGTTGATGTGGCACAACTCAAAATGAGAAGAAACAGTTTCAAACATCTATCAGTAATGTTAACATGGAATGTATGAAGTATGAATCTAGGAAAATTGGAAGTTGTCAAAAATGAAATGGAACACATAAAGATTGACGTTCAAGGCATTAGTGAGCTGAAATGGACTGGTTTTGGTCATTTTGAATCTGATAACCATACACTCTACTTTGCCAGGAATAACAAATTAAAGAGGAATGGTGTGGCATTCAAACAAAGAATATTTCAAGATTGATCCTGAAGTACAATGGTGTCAGTGATAGGATAATATCCATATGCCTATAAGGAAGATCAGTTAATACTACTATTATTCAAATTTATACACCAACCAAAGCAAAAGACTAGGGAATTGAAATTTTTTACCAACTTCTGCAGTCTGAAATTGCCTAAACATGCAATCAAGATGTGTTGATTATTAATGGTGATTGGAATGCAAAAGTTGAAGACAAAAAAGAATTACCAGTAGTGGGAAAATACAGTCTTGGTGATAGAAATGATGCTGGATATTACATGACCATTTTGCAAGATCAATGACTCATTCATTTCAAATACCCTTCTCAACAACATGAATGGTGGCTATACACATGGACTTCACAAGATGGAATATATAGGAATCAGATTGACTACTCTGGGGAAAGAGGTGATGGAGAAGTTGAATATCTTCAGCCAAAAAAAAAAAAAAAAGGCCAGGAGCTGACTGTGGAACAGATAATTAATTGTTCATATGTAAGATCAAGTTGAAGCTGAAAACAATTAAAACAAGTCCATGAGAGCAAAAATAAGACCCCACCTGAATGTAGAGACCATCTAAAGAATAGATTTGATGCAGTGAACACCAGTGACCGAAAACCAGATGAATTGTGGGGTGACATCCAGACATCATCCAAGAAGAAAGCAAAAGTTCATTAAAAAGACAAGAATGGAAGAAAAGACAAAAATGGATGTCAGAAGAGACTCTGAAACTTGCTCCTGAATGGAAAGTAGCTAAAGCAAATGGAAGAAATGACAAGATAAAGGAACTCAACAAAAGATTTCAAAGCATAGTTTGAGAAGACAATATCTATTATTATAATGAAATGCTCAAAGACCTGGAGTTAGAAAACCAAAAGGGAAAAACATGCTCAGCATTTCTCAAGCTGAAAGAACTGAAGAGGAAATTTAAGCCTTGAGTTGCAATACTGAAAGATTCTATGGGCAAAATACTGAATGATGCAGGAAACATCAAAAGATGATGGAAGGAATACACAGTCACTGTACCAAAAAGCATTTCACCCATTTCAGGAGATGGCATATGATCAAGAACCAATGATATTGAAGGAAGAAGTCAATGATGCACTGAAAGAATTGGTGAAAACAAGGCTCCAGAATTGACAGAATACCAATTGAGATGTTTCAACAAATAGATCACGTACAGGAGGCACTTAATTGTCAATGCCAAGAAATTTGGGAGACAGTTATCTGGCCGACTGACTGGAAGACATTCATATTTGTATGCAGTCCTAAAATAAAATGATCCAACATAATGTGGAAATTTTCAAACAATATCATCAGTTTCACACACAAGTAAAATCTTGCTGAATATAATTCCAAAAAGTTTGCAGTAGCATACTGACAGGAAACTGCCAGAAATTCAAGCTGGATTCAGAAGAGGATGTGGAACAAAGTATATCATTGTGGCTGTCTCATGGATCTTGGCTGAAAGCAAAGAATACCAGAAAGATGTTTACTTGTGTTTTATTGACTATGCAAAAGCATCCAATTGTGTGGCTTATAACAAATTATGAATAACAATGAGAAGAATGTTAAATTCCAGAATACTTATTTGTACTCATGAGGAACTTGTACATAGATCAGGAGGCTGTTGTTCAAACAGAACAAGGGGATACTGAATGGTTTAAAATCAGGAAGGGAATGAGTCAGAGTTGTATCGTTTCACCATACTTATTCAATCTATGTGCTGAACTATACGAACAAGAATGTGACATCAGGATTGGAGGAAGAATCTTTAACAATCTGCGATATGCTGATGACACAACTTTGTTTGCTGCTAGTGAAGATGACTTGAAGCATTTAATTATGAAGATTAAAGACAATAGCTTGCAGTATGGATTCCACCTCGACATAAAGAAAACAACACAATTAGAAGAAGAAGAAAAAAGAAGTACATCCATAGCACTAAATGTTCTTTCCAGTAGCATGTCATTATATCACCAGTAATATAAAAATTAAATATTGACAGAAAGAACTTTTTATCATTTGATCACTTTGCCTATTTGTGTATAATTTCTCAAAACCTTTTAAATATACTCACATTCAGTAATGAAAACCTAGGATTACTTATGAAATAGTGATTACAGGTTTGCAAAGACTGGATTGCAACCTCCAGCAGAAAGCTCAAGTGCCAACAGCATGATATCACTATTCAACTGTTTCTTATAATAAGTTGCTTTCAAAAATCAGCAGGTGAAATCAAAATCACATTTCTTAACACCTACAGCCTCTACAGCTTAATGCAGCTGAGTACCCTCCAGATGACTTTACTCTCAACTAACAGGCTTTCTTGTATCCATCAGGAAAATGAAGGAAACTAGTCATTGAGCTGTGATACTTCATTTTTGTTTTCTTTCAAAATTATATTTAAGACTTAATTTTGAGTAATATAAAATTAATCTGCTGTGATACTGATTATTTAAAAAAAAGAAGAAATATTTCATACCCATGAAGGTTACAAAAGGAGGTTAGATCACACAAGCTATAATGTTTGTACCTTGTTTTACCTTGATTATGAAGCTATACCAGTTAGTCATAATGTTTAAGTACTTATTATGAAAAGTACAGGGGGCTATGACAAAGCTAAAATGATTTTCATGTTTTACTGTCACTTTTAACTAGTACAGAAACTGAAGCAAAGATGAGCATATCTCTCAGTCCCTTTCCTTTCCAACTCCACTCCACTGGAGAGAGAAATGCTTCCAAACTGTAGTCACTGTTCTTCCAGTCCTTTGCCCACACTGACAAGGCGATAGTGTTAGTAACCCTGTCTCTATACTTGGGTGAAGAGTAGTGAGGGAGTGAAATAAAATGTCTACAATTTGTCTTCCTGTCAAAAGCCCAGGATCTGGAATGTCTGGAGATATTTCTAAATGTTAAGGTTCATTAGAATAACTAGGGAGCTTAATACTGATAACTGAATCAGATCTCAAGGCTAACAGCTGGTATGCACATAGAAACTTGAACATTTAACCAGAACTCCAGGGGATTGTAATACATCACACTTTTGAGAAACATTTAGTTAGAGTGACCTCCCAAAATATCTGTGCCCAGTAGTTTACAGTTTTCTTTTCTAACCATGGCTTCCTGATTATTCAAGTGAAATTCTGCTTTTGTTTCTTGATTATAGTCTATTTGCCTTATACAGGTGGAACATTTTCCTGATTCCTGATAATGTGATGTATCTTGTCATCCCATTTATTCTAAGACCACACATGTCTTTCAAATTATTCACATCATCTACAATTACATTCGTGGCACTCATCCATTCAAGAATATCTTGATTTGTTCCGGAGGAACCTACTGCCACATTACATCCACAATGGGCAGTGCCATCAATAATTGTTGTCTCTACCTACAAAACTAGTACTACAGCTGTTAGGTACCTGACCCTGGATCCACCTGTTCCCAGTTTCCTTACTTCCATACTTGAAACTAGAGATTCCGATAAGTCTGAAAGCTACAAGAAACCAATATCATATATATGATATATGTATAAAATGATATGTATAAAATACATAAAAACAAAATTCACTGCCTTCGAGTCAGATCTGACTCATAGCAACCCCTCCTTGTGTTTCCAAGGTGGTATGTCTACGGAAGTAGATTGCTCACTCTTCCTTCCAAGGAGTGGCTGGTGGGTTTGAACCACCAACCTTCCATAATGAATATATACATGTAAAATATATGTGTGTGTATTTGTGTGTGTGTAATGTCTCACATTGGGAATAAGAAAATACCCTGAGATATTAAAAAAAAAAAAAATCCAATGAAATCTCAACAGTATTAAATTACCTTAAGCACTTATGAGAAAGAAAATAAGCAACATAACACAGATGAACAATCTACAACTTGAAGAGTTATCATTTAATTGGCTAATCAACTTTCATATAAATATTTTTGAAAAATAATCTATGAACATAAAATGATGGCTTGTAAGCTTTCAATTATTGCCTAGTACAGAGAACAAGGAATCTCTACATACTGCTCCCAGAAGTTCTTCTACTGCCAATTAAACAAGGAGAACAGTGGTGGTTTAGTACTAGAAGTCTTGTCTTCCATGTGGGAGACTGGGTTTGGGAGTAAGCCAATGAACCTGAGGCACAGCCACAACTTCTTGTCAGTGGAGACTGGCACACTGCTGTGAGGCTGAATAGGTTTCAGTGGAGCTTCCACACCAATACAAATTAGGAATAAAATCCACCATAAAAACCCTATGGATCATTAAGTCCTAATTCCACTGACAGAAGCTAAGGGTCAGCAAATAGATGGTCTTCCTAACCTAGATTTTGGAAACCAAGAATAAATCACTACCCTACTTATTTTGTTAATATGAGTCGTCATGTTTAAGTGTACTCTATAGTTCTCCGTGCTTCACAAAATACAAATCAGAGGGAAAGAGAATACAGTAAATGCAAAAATATTTGTAAAACTTTACATTATAGTAAATTGTCATTTTAATTTTTTTCCAAATATGTCTCTATAATAAAATTAAAATATTCTATTTTTTTCACTTATATCAATAACAGCAGGGAGTCCGGAGGTATGCTTTACTTTCTTCATTCATAATTGTGATATATATTTCAATTTAATTGAACTAATATTGTCTTTTTATTCAGTGTTTCATATAAGACTGAAATCGAAATTTAATTGTCTCTTTGAATGTAGGCAGCTGGCATTACTAATCTTGTTAGGGAAAATATGTTCTTGCATAGCTGAAGAAATGTTAACCTTACAAAGTCTTTGCAAAAATTTTCTGTACTTACTACCTGAACAATTTGGTTTTGTTGGAGCACTTGTCTTGCCAGTACGTAACAGAGTAACAACCAATTATTATTTTGTTATTGCTATCAGTAGCTGTCATTATCATTGGTAGGACACAATGTAGTATTCGACTTGACTCACTGTATCTACATATAATACAGAATAATGCAAGCCCTTGGGATACAAACCCAGGGAACTAGAAATGTTGATGAATTGAAACAAAGGATTAAAAGTATCTTAACCAGGGTTTCAATGATAACAAATCAGCTAACTATAAAACCAAATCAAGTATATAATCCAATAAAATACATTCATTGCGTATCTATACAGGTTCTCATATCTCAGGGTATATAAAAATAACTGAAATTAGTCAGGGGTAGAATTGGCCAGGAAAAACTTAGGCTTTAAAGTAATTTTTGAAGTTCAAGTAAAGAAATTGCAAAAAAACAAAGAGGAAGAACAAAATAAAATCAAATTTAAACAAACAAAATCACCAGTTTAAGATTCAGTAAACCAGGATATTTTCACAAATGAATAGCCAAGATCTTCATTTTACACAGTTGAAACTTAATATTTTTTAAAATATGTAAATTGGTCATATAAAATATAATCATTTTCTTTCTCATTGTAAAAAATAAGTATCATGAACTGATACTAGACACTAGTTCAAGTATATTAGGGGATCAGAATATCTTCTTTAGTAGTGCTTTCACCTGAGTGCAGTCATGACTGAAGGAGCCCTAATGACACAGAGCTTAAAGCAATTGGCTGCTAAATAAAAGGTTGGTGGTTTGATCTCACCAGCTTCTCTGTGGGTAGAGATGTGGCAGTTTGCCTCTGTAAAGATTTACAGTCTTGAAAACCCAGTCTATCCTGTCCTATAGGGTTGTTGTGAGAAAGAATGGACTTGGCAGCAGTGGGTATCATGACTGTATTTGCCTGTACTCATCCGCTCTCCCCAGATCCTCTACTTTACCATGATATCCTTCTCCAGAGAACGGTCCCTTTTGACAACGTGACCAAATGAATTGCAGGGCCTTATGAATAGCAGTGGTTTCTAATAGGCATATACAATAAGTCAAATGAAAGCATTTTTACAAAAGTAAAAGCAAACTACAACACTATTGTGTTCACACAAGCCCTGAGTATAGAATTATATATATATATATATATATATATATATTCTATATCTAAAAAGAATTAATATAAATTGGTCATCTACAAGTAAATGAGTAATTTTAGTATATGTGTGGCTGCCTGGATAAGAAATATGACATAAATTTGTGCATAACAAATTTAAACTTGTTTTCAAATCACCTTTATGATTTATGCAATGTGGCTAATAAGATGATATAGGTAAAAATCATTAAACAGGGTAAACATACCTAATTAATATCTCCTATCTCTGGTGGTATAGTGAATAGGCACTTGACTGTTCAAATCCACCAGTTGTTCTACAAGAGGAAGTCAAGGTGATCTACTTCTGCAAAGATTTACAGCCTCAGATACCCAATGGGGGTCACTATGAGTTGGAAATGACTGATGACAGTGAGTTTGGTTTTTGGTTTTAGTGACATGAGCTATTTTTTTTTTTTCTCATATTCTGGTTTTATTTTAAGAGGAGTGAATAAAGTAGCTACTAACTATATTAATGGCTGCTTCATATTTTTCCATCTTTGATCAACAGAGAAAATGTATATTTAAGAAAAAGGAACATAAAGTAATAACAATGTAATTTTATTTAGATTTTTAAAATATACCTGTTTGTGTTCCCAAGAAAAGTAAAATTCATTTGCATTTAATAGGAAAGAGTCTAAACATATGTTTTCTAAAGTTTTCTTCATAAAGCCAACATGGATAAAAGTGCTTTTGAAGTATGTGCTATAAAGTATTATTTTTTCATTCAGGGATATGTTATTTTTTAATATTTTCATGAAATATTCTAGAGTAAAAAAATAATATCTGGTCTTCCCATGTATTTTTTTTTCTCTGTTTGTAAAATGATACATATGGAACATGGTACAATATTATGATAAAGAGGAGGAGAAAAAATAATGCAATTGATAAATTTTAAAATAATCCAAATTAATAAAAGATGGCAATAAAGAGAAAATGTGTACAAATTGCCAACTTGAGTATGTTAGGTGTGACCTAGGGTTGTGTTTTATAGACAGCAAAGTTCCAAGTTCAGCTATGTTAAGATTAGCCTATATCTAAATAATAAAATATGTCAACATGAATGCTACAGTTACAAAAATGCTCCTTTTAGGTCCAATTATTAAGATAGTTTTTCAGATTGTTTTTCCTCAATAATTGCAGACCGCCTTAACTTCAATTGAAGTTTATATATTTATAAAGTATGTAATATTCCAGAAGACTTAGGCATCTTAATAGATAAAGTGTGATGAGAAATATTCATTTTGTTTCAAGGAATGCCCACACATCTATGAGGGAAATTACACCAGGCAGTGGAATTCAATCGATGTGTTTTCCTGAGTCCAGTGTTTACAGGTCAAGCAGAGTACATAATAAGTAACTGAATAAATTAAATGTTGATTGATTCTTTTAAACCAGATAGATCTATATCATGACCAAAGACATCACCAACAAAGAAAAATTAGCAAAACACGGAATCTTATCTTTGTCCAAATATTGGCCAAACTTGCGGAACTCAAGGTTACACAGACTGCCTGGGGAAGGAAGTTGGAGATGAAATTGGGGTGTGAAGAGAGAAAGAAAGCAAAACCCAGGTTCCACCCAAGGAGAAATATCAGACACGAGACTCAACCATAGAGCTATATCCTAACTAGACATATGACCCTGAAGTAAGCACACTCCACTTCTCTTATATCCGAGTTGGACTGAATTAAAAAAAAAAAAAAAAAAGTGTGTTGGCACAGAATGGAAGTGATGGGAGGAAAAAAAATCCCTTGGAGGTAGCAAAAGGTAATTTCCTCATTCTTAGCCTCCAAAATTTCCCTAAAATAATTTTCTAAGGAAATAGGACAGCTCATAGTAGAGCATAACTATACACAAAATGCAAGGCAACATGAATGAGCAGAAATAATAGCCAGCAGAGAGAAAAACAGAAAATAGGAAAGAGAGATTAAAATACATGAGGCAGACAGTGAAGTTTATTTAATTCAAGTCGCAACAGAAGAAGAAAAAAGTGAGGTAGAGACAGTTTTGGAAGCAAGTACGGTTGAGAATTTTCCAGAAGTGATAAAAACAATACATGGATTTAAGAAGTCTAATGAATATAAATAAAGATAAATAAAAATAAATTAACACTAAACAAACCACTGTGAAAATGTAGATTTTCAAATGTGAAAAGAAGTTCTTAATAGTGGCCAGAGAAAAGAGACAGATTACCTCAAAGGAAGGACAGTTAGGCTGCCTGTTCAACAGCAATAATAGCAGATGTCATATAACTGATATTTGAAAGCTTAATGTAAATTAACAGCACACCAGAATATATACTCTGCAAAATATCTGTTAAGAATTGAACTAAAGATATTTTTAAGGAAAAGATTAAGGAGCACACCAGTAAACCTTTACAAAAGGAACTTCTAAAAGCTATACTTTCGGCAGAAGGAAATTTTCATTTGCTATACTTTTGAGAAAAGATTTAGATTAAAAGAGGAGTTACTTTCTATCTTAATTTTTTTTTAATGTTTTCTATTGTGTCTCACAATCATGTTATAAATGTATGATGATGAAATGGGCTCCAAGTGATTAACCTTGCTTTATCTAAAGCCCAGCCTTATCTTCAGGTCCCATCTCTTAACCCTCACTCTGTCAGTTTGTCATAATGTGGTGGCTTGGTAGTAGGAAAATATGGCCTTAGTGACAGAAATGATGCTAGAAATCCCATAATAGAATATTGCAAAAGATCAATGATGTCTACATTGCAAATAGCTTTTTCAACAACATCATTAACAGGAACTTTACATGTGAATCTAACCAGAGAGACTATACAGGAAAGAAATCAATTACATCTGTGGAAAGAGATGATGGAGAAGCTCAATATCATCAGTCAGAAGACAGACAAGGGCTGATTGCAGAGCACATCACCAGTTGTTCATATGCAAGTTCAAGTCTGAGCTGAAGGAAAGTAAAGCAAGTCCATGAGAGCCAAAGTACAACCCTGAATAACACAGCTGAATTTAGAGCCCATCTCAAGAATAGATTTGAACCACTGAATACTAATGACTGAAGACCAGATGAGTTGTGGGATGACATCAAGTATAAGAAAGCAAAAGGTTGAGAAAGAAAGAATAAAACAAAATGGATGTTAGAAGAGACTGTGAAACTTGATCTTAAATGTAGAATAGCTGAAGCAAATGGAAGAAATGATAAAGTAAGAGAGCTGGGCAGATTTAAAAGTGTGGCTCCATGACACAAAGTAAAGTATTACAATGAAATGTGCAGAGACCTGAGTTAGAAAATCAAAAGGGAAGAATACATTTGGTCATTCTCAAATTGAAAAATCTGAAGAAAATTAATTCAAGCCCTGAGTTGTAACAATGAAGGATTCTGTGAGCAAAATATTGAACAAGGCAGGAAGCATCAAGAGAAGATGAAAGGAAGAGACAGAATCACTGTATCAAAAATAACTGGTAGACATTCAGCCATTTCAGGTGGTATAGCATATGATCAAAAACCAATGAACTGAAGGAAGAAGTACAAGCTGACCTGAAGGCATTGGTGAAAACATGGCTCCAGAAATTGACAGAATGCCTCTTGAGATGTTTCAACAAATGGATGCAATGCTGGCAGTCCTCACTCTTGTATGTCAAGAAATTTGGAAGACAGGCACCCAGCCAACCTACTCAAAGAGATCCATATTTGTGCCCATTTCAAAGATAGGTGATCCAACAAGATATGGAAATTATCAAACAATATTATTAATATTACATGCAACTAAAATTTTGCTGAAGATAAATCAAAAATTGTTGCAGCAGTAGTTTGATAGGGAACTGCCAGAGATTCAAGACAAATTCAGAAGATGACATAAAATGAGGGATACTATTGCTAACGTCAGGTAGATGTTGACTGAACACAGAGAATATAAGAAATATGACTATGTGTATCATAACAAATTATAGAAAACATTTGAAGAATGGGAATTCCAGAACATTTATTAGTGTTCATGAGGAACTTGTAAATAGACCAAGAGATAGTCATTCAAACAGAACAAGAGGATACTGCATGGTTTAAAGTCAGAAAAGGTGTGTGTCAGGGTTGTATCCTTTCACCACACTTATTCAATCTGCATACTGAGCAAATAATCCAAGAATCTGGACTGTATGAAGAAGAAAGTGGAATCAGGACTGAAGGAAGACTCCTTAACAAACTATGATATAGAGATGACATAATGTTCTTGCTGAAAGTGAAGAGAATTTGAAGCACTTACTGATAAATATCAAAGACTACAGCCTTCAGTATGAATTACACCATATGATAAAGAAAATAAAAGTCCTCACAACTGGATCAATAAGCATCACGATAAATGGAGACGAGATTTAAATCATCAAAGAAATCATTTTACTTGGATATGCAATCAACATTAATGGAAGCAGCTGTCAAGTAATCAAGCAACATACTGCATTGAGCAGATCTGCTTCAGATCACTTTAAAGTATTAAAAAATAAAGATATCTCTTTTCTATTTTTTTGAACCACCACATATGCATGTGAAAACTGAACAATGAATAAGGAAGACCAAAGAAGAACTGATGAATTTGAATTAATGCTAGTGGACAATATTGAATATACTATGCACTGTTAGAAAAATAAGTATTTATTACAGCAAGAATGATCCTTAGACACTAGAATGGCAAGACGTAGTCTCATGTACCTTGCACATGCTATCAGGAGGGACCAGTTTCTGAACAAGCACATCATGCCTGGTAAAGAGAGGGCCGATGGAAAAGATGAAGACCCTCAGTGAGACAGAGTGTCCCATGGCTTCAACAATGAGCTCAGACACAGCAATGACTGGGAGGATGGCGCGAGGCCAATCTTTCATTCTGTGTACATAGGTTTGCTATGATTCAGAACCAACACAGTAATACTGAACAACAAACAATATATTTGAGTATGCTTCCTTAGATAATACATGCGTGGAAATTTTCATAGATGAATCATTAAGAGATTTATTTATAAAGAATTCCAGGAAAACCTTGCATATATCTATGACATTTTAAAAATTACACTTTGAGAATAAAGAATTGAAAAATAAAGTAGTAATTTTACATTCATTAATTTATTCAACCAATATCTTTGTGAAAATGAAATGTTACCAGGCAAAAGACACATTTTAATACCGAAACATATGAAACCAATAAAACCTACATTATAAAATAAGTATCTCTAAAATTAATTTCTTGAAAATGATGTTATAGGGGTCCAAATTAACCCAACCACTTTTTCCACTCAGGCTTCAAAAAGCAAGAAAGTTAAATATTTCATATCAGAGATCTTTCTAATCATTTGTAATTAAGTGCTACTAGAATTAACTAGGGAGCTCTGGTAGCATATTGCCTAAAGGTATTTGACTGTTAACCAGAAGGCTGGCGGTTCAAACCCACCAGCCACTCCTTGGAAGGAAGATGGGACAATCTATTTCCATAGTGATACTCCCTCGGAAACCCAAGGAGGGGTTGCTATGAGTCGGGTCTGACTCGAGGGCACATAACAACAAGAACAACAAGAATTAACTAAGGAGCTCTGGTAGCATAGTGCCTAAGGCATTTGACTGCTAACCAGAAAGCTGGTGGTTCAAACCCACCAGCCACTCCTCAGAAGGAAGATGGGACAGTCTACTTCCATAGTGATACTGCCTTGGAAACCCAGTGACTCCAAGGCACATAACAACAACAACAACAAGAATTAACTAGATAAGCAAATGGTAGATAAGCAAAAACATCCAAGCACTGACTTCCTGTTAATGATCAGGAAATAATTAGTTATGTTGAAAGTCTCAGTGGTTTAAATCAACAAAACTTTATTGCTCATCCTATATGCATATTCGCTGGCTGTTTCTACTTCATGTTGTCCTCAATCCAAGACCACTGCTGGCAAAGCAAGCACTCTATGTAACGGAGCTGGTTGTGGTGGCAGGAGAAAACAAGCTCTGGAGAGGTTGGCAATGATATCTTCTGACCAGAAGGGACACATGCTACTTCTGTTACAAATTCATTGGGCAGAATCTGTCTCAAAGCCTTACCCCATCCACAAGAGGGTCAAAAGCACAATCATATCATGTGCTCAGAAAGTGGGGACTTTGAAATAATTGGCTAACATTATAACTATCATATTTTCCACAGAGTAATTTGTAATATGTTAAAATTATAATGGTGATAGTAATTTAATTACAGATATTAATTATGAAAATTTTAAAGAAGCTTCAAATTAATGTTTTGTGGTATCTCTATGTTGATATAAGTACTATATAAAACTCTATATTGGTGATTTCCAACACTGGGTTTTTCACATGCCATAAATATTAATTTAAACATCATTTTAAAATTAACCACTAAAATTAAGTAATTTTCCATCTTCAAGTGCAATATATTTGAAGAAATGTGAAATATCATCTACAGGTATTTCAACAGTCATCTTTATATGTTTGACTTATCTGCTGAACAGTGTGTTTCAGTAATTCTACATGTTATACTTAACTCTAATGGCTCTACAAAGAGATTCTGGAGTATAAGAAATCAAAAGGCAATGAAGTCATAACAAATGTGATCACATATTCTTTTAATGTAAGGTAAAACAAAGCCTAGATATTGTTCAAACACTGAAGTGTATGATGAGTGTTTGGAAAGAGATTAGATGCATTTAAAACTATAATTGGTAGGTATACACGAGTAGCTCAATGACTGATAATTATGGCTAAGAATGACAGAAATAGAAAGCAATAAAAAAAAAAAAAGATATGCAGTAACTATATAGAGAGCAGAAACGTAATTAAACTAAGATGTCATACTGAAACACAAGGAAAATTTCTCAACCTATGTTTAGTAAAACTAAGAAAAAAGTACACACATGAGAGTAAGTAAAGAGAAAAAAATAATATTGGTTAAATATGACTAATTTTACATCAGCATAAGAAAATGTTCTGAAGTATTTAAAAATGTAATTTTTAAAACTACATAGAAACAACATAAAACTGCATTAGCAAACTATAAAGAATGTGACATATCAAGCACGTTATGATTGCAAGCAGGCTAAGCATGCATGTACAAATGGTGAGAACCCCTAGAAGGAAGAGCAAATGCCGATAAAGTTATGTTGTAGTGTGGAAATTTTTCTACTTTCCTACATTCTTTAACAGATTTTTTCTTTTTTTCTAAAATGTTGTTAACTATAATGCTGCAGTTATAATTCACAGAATCTCTGTAACACAATACTGAAAGAAACATCCATAGCAAGCCAACATCTTGGTTTTCTTTACCTAGTGAGTGAATTTGAAGGTGAGAAAATGTTGACTATCTTCACATGTCTCTTAATATTGAGATGATTAAAAGCATCAACAACATATTTTAAAAATATGTTTTTGGGAAAAAAAAAACAAAACTCACTGCCATTGATTCGATTCTGACTCATAGCAACCCCCTTTGGGTTTCTGAGGTGAGGCAGTAAATCTTTATGCATGTAGATTGCCCAGTCTTCCTGCCATGGAGTAGCTGGTGGGTTTGAACCACTAGCCTTCTGGTTAGCAGTTAAAAGCCTTAGGCACTATGCCACCAGAGCACCTTAAAGATATGCTTATCACAGATTAATTTCCACATGCTCAGAGAAATTCACTCCTCAGCTTGGTACTAAGATCTTCATTTTTAAAAATGACTAATTTTTGTTTATTGCTCCTCTGAAACACTTTCAGCAATTGCTATATTATTAAAACCTAAATTGACAACAATTAGAAGCTCATGAATTGATTCTAGTATTATCATTATCTTCATTATAGTAATCCAAAAGCATTTCATAAAGTGCTCTAACCAGAAGGCTGGCGGTTCAAACCCACAAGCCACTCCTCAGAAGGAAGGATGGGCCATTTACTTCCGTAGTGATACCGCCTAGGAAACCCAAGGAGGGCTCGCTATGAGTCAGATCTGACTCCAAGTCAGTGTGTAGTTTGTTTGTTGTTATTGAGAAATCTTGTTTTATCAGTAAAAATATGAGAATGCCTTTTAGATAAGGGAAGTAACTAAATTATTGAGTGGAATAAACATACTAGAATGAAAACAAAAACAAGAAAATAAACAAAACAAAAAATATATAGGTTTTGAATATTAGATAAACTAGCTTCAATTCTAGCTCTGTGACATTGAGCAAGTTATTTTATCTCTGTAAATCTCAATTCTATCAGCTGCAAAAGGATGGTACTGAAATCCACTTTCTTTCTTTCCTTTTTTATTTTTTATTGTGATTTGGATGAAAGTTTACAGAACAAATTCATTTTCCATAAAGCAGTTCATACACATTTTGTCTCATGATATTGACTGCAATTCCCCACAGTGTAACCGCTCTCTTCCGGCTTCCTCCCCATAGTTACCTCTTCCATGTGTCCTTCCATCCTACGCACTCCTACCCCAAGCTGTTTCCCTGTGCAAACAATGCCCTTCTGTTCTCCCATGATTGATTGCTCCAAGTAGTCTATCTACCTGATGTAAATGCTTACCTCATATGCCTGTCTATTGTTTGGTGAAAGCCACAGGAGTGAGTGCAATTCCAGATCTGAAGGTTGGTTAGGGACTATGGTCTCAGAGGTCTCACCAGGCTCTGTCAGACAGGCAAACCTGGTCTATATTTTATGATTTTCAGTTTTGTTCCACACTGTTCTCCCATTCTATCCAAGATCTCCTGCTCCAATCCCCCTCCAAGTGTAAAACACAATTTCTATCCTCCTATATAGATCTATACATCTATATCTATACATCTATATCTATACACTATACATCTATAGTATTCAAAACGTCCCTGTAAACTACCTAGCTCAGTGCTTGACTATTCTCAGCACTCTGTGTCTTTTAAATAGTTTAATAATCCCCATAATGCTATAACATACCTCCTATAGCAGACTGACTACCTGTTTATCAACTAGATATTCTATTTTTTCTCAGCATTAATTCAATTAAGTTACTACTCAGTTCCAAAAAAATAAAAATATCTGCCATCATGGAGATTAATTCCAGCAAAGGCAAAGGAAGTTTAAAAAAAAAAAAAAAAAAGTTTTAAAAACTGATCATTATTCTCACCACAAATGAGTTTTGAATGAACCAGTGAATGCAATTGGCTAGAGAACTCGTATTTCTATATAATATAAAATCTAATGACTTATTTCCTCTAGGTATGTGTGGTAAGCAAATTAATTTTACATTTCAGTATATATTCATTATGTTCTGAGAAGTTTAGACTCTGGATTTTATAACATTAAATTCCCACTAAAACAACTACAAAAACTAAAGACTATGACTGATACCATCATTGAATGCAGGAAAATGTCCATACACCTTTCTAAAGGCAAACTCTACCTTGACTATATGCTCTGAATTAAATTGGAAGAGCAGAATGTCTAATGCATGCATATATTGTTAACTTTCTTTTTGGAATCCTTAAACTGAATGAAGTCAATTGAAACAGAACTATCTGACATTTGCCTCTGACACTCAGACTAAGTACCCTACAAAGAATTCTCCTTCCGGCAGCTCCTCAAGCAGCACTGGACGTTTTAAAGCAACTCAAAGTAGTATGATCACACTAATGAAACCAAGTAGACTGGAGATGGCTACTTCTGCTATTCTCCTGAAACTTTCAAAGTGACTGTCAAACGGCAGTTAGTGACCAGGGTTAGTGACATAAGTAGGGACACATTTCTGCTAGAAATTGGCAAGCTTTCAGCTAAATTTCATATTGCTCATTAATTGACTACAGTGACATCCAGTAGCTAAAAGTATTAGTACTTTTTTTTTTCCAAAACAAGGATTTACCATTTATAATCTCTAACTGTATAATTCATTCCCACAATTCACAACATTCAGTAGATGATATATTGTATAAAAAAGGTCATGTTAAATTTCAACTAAGACAAGGAAAAAACAAATGAAGCCAATGAAGGGCAGTTATCAAGACAGCTACTACTGTGGGGGACTGGAACTTAACCTGTTGGAGAGTCTCTGCAGTGTGGGTGCATACCTCAGAGTTATTCCCCATACGGTTGAGGGCCACCACTCATCATCAGTTTTTCATGTTGTGGTGGTGTGAGTGTGGCTGTGATGCTAGAAGCTATGCCACTAGCATTTCAAATACCATCAGGGTCACACATGAGGGACAGGTTTCAGTGACACTTCCAGAATAAGACAGACTAGGAAGGTGAGGGTCATCCACTTATTTAAAAAAAAAAAAAAAAAAGAAGAAGAAGAAGAAAGAAATAGAAATTGGTGATTGAAAACCCTATAAATAGCAGTGAAACACTGTCAGATATATCATTGGACAATTTTATGAATAGCAGTGAAAAATTGTCTGCGATAGTGCCAGAAGATGCATCCTTTAGGTTGGAGGGACTCAAAAAATGACTGGGAAAGAGCTGCCTCCTCAAAGTAGAGTTGATCTTAATGACGTGGATGGAATAAAGCTTTGGGGACCTTCATCTGCCAATGTGGCATGACTCAATGTGAGAAGGAAAAGCTGCAAACATTCATTACATATCAGATTGTGGAATGTACAAAGCACGAATCAAGGAAAATTGAAAGGTGCCGAAAATGAAATGGAACAAATAAAGATAGATATTCTAGGGATAAGGGAGCTGAATGCATGGGTATTGGACATTTTGAATCAGACAATCATATGGCCTACTATGTATGGAATGACAAATTGAAGAATAGTGTGGCATTCATCATCAAAAAGAACATTTCAAGGTCTATCCTGAAGTACAATGCTGTCAGTGATAGGTAATATCCATACACCAACAAGGAAGACCAGTTAATAGGACTATTATTCAATTTTACACACAAATCACTAAAGCCAAAGATGAAGAAATTGAAGATTTTAATGAACTTTGGCAGTCTGAAATTGACCAAGCATGCAATCAAGATGTAGTGATAATTACTGGTGATTGGAATGTGAAAGTTGGAAACAAAGAAGCAGCATCAGTAGTTAGAACATATGAGCTTGGTGATAGAAATGATGCCAGACACAGCATGACAGAGCTTTGCAAGACAAATGACTTATTCATTTCAAACAGCTTTTCTTCAGCAACATAAACAGTGATTATACACATGGACCTCAACAGATGAGATATGCAGGAATCAGATCTACTTCCTCTGTGGAAAGAGGTGACAGAGAAGCTCAATATCATAAATCAGGGCCCGATTTCAGAACAATCAATTGCTTATATGCAAATTTAAGCTAAAGCTGAAGAAAATTAAAACAATTTCATGAGAGACAAAATAAGACCTTGAGCATATCCCGCTTAAATTTAGAGACCATCTGAAGAATAAATTTGATTCATTGAATACCAACAACCAAAGACCAGATGAGTTGAGGGATAACTCATAACATAAGGATGACAGGTATAACAAAGGATATCATCCATGAAGAAAGCAAAAGGTCATTAAAAGACAGGAAAGGAAGAAAAAAACAAAATGGATGTCAGAGGAAACTCGGCAAATTTCCCTTGAAAGGACAGTAGCTAAAGCGAAGGGAGGAAATAATGAAGTAAAAAAACCTGAACAGAAAATTTTGAAGGGCAACTTGAGAAGAAAAAATATTATAATGAAATGCACAAAGACCTGGAATTAGAAAGCCAAAAGTAAGAGCACACTTAGCATTTCTAAAGCTGAAAGAAATGAAGAAAAGATTCAAGCCTCGAGTTGCAATACCGAAGGATTCTATGAACAAAATAACAAACAATGCAGGAAGCATCAAAAGAGGATGGAAGGAATACAGAGTTACCATTTCAAAAAGAACTGGCCAATGTTCAACCACTTCAAGAGATAGCATATGATCAAGAAACGATAGTTCTGAAGCAAGAAGTCCAAACTGCACTGAAAGAATTGGTGAAAAATGAAGCTCCAGCAGTTGCTGGATAACCCATTAAAATGTTTCAACAAATGGATGCAGCACTGGAGGCACTCACTCATTTACGCCAAGGTATTTGGAAGACAGCTACTTGGCAAACTGGAAGAGATCCATATTCATGCCCATTCCAAAGAAAGGTAATCAAACAGAAGGTAGAAATTATCAAACAATGTCATTAATACCACATATAAGTAAAATATTGATGAAAATAATTTTAAAATAGCTGCAGCATATATCTACAGGGAACTGCCAGAAATTCAAGCCAGATTCAGAAGAAGACTGCAGGAACGAAGGACATCATTGTTGATGTCATATGGATCTTGGCTGCAAGCAACGAATAAAAGAAAGATGTTTTCCTGTTTTTTATTAACTATGCAAAGAATGCTTTATTAACAATGCAAAGAATGAGAATTCTAGAACACTTAATCTTTCTCATGAGGAACATGTACATAGAGCAAGAGGCAGCTGTTCAAACAGAACAGAACAAGGGGACACTGCATGGTTCAAAATTAGGAAAGGTGTGAGTTAGGGTTGTACTTTCACCATAGTTATTCAATCTGTACTTTGAGAAAAAATGCCAAAAGTTGGACTATATGAAGAACGTGACATCGGGACTGGAGAAAGACTCAACACCCTGCAATACACAGGTGACACGACCTTGCTCGCTGAAAGTGAAGAGAACTTGAAGCAATTACTGATGAAGATGCGAGACTACAGGCAGCCTTCACTATGGATTACACCTCAAGACAGGGAAAACAAAAATCCTCACAACTCAACCAATGAGCAAAATCATGATAATAAAGTTTGAAGTTTTCAAGGATTTCATTTTACTTGGATCCACAGTCAAAGCCCATGAAAGCAGCAAACAAGAAATCAACCAACATTGCATGGGCAAATCTGATGCAAAAGATCTCTTTACAGTATTAAAAACAACAATGATCATTTTGAAGTCTAACATGTACCTGACCCAAGCCATAATATTTTCAATAGCCTCATATGCATATGAGAACTGGACTATGAATAAGGAAGACTTCAGAGGAATTGTTGCATTTGAACTGTGTTGTTGGCAAAGAATATTTAATGCATCATGGATTGCTATAAGAATAAACACATCTGTCTTGGTGTAAGTACAGCCAGAATGCTCCTGAGAATCGAAAATGTCCAGACTTCATCTCTCCTATTTTGGTCATGTTGTCAGAAGGGACTAATCCCTGGGGAAGGATATCATGCTTGGTAAAGTAGAGGGTCAGAGAAAAGGGGGAAGATCCTCAACGAGATGGAGTGACACAGTAGCTGTGATGGGCTCAGAATCAACCGTGCCTAACAACAACGGAGTAGCTAGGAAAACATCCAATTCTCTCATTTCACAAATGAGACAATGTTCAAGAGATTAGTTACATAGTCTGTTGCTCAAATTAGCATCAATGTTGAATTTAGGTTTTCTGATTTCTAGCCCTTTGCTGTTCCAAGAAAAAAAAAAAAAAAAAAAAGAGATGTTGTTTCCTCTATTCTCTATCCATCTGTATCCAATCTGAGTTCAAGTGTCACTCATCACTCCTTTAATTAGTCAAAAAGCCATTTCCATTGAGTTGATTCTGATCCATAGCAACCTTATAGTAGAAAGTATAACTGCTCCACAGGGTTTCCGAGGCTGTAAATCTTTATGGAAGCAGACTGCCTCATCTTACCCTCATGGACTGGCTGGTGGGAATGAACCATCAACCTTTAAGTTAGCAGTTGAGCACTTAACCACTGTGCAACCACGGCTCCTCGAATTACCCCAGGCTAGTGTTATTTCTCTTATTTTTTAATTCTTATTTTGTATGTAGCCAGTTCCACAGAATTTAAACTTTAATTAGCTTCTAATCATTTTTCTGTCATATTTTTTTTTTTTTTTTTGTCTCCTGAAGGGCAGATAATATGTCTTAATACTTCTTTGGTAACTCTCATTTCACTTACTAAACTGTAGTTACATTTGAAAGAAAAAAAAAATAACTGTTATTAATAATGTGAGTTTTTGCATTCATTAAAAAGAAAAGCTAAAAATATTTTTCATTTTTACATAATTTCCATTAAAATAAAGTGATTGTGATACGGATGTTGGTTAATCACACATTTAAATGCATAAATAATCCCTTTATCACAAAGCTTCCAATCAGTTCTTCCATCCTTTTTGCTTCTAGGGGAAATTTGCGATTCTTGTGTAAGATAAAATAAGTAATAATTAACATAAGTGAATACATCATATACTGATAACATCATACTTCAACATGATGTTAATTAGTGATCTTGAAATTACTAAATTACTGGCATACTAGGGTTCACTACTTGACTTGTACTTTTCCATGCTGAGAAAAAAAATACACACTCGGCATGCCTGAGTGCTGACTAATGAAAACTACAAGTCAGCACATTCATAATATGTAATGAATGGTTATACCAAGATTCATTATTTGAAGAGGGAAAGTAATATTACATGATTAAGTATCTTAACAAATCAGGTCGATGCAAGCAGAAATTTGTCAATTACATTTATAATTCAAATGATCATTTCTTAATGATCAACACTAAATATGAAATATAAGCATGCAAATTTTCTTCTTATTTGATTAGTAAGATATACTCCTAAAATTGTAGTTACAATAATGATAAAAAAAATAATATTTTGAGGGCTTACTTGGGTCAGGAAATGGGCTACATGATCAACATGTCTATCTAACCCTAACTGCTCTGGGAGGTAAATATGTTTATTCCCATTTTAGAAAATGGAAACTAAGACTGTCAGAGGTTAGGTAATATGTTAATGTACATCTTGTTTGTTCAGCAGAGACAGAAGTGATTTGCTGGGCATTGCTATACCTGTGATTGATTGTTTTCCCGCATCTTAGGGATACTACCAATTATTTCCTATCACTATTATGGGAATTAATAGCAAATAAAGGGTGTTGTTGTTGTTGTTGTTAAGTGCCATCGAGTCGTTTCCGACTCATAGCGACCCCATGCACAGCAGAACGAAACACTGCCCGATCCCGCGCCAGCCCCACAATTCCTGCTATACTTGAGCCCATCATAGCAGCCACCGTATCAATCCATCTCCTTGAAGGCCTCCCCCTCTTTTGTGGACCCTCCACCCTACCAATAAAGGGTGTAAGAGGTCTAATATAGTGACAGCATCCAAGTCATTTGTTTACGATACTCTTGGCCTTCCCTTTGTCCTTTTTACCCTTTTTACTGAAAAGTGCTGCTTTCTGGACTATTAGTTGGGAACTTGCTAAAAAAACAAACAAAAAATACCCTCTTGCCATCCAGTTCAGTCTGACTGATGGCAACTCCATGTTACGGAATGGAATGGCTCTATAGTGTTTCCTTGGCCAAAATCTTTGCAGAAACAAATCACTATGCCTTTCTTCCATGCTGCCAGTGGGTGGCTCAACCACCGATCTTTAGGTTAGTAGTCAACTGCAAATCATTTGTGCCACACAGGAATATGGGAGTTTTCTAGAAAAACAATAATGGTTCCACTCCAGACCTATTGAATCAAAAAATCTACATTTTACTAAGATTGTCACACTGAAATTTGAAAATTGCTGCTTTGTGCAGTAGGGACATGTAAGGAACAATGGTAGAGCTCTCTATGGTTTTGTACTCTCCCTTATAGAAACTACTTCACAAACAATAATCTTGCAATACCCAAAACTTTTCAGCTCTAAGCATCTCAATCAACCCCACCAGGAAGAAAAATAAAAGTCCAAACTATGAGCCAAAGTATGTACAGCAAAGAAAACTTCAAAGGTCTAGAATGCCAAAGGGATGAAATTCAAGGATGTATGACTGTGTGTCTCTTTTTCCCACTGAGATCAAAGAATTCATTTTCACTTGTCAATACATTTTAATTCTGGCTGTGTTTAGTTTCATCTCCAGGTCCTACAGATTGCAAATAGAATTTTTAGAATTTTACTGAGGACTAAGTAGTGACAAGACAATCTTAGGATCTATAAAGTATAGCAAAATGTGATTTAATTTGTATACAGCTAATCTTGAAGGTAATTAGAAATGATAGATTAAAGAAAAGAAGTTAAATTGCCCTCTCAAGATTTACAAACTAAAGATAAGCTGATTTACCCTCAAAAGCCAGTTGGCAAATGATTATAAATGATGCTTAATAGCAATTTAAGACATCAACGTCCTGGCTGGGGAAGACTTTTATCCTCCATTTTGGCTAAAGAAGACATCTCTATCACTCTCTTTCTCTCTCATTTTTCCTTGAATCCAACTTTTGTTTTTGCTTCTAGATTCAAGCAGCTGTCAACTTGGAAAATGTTTTAATTTTTAGGGCTGCACTTCTATATATTATTCACTGACATCCCAAATCTTTACCACTCCCTATTTGACCCAATATTGCACTTTGTAGTTAGTTTGCAAGGGTTTCCCCATTTGCCTAATAATCTCTTTCATTGGAAAACAAACAAACAAACAAACAAAAACAAACAAACAAACTCTGTCATCTAGTGCGTCCTTTCCAGCTCACAGGGACTCCAGTTGTGTTTCCTAGGCTGTAAATCTGTATGGAAGCAGATCACCCATCTTCTCCTTCGTTATGAATGAGGATGGGTAGTCCCCCAGGGTGTTCTGCACTTGTATTATGCAAAAACAAACTACTTTTGTCAGTAGTTAAAGTTTAAAGGATCTGCCCTCAATAGGGCTCACACAAGATCAGTGAACTATCTCAGGAAGTATCAGCTTCCTCTGAAGAGAACCACGTGCCTTTGGTGACATGTAGAAATCAATTTCAAAGAGCTATACAATTAATGCCAAGTAGATTAAAAGAAAGTAATCAAATAAAAGATTACTAGTATTAATAGAGAAATTTTGTGCGCCAGGAACTGTGTGACTCTTACAAGAATCATTCATGTTATCTCATGAGAAAAGTACTGATGCTTTACAAATAAGGGGAAGAGAAGGGGCAGAGCATTTACATTATTTTGAGCTCTAGTGGGGTAGTGCCTGAGACATTTGACTGCTAACCTGAAGGCTGGTGGTTCAAACCCACCAGTCACTCCTCAGAAGGAAGACTGGGCAATCTATTTCCATAGAGATACCACCTCGAAAACCCAAGGATGGGTCGCTATAAGTAGGAACCAACTCAACGGCAGTGAGTTTTTATACACACACACACACACACACACACACATGCACATGTTGTTGTTGTTGTTGTTATGTGCCGTCGAGTCAAACCCGACTCATAGCGACCCCTCCTTGGGTTTCCGAGGCAGTATCACTACGGAAGTAGGATTGCCCAACACATGCACATACGCACACTAAATACTATTTCCACTTCAGCACACTTTCTTAGGCATTATAATTCATGGTGATAAGTGTTTGTCAAGTGTTATCTAATTTAAAACTTATCATTACCTTAAAATATATTCTTTCAGTTTCATAAAATAAATAAATAAATAAATGCTTCAACACAATTCTTTCTCCCCCTCACATCTAATCCAACATTAAGTCCTTTCTATTCTGCCTCCAATATATCTCTTAAACCTCTCATCTTCTATCCTTTCCATTGCCCTGGTTCAGGCAACCATCAGCTCATAATAGCCTTTATAACCTATCTACATTCTTCCACTTTCTCTCCCTCCAAACCAACCTCTACACAGAAGTCAGAGTGATTACACTGAAAAGCAAATCTCATCATAAGAAAACCAATCATTAACAACCTGAGATACGCAGACGATATAACTGTGCTTGCTGAAAGTGAGGATGACTTGAGGCACTTACTGATGAAGGCTGAAGAATACAGTCTGCAATACGGTTTATGTCTCAATATAAAGAAAACAAAAATCCTCACAACTGGACCAATGAGCAGCATCACAATAAATGGAGAGAAGATTGAGGTTGTCAAAGAATT
>NW_006921589.1:17303949-17358939 GCF_000298275.1 Orycteropus afer afer
TGTGTGTGTGTGTGTGATCAGTTACTAGAATCACTAGGCTAGATAAACTGAAATAACAATGCAAGTTTATACTTTTATTTATTGTTTGTAACAATTTCCTCTCTAAACCATTTCATCCCTGTGATGGATAAAGTTTCAGTCTAATATCATTGTTTTTCAAATTTTTTCGGTATTAAAAGTCTCAATTCAATCTCAACAGCATGAGCTCTTGAACACTTTAAATATTCTCTATCCCAGTTTGTCTAGAAATGGACAAGACAAGGAGTACTTGGCTTCATTTACCTTTACTAACTTAGTTTTTTACCCCATGCTGCTTCTCTGGGTGGGAGGTAGAAGAAATAAAGAGTAATGCTTAACTGACTGGCACAGTTGCCATCTTGAGTGCCTGATGCCCAAAATCTGATATTTTTTCCTCTTGTTAATACTTATGGCTTCTTCAGATAAAATTTTGCCCTCAGTAGAGACTGTATTCATTATTACCAGGAATACAATGCCTCCTCATGAGGAGCACTTACAATGCTCCTTGGTAACCTACTTCTAGCCTCTTTGCTGTGGTCACTGCATCCTTTCAGGAAGTCATCTTGGACAAAGTCCTTTTCAAGAATTTTCAGTTATTTCTCCTGTGCGTCATACACATCAGATCCACAAGAAACATGACCCATCCTCTATCATGACAAGAAATTCCTCATGTCGGGGAGTATGTCTCCTTGCCTTCTTATCGGGTCAGCAGGTCACCTAGATTTTCTCTTGCCTCATGACAGTTTGTATTTTTATTTTGTTGTTTAGTGAGTCAAGAATGAGCTTCTGGGCCATTCAGCTTCAGAAGACACAGATACATTCTCAGAATGGTTTTTTTGGACACACCATCACTTTGGATGGGAGGAAGGAAGAGAATCGTTCTCCTCATCTAGAGGGAAAAAAGAGCAAATACCACAGGACTCCTGTCTTTTTGTCTTTATGCTTATATTAATATGCATCCAGAAGTGTACAAAATCTATGGATTATATGAATGTATAAACATGCATTCTTCTAGCATCTAGAGATACTTAATATATTCAATTTATCACATTGATTAAATATCTACCATGCCCTTTGCATGATGATATATGGTGATCTACATAGACCAAAAATCTGAAAAATTAAATATGAAAAACATTATTATAACTACATGCAAATTTGTGTGTAATAAACACACAGAAAATTTCAAAATAAATTATTATAAAATGCTAATACTTGTTCTGTTGTGATAACTAAAATAAATCATTGAATTTTCTATTTAATTTTTTTCTATATACAAGCATACAGGAATTTCATGCTATAAATGATCACATTTTAAATGATTATAAATACTGAGATTTTAAAATTCAAACCAAATGAACTAGTTTTCACCATCCAATATTTAAAGATAATTTAGCCAAAACAATTCAATCAAAAACCACTTTCCAGTACCTGAGAGAAACATATATCTAGTTGAAAAATGAGTAACCTATGCAACAAATTAAAAGATAAACCTTGCTAATTTAGGAATATTGTTTATGATCCCTTATCAGCAAGCAAACACCAACAGCTAAATGCTGACTGAAATTGCAGTTGAAGATTAATTTGAGCATTCTTTTACATGCAGCATCTAGAGTAATGAGCATATTAGCAATGCACTGAAACATTCTTGGTCATTTCTACAGTTTTTTTCTTGTTTTGTATCATTAAAATAAAAAAAAAGAAAAGAAGAAGAAGAAAATCATCAGAAGGATTTTTGCTAAAGAATAGCTATTGATTTGTCTCTGCCTCACATGTGATTAGGAAATAATATGGTCATTAGTTAATGATTTAAAAACTCACTAAAAGATCAGTTCCAAATCACATTCATAAGGAAGAATATTAAGGACATTCACAATATTGAGAGTCATTCTGATACCCATTTCAAGTCTCACTATAAAGCTCTAACACCAATGGCTTGGTTTTCTTGTGTTTTGAGCTCACCAGTCATTGAAGTTTTACAATGAAAGTATCAGTATATCAGAAGAAAATCATTCTCACTTGGACCTTAAAGAAAAACTATTTCACTAAAATTTAATGAATGATGTCAATTTATGCCTAGTTATCACAGTAATTTGTCAGGGTCCTCACAATAACTTTTCCAAACAACACATCCATACAATCTGATTTATACTCAAAAGTACATTTTTGAATACTGAATATATAAAATATGTGACATATTTTTCATTGCTACTTAATAAGTAGGTACACTTTCATACTCTGGCCCTAAGACCTAAATGTATCATATAATTAGATATAACAAACTAAGCTTTAAAAAATAATGGCAAATTGTTTACGAATTAAAATACAATTCTGTATTTCCTCTTAATATTCATGCCATTTCCTATAATTTCTAAATTTTGTACAGTAACCTGGACTTGTACACTGGTAGTATCAATATTAAAACAATACACACAAATTATAGTAAATTTTATTTCATATGTAAATAAATATTCTTTGTGTTAACAATGAGCATTTAAGCTATGGTTCAACTAATTTGTATATTGCAAGAAACATGCTTAAAATAAAAAATCAAATATACTTTGACAGCTTTTGAAGGAAGTAAGTGTCATCTCTCACTTACTCTTTTTTAGAAGAAGTGAGTGGATGATGATTTGATTCAAATATATAAAGAGAACTACAGGTTTTTCTTCTAACTACAGTTTAGGTAGATAGATAGATAGATAGATAGATAGATAGATAGATAAATGACTTTTATAAATTGGTTAACAGCACTTCATCTTTTACCTTGAAAAGCCAGAGGTTTAAGTCTATAAAGTGTCCATATAAGAGTGTTTATGTTTTTCCTTCCTAGCATCTTGATTTCTTTGCATCATGTGCAAAGTGTGGCAAGAGAAAAACACACCCCTATTTAATCAACTGAAACTCTTTTAATCATGAGCACATGAACCATAGTCTAAAACTCTGATCTGGTGAGCCAGAGTTGAAAATATTAGAGAAGTGCTTTTAAGTGTTTTCATTTCCTAAAATGCTCATGAATTTGTAAAAATATATCTAAATGCCCCCAAACCTGGAGGTGGATCCTCTGCCCTCCACATGCTATTCCCTCAGTCACTACAGATAGACCTTATGATTTGCTTACTGACATGTTCAATGGGGAGAAAAAGATATCATATCCAGCCCAAATTCACTGAAATGTCTTCAAGTGGTCTTTGTTTT
This sequence comes from Orycteropus afer afer, assembly GCF_000298275.1. Classification (NCBI taxonomy): domain Eukaryota; kingdom Metazoa; phylum Chordata; class Mammalia; order Tubulidentata; family Orycteropodidae; genus Orycteropus; species Orycteropus afer. The sequence goes on from NW_006921589.1 coordinate 17,307,166, forward strand.
ACACCCACCCACTGCTATTAAGTAGATTCTGAGTCATAGTAACCCCCATTGGACTGCAGAGGCAGTAAATCTTTAAGAAAGTAGATTGCCCAGTCTTCCTTCCACAGTGTATGGTAGGTTTGAACCACTGACCTCTGGTTAGCACTCAGATACCTTAAGCACATCACCACTAGAGCTCCTTCTTTGTTTTACACTCAAAATTAATAATAGATTTTTGCTAAATGGTATTTTATTTGTCTTTTAAACTGAAACATGGAATATAGTAGATAAATTATACTAAATATAAAGACATGGAAACTTTGGCTCCATTTCAATACCGCATTGTAATTTCACAATTTTGAAAGAAAAAATATATTATTTTGATCAAATAAAATACTGCCATTGAGTCGGACCCGACTCATAGCAACTCCTCTTGGGTTTCTGAGGTAGTATCACTACAGAAGTAGATTGCTTAACCATCCTTCCGAGGAGTGGCTAGTGGGTTTGAACCACCAGCCTTCTAGTTAGCAGTTAAATGCCTTAGGCACTATGCCACCAGAGCTCCCATTATTTTGATACAATTGTTAATACCTTTCACTGATTCTCAGCAGTCATAGTATTGATGTGTATTTTTTTCATGCATTCAGTTCACAATTTCTTAACTCAGTCATAGTATTGATGTGTAACCCAGAAAGAGAAAATCATTAGTCTATCACTGATCAAAGGGATAAACATATAGGATTTGTATCTCTGCACTCAACAAATTCTAATTTTTCTCTTACAAAGAACAAAACCTAAGTCCTGCTATATTACACTAAACTAAAAAAGACAAATCCACTGCCACTTCCAACTCATAGTGACCCCTGCTGGGTTTTCAAGGCAGTAAGTCTTTATGAAAGTAGACTGCTTCATCTTCCTTCTGTGCAGAAGCTGGTGGGTTTGAACTGCCAACCTTCTGGTTAGCAGTCAAATAACTTAGGCACTTACCAACAGAGCTTTTTATGTTGCATTAGATTTTTCATTTTTGTTTTTAAGGTTTATAAAGATAGACAAATAAAAATGATAGGTGATTTTAGCTATTGTTCTCATTTTCTTAGAGTATATATCACTTAGAGACAAGATTTGCTTTCATTAATTTATATAATCATGCATCCATTCAACAAATATTCCTGTGTTCCAAAAAGAGGTTAGGCAATGAGACAAAATGATAAACAAAATGTGTAAGGCTCCTGACTTCATAGATCTCAATCTCTACTGGTATACACACAATAGGAAAAAGTAATTATAAAGGAATGCATATGATAAATGCTATAATGAAGGAAGGACAAGATATATTAGGGTCACATCACTAAGTTACCAATTTATGATTGAGGAGTCAAGGAGAAACTTTCAGAAAAAAAGTAATATTTGATAATTTCACTTGAAGAGTGAATAGAAGTAAGTCAATTAAAAGGATGGGGATAAGAGATCCAAGACAAGAGTAAGAATAAGCATTGTACACTGAAAAAATTGAATCAAGGTGTTTTCTTCTTCTTCTTTTTTTTTTTTTTTTTTTAATGAACCAAGCATGATATCCAGAGAGTGGCATGTTGTGGTTGAAGATGTAAGAAATGGTTAGATCATGAAAGGCCTTGTAAGTAATGTCTGTGTTTCGATTTTATCCAAAGTCAAATAATAACCAACTATGATGGCCAGCTTCAAAAATGGCACACAATAATCCTTGCTTCCTATTATTCACACTCTTGTCTAGTCCCCTCCCACAGTGAATCATTGCTGGCTATGTGACCAATAGATTACGCCAGAAGTGACAGAGCAAAGCAGTGAAGATTTCGATCTTGGTCTCTTATGACACTCACTATAAAACTTCCTCTTTTTGAGGGCACTCAAGCAGTCCTACTGAGAAAATACAACTTGGCACAAATAACTTGACAGCCATGTAAGTAAGCCTCCTTGGACATGGACTCTCTAGCCTCAGTCAAGTCTTCCTAACATTGCAGCTACAGCCAGCCAGTTACTATATATAACCTCATGACAAACTACAAGCCCAAATCATTTAACCAAGCCACTCCTGAATTATAGATCCACAGAAAAGTTGAGAAATACCATATGCCTTTTACTGTTTTGAAGTAACTAAGTTCTGGTGGATGAGCTCTGGTGATGCAGTAGTTGAAACATTTGGCTACTAACCGAAACCCAGGTGTTTTGAATTCACCAGCCACTCCATGGAAGAAAGATGTGTAGTCTGCTTCTGTAAAGATTCACAGCCTTGAAAACCCTATGGGGCAGTTATACTCCGTCCTATACAGTTCCAATCAAGTTTATGACAGTGGGCTTTGTAAGTTCTGGTGTGATTTCTCACATTACATTAGATAACAAATTCACCTTCAAAAAGTTGTTATAAAAGAGAATTATCCAAAGAGCAAACCAAACCCACAGCCATTGAGTCCACTCCAACTCATAGAGACCTGCCATTGGGTTTCCAAGGCAGTAAATATTTAAGGAATTACCTCATATTCCTTCCCAGGAGCAGCTGATGGGTGGGTTTGAACCACCAACCTTCTGGTCATCAGTCAAAGGCCTTAGGCACTGTGCCACCAGAGTTCCTTATAAAGAGAATTAGGCAATGAGATATTTAAATAGGGAGTGCAATGATAAGATTTTCATTTAAAAAATGTATTATTGCCATCTTGTGTTAAAAGATGGCAAAAAGGCAAGATCAGAGGTAAAGAGGCTATTTTAATAATTGACCAAGAGATAATGGTGCCCCAAACTAGAGAAACATATAGAATTGCATTAACTTTCATTGATACATTTACATTTACTGATATTTAAAAATAAAACACAGATTCTTATCTGAAAAATTTTAGAATAACAAATGGAAACTTAAATTATTGCTTAGCTTTCTCATTTAATTCAACACTCAAGAAACAACATGGAGTTCCAGAAGTGCAAGTAAGTTAGTCAAAGTTTATTCACTCAACCATTATCTCTCAAAGCTTCATCAAGTGAAGAATAGGGTCTGGAACTTTTCTGCCTCCTGAAATGGATGTTAGCTTTCACAGTCTCTGACAAATAGTCTCAGTAGTGCTAACATCTAGTGACCCTACCACCTTAGCTCCACAATGACTTTCAGAATCTCTATTGTGGTAGTGTGCAATAACCACATTCAGCAGCAATTTCCAAAAAGATACACTTTACTTTGGCAGGCCTGTAGCAGATAGAACACAATCTGCCAAAGCACAGGGGAGGAACGTGCAGCCTGTTCCCTTATGTGCACAACAATTATCTCTATAGCTTGAGAGATGGACTCAAGTCACTATTCTTTATGACAAATATCTATTTTCCCTGACTGCCGAAATTTATGGGATTTGCATTAAAAAAAATTAAAGAAAAGTTGGTTTTATGGGAAGGTTGCTTAAAGCTTTTTACAAACTTACACCAAACACCCTTATAATAACTGATCTCCCTCTTGGTATTTTAGTGACAGTTCCAAGATGGTATAAATCCTCTTTTAAAGATTAGATGACATCAAGTTTACTATGTTAAGGGAATTTAGAAGTAAATTGCAAGACTAGAAGAACATAAAGCTGGATGTTAGATTTTTGTTATACTTAGAAATTTGACGTGAAAAAAATATTTTCTAACCAAAGTCATAAATGCACAAAACTTCCAAAGCTATTCCATGTCTCTTCCATCATGCCTAAAATTGCATCAATCTTGTCTCTCCTGTCTTATAGATACTATATAATTGAATACTTAAAAAAAAATTTTAGCAACTACTCCATTGAAATGAATAAATTAGAACCCAGATGGATTAAATGTCTAGACTAACATGAAACTGCTTAAACACTAAACCTATAATTTGAAGTTCCTGATTTTTTTTTTTTTTTTTTTCCCAGTTTCTGTTGCCACAACCACAGTTCAAGCTACCTCTGGTCTGGATAAATTCCACCATTTCCTTCTGTCCATTTACAGTCCAATTCAACTCATTGACCACACTATAAGTGCAGTCATCTTTTTAACCTGCTAGTTGCTTCTTGACCCTCTAATAACTTCTCATTACTCTTAAGATAGAGTCCAACTTCACTTACTTAGGTTATAAATCCATTGCCATCAAGTCAACTCTGACTCATAACAAACCCTACAGGCCAGAGTAGAACTTCCCTCCTAGGGTCTCCAAGGCTGTAATCTGCCATATCTGTATCCCCAGGAGCACCTGGTGGGTTCGAACTGCCAATCTTTCTGTTAGTGCTTAACCACTGCACCACTAGGGCTCAGGGCTCCTTTATTTAGGCTATAAAGGCCCTTTATTCATTTATATCCAAATTATGTAGGGTTACTTTTTTACTTAATTCTCAAAATGAATAATCATGGTGGTTTACATGTATCAAGTTCCTACTTCAACAAATAGCGAACTTAAATCCACAGTAAGCATATTGCTAAATTCCTCACGGATTTTATTGTGAGAGGCAGTACAGCAGAATGGTTAGGCAAGAGGGCTGTGCTGTCACTCTGGGCCCCATCTCAGCTCAGCCTATTACTACTGTAATTTCAGACTTGAGAAAATTATCAAGGAGAAAATATCATTTTAAAATCTGGAGAAGGGAGAATTCACATAGTTATATTGCTATCTGATTGTCCTGTGATAAGGCATAATTATCTTGCTGAGGGTAAAGCTGTGGCCTATTGAATTAACTCAGACAAGGGACAGGGACTGAAAAGACCAGCTGTAGAAAGGAGGGAATGGAACACTTTTTTGGTCCTGAATTTGTATTTCAGGGGCACTCTCTAAAAGTGGGTAGATATTATGTAAGTTCATTTCTTTGGGAACTATATGCCAAGTCCAAGTTAGAAGTAAAAAATATTTCCTGGAGAGTAACACCTACAACGCAACAGGGAGAAGCTGGATCGTGTAGGAGGAACTGCCAGACAGCAATGCAAATCTGCCAAATTTCTGCCAGCCCCACATGGAATTTCAAAGCAAAGATTGTCCATTAGAAATCTTCCCCATTAAAAGGAAATGACTAGGTACTTACGCTACACCCTTGTTTAGTCATTGACTGAGGTTTCTCTGAGAAGAGCACGGCCTCAGATCAAGTGAGATAGATATGAAGAAATGAACAGATACTCCTTATAGCTTTGAAAAGGGCTGTTTTACGAAGGGTGAATTGAGCTGTGGTGTCTACCAAAGACAGTAAGAGTCACTCAGTTGGTAGTGAGGAGCAAGAAAGGCAACCAACGCTCCCATAAAGATATTTTCATTTGGGGTTCCATATGGAATTGGGGAATTAGTGAAAATGTGGAGAATTGGATTAGGTTCTGAGTTTGTTTCAGACTGTTCTGATAAGTAAATTTTTGTAAAGACTTTAAAATGGTCGTTCAATGCTCTTTCAGCAATGAAGAATCAACAGGGGTGTAGTTTGCTGATATTTAGGTCACAATATTTAAAAGAGAACAGCAGCCTGGAGAACAGGAGAGTGAAGTTCCCTATAATCAGGGAGCAAACCTGTATCAATCAAGACAGTCTAGGTTGTGTTTAAGTAAAAAATGATTTCAAAACACCAATGACTTAGATCACACAGGCATGTTTCTCACTCATTATACATGTTTGCTGCTGGCTGTTTGCAGTTTTGTTGTACTATCTTCTTTTAGGACACGCAATGTCTATCACAGCATATGGAGGAATGGAGAATGAGGAAGTAAGGATTAACTCTTACAGCTTCTGCTAAGAAGTAACACCCTTTATTTCTGTTTGCATTTCATTGACCAAAACCCATGGCAGGGGCATGCCCGGTTTCAACATTATGGGCAGATATGATCCTTCCACAGAGAAGACAAAATATATTGGCAAAGAATAACACGAACCAACCAACCCACTGCCATCTAGTCGATTCCAACTCATAGTGACCCCCATTGGGTTTCCGAGGATGTAAATCTTTATGGAAGTAGAATTTCCCTGTCTTCCTTCCACAGAGAGTGGCTGGTGGCTTTAAACTGCCAGCCTTTTGGTTAGCAGTCAAATGTCTTAGGCACTGCACCACCAGAGCTCCTTAAAAAATAACACTCTCAAAAAAAAAAAAAAAAAAAAAAAAAACTGAACTGCTGTTGAGTCAGTCCCAACTCATAGATGACCCCTCCTTGGGTTTCTGAGGCAGTATCTTTATGGAAGTAGATTGCCCAACCTTCCTTCCGAGGAGTGGCTAGTGGGTTGGAACCGCCAGTCTTCTGATTAGCAGTCAAATGCCTTAGGCACTATGTCACCAGAGCTCCTAAAGAATAACACAATTATGACAAAATCTAAGGGGTATCCCACTTTAGTGAGTCTGAGGCCAGCACTACTATCAGGCTGCATTTCCCATCATTTTGTTTTATTTAAGGATGATTTTAAATCTTCTTGGTTTATATCACCAAATGAAAGAGGCCTTTCCAAAGAGTGGTTTTAAAAAAGACATTTGATCAAATTGTTTTCCCTTATAGTCCAATAAAGGAGCTCTGGTGGCATAGTGGATAAGGCATTTGGCTACTTCCAAAAAGATAGTTCAATAAACTACAATAATGTTGAGATAACAGCTTCTGTGTGATATAGATTATGGATATGTATGTATAAAAAATCGTTATGCCTTTTTATGGAACCCATATTCCCAAGGCCCTGCAGACAGATTTAAAAAGATTTGAAAAGGAAAGAATGTTAGGAAATATCCAAGAAGTGCTCAATAAAAGATATGTTGTTGTTGTTATGTGCCATTGAGTCAGAGCCAACTCATAGCAACCCCTCCTTGGGTTTCCGAGGCAGTATCTCTATGGAAGTAGATTGCCCCATCTTCCTTCTGAGGAGTAGCTGGTGGGTTTGAACCTCCAGCCTTCTGGTTAGCAGTCAAGTGCCTTAGGCACTACGCTACCAGATATAGAGAATTTAAAAAATCTGTAAAAGGAGAAGAGAAAAAAGGCATCATCTACTTAAATTAAGGAGCTCTAGTGGTGTAGTGCCTAAGGCTAACCAGAAGATTGGTGGTTCAAACCCACCAGCCACCCTATGGAAGGAAGATGAGGCAATCTACTTCCATGAGGATTTACTGCCTTGGAAACCCCATAGGACATGAATATAAGTTCTATGAGTCAGAACTGACTCGATGGCAGTGAGTTTGATTTTTGGTTTTTATATATAAATTATTTTCAATGGACAATATTTTCATTTAAGGATATCTTTATTTTCATTTGGTACACGATACATTAAAAACCCAAAATAATGAAAATGTCTTCTACAAACTGAAACAGAATCACTGCAAAACAAATGTGATGTCTAAAATATAAAGCTTCACAGCACGACTTTCCTTTCATTAACATGTAAGCAACGTTCCAGGAAATGTAGTTCTGATTATGATAGGGTAGAGTACACAATTACCTAGAAAACAGCACATTTTATGAATATCTAATATTCAATGTAACATCTAGAAAAGCACACAAATATGGTGTGCTGTATTTGTACTTCTCATAAATAATATCTAAATAGTTTAGGCCAGAAATTTATAAAGAAATAGGATGCTTTGAAACTGAGTTGATCTTATTTGTAAATTTGATTCAGATGCAATTCAGTGAAGACATGTGTGTATTTCTATGGAGATGATTTTTTTAAATACTTAGAAGCTAAATAAGTGCAGGAAACTTGTACTTAAACAGTCAGAAGTTCTAGAGGCTCTATAACAGCATATTAGTAGTCAGACTAACGTTCACACTTTTCTTCTGGTTATTGCAGCATTATGCAGACTCACAGATATGGATAATACTGACAAGTTGCATTATATGCACGTGTATGTATTTCTTCACAGAATTACACATGATAATGTATTATCCCAAAGAAAACTGTAATCATTACCAGTACTTATATCTGTTCCAGGCTCTGCAGTGTTTGATTTTTGCTTCCCTGAATAAAAGTTGCAAGAGCAATTATTTACCTTCACATCAAAAAGGTATTCTACCATCAAGGAGTTAATAACATTAAGTCATTCTTTATGTAAGGCTTCACTTACACAGAACCAATGTGACACTTTAGTGACTTGACTTAATACCTAGTTAACAGGGTACACCATTCCAAAAAGAAAGGCATATAGGACAAGGGTTAGTTTAGAATCCACTAGCAACACTTTAAGAAGCAGTAAATTATTTAGCAAGCTGCATCATGTATTCTTTTATATCATTTTTTATACGCTGATTTTATGGTGGAAGGGTAAATAGGTGTGGAATAGTTCTGTCTATGAAGGAAACATGAAAAACTGGACTTTCTGTGTGCTGCAGCAGTCTGGTTTCAATTTTTGCTATGCACCAAATCTGGGTAAACTTTAGCCTTTGCCCTGTGCTCATGTTATGACATCTCAATTTGTGTGCTGCTTGTGTGCCATCTAACAGTATTGCTGTTTCTACACACCCCAGAGGTTGTGCCTCATTGCTTTAAGTTGCAAATGCCCAGTGACTGAATTCATTGAGCATGAGAATTGATAAACTGCCCAACCAGACCTGTAAGATGCTCAAGATCAGAGGATTCAAAGAGGATTAGCATAAAATTCATATACATTCAGAGCTTACTGAAGCATGTTGGGCACTTTTCTTTGTTATGGTTTTCTTAGAAATTGATATTAGCATGCCATTTAGAAATCAAACATTGATGACTCTTTTACAACCCTATCAAGATTTCAGTTATATATTGGAATATATATATATATAATCATATATATATATAATCACACCCCTTTGTTGTTGTTGTTATGTGCCGTCAAGTCAAACCCAACTCATAGCAACCCCTCCTTGGGTTTCCAAGGTGGTATCACTGTGGAAGTAGATTGCCCAATCTTCCTTCCAAGGAATGGCTGATGGGTTTGAACCACCAGCCTTCTAGTTAGCAGGCAAATGCCTTAAGCACTACATTACCAGAGCTCCTTAGTTTAAAAAATATTTTCAGTAAACCTTCTTAAAAAGTATTTTTTTTTTTTCCTTAAAAAATTGTCAGGCATTCTTTCTATCACTCCACAATTTAAGAACTGAGATACGGTTTTCAAAATAAGATGTCTTTAAGAAAGTAGAAAAAGTATTTTTAAACATAAGGCCATTTGAGCTGTATTTGGATAAATAATAATAAATAAAAATAAATCAGTGTCTTCACCTCTGCTTTTTAGTTTTTGAATATACTTTATATATAATGAGTTCACATGCCAGTTAATCTCTGTTGGGAATTCCATTAAATAATAGCAAACTGATGTTAATAAACACAGATAAGTCAAATCCCATTAACCCTTTAATTACTCAAAAAGGTTCTAAAACTAAGCATTCTACTAAAAAAATTATGGCTATATGTTCTTCATCTTAAATTTTGTTTTCATTACACTAAAAGGGCAAGTAAGTGGTATCTTTTGACCCCCTCTAACTACACAACAGAAAAACAGAATCACCATCAGCAGTCCAAGGCCTATTCCTACTAGGCTAGACACGCCGCCACCCTCCAGCCCTTTTACCAACCTTGACACTAACCATCCCTTCCACAGCACCCACTATCTCTTTGCTGGGTTCGATAATTTGCCTCAGTGGCCACACAGAACTCACAGACTATGGGGTTTATTAAGGAAGCAACAGGCTACAATTCAAACTCAGGAATGCACTCAGGATACAGTTCTATCAGGACAGTCTCCACTCTGCTGTGCCCTTAAACACAGCTCTCTGGCCCTTGGCCTCTCCACCTGGCCTCTGACTCTGTGGGCCAGGTAGGGTGCCTCTTGGTTCCACTGCTGCTGTCTCTCAGCCAGGAGTCTTTCTCAGCCAGCTATGAGATACCCCCTCTGCCTCTAAGAGTGCTCATTTTAAGCCTGGCAGAGTGGCAAAACTAACTAATCCCAACATCAGAGTTCTACACACCTAAAAGACGGTGAACCTTCCCAGAAGATTACTTTGTGCTGATATACCCCAGGCAGACAACTTTAACACTCAGTTTAAAAGCAGCTACTCAGGTGGTCTCAGCAAATTCCAACATGGAGTTAATTGCCAGTCTCATTACAGGAAATGACTATTACCAGCTGCCCAGCCAAGTTGACACATATTTGCATGGTCCTACCCAGGAATCTGGTGGGAGTTACAGAGCCTATGGCTAGAAAAGCACCAGATTACTGAGTGGGACCATGCAACTCACTACACCGCACATTATTACTTTATTATAAAAATATACAGATATTTTGTTCATTATTATTCACTTTACAACATTTCCCCCAAAAAAAGGGGGAAAAGAAAACTAAATGCCATCAAGTTGATTCTGACTCATAGTGACCCCCATTGGGTTTCCAAGGCAGTAAATCTTTACTGAAGTAGTTCACCCCATCTTCCTTCCACCAAGTATCTGGTAGGTTTGAACCACCAACCTTCTGGTTAGTAATCAAATGCCTTAGGCACTGCATCACCAGAGCTCCTTGACTGATGGCAGTGGGTGGGAATCTCATCCTTACATTGAAATTTAGAACCTGCTAATTAATGTGAAGTTTTACCTAAATCTCAATAACAAGTTTTTTTTTTTTTAAAAAAAAGGACCCAAAATTATCAAAATGATTTTACATTTTTAAATAATTTGAGCAATTAACTGTTTCTCAGAACAAAGCTAAATAATAATTATAGAATTATACAATTATAATATCTAGTACACAACAAGAAAAAAGTCAAAATATTTGGAATTCAATTAAAAAAAAATACCAGACATGCAAAGAAGTAGCCACATATCAACCATAATGAACAGAAGAACCAATAAATCAAAAGTTATACAGAACTGACACAGATGATAAAATTAGTAGACAAGAACATGTTAAAACCATTATACTTGTATTTATTTAAAAAAAAAAATAAGAGAAAAGATTAAGTATATTGCTAAAAGGGCAGGTAGTCCGCATCTCCTGACCTCTTCTAACCCACAAGAGGAAGACACACTCACCATCAGTAGCCCAAGGCTTAACCCTGTGAGACCAGATATATCACCTCCCTCAGCCCTTTCACCAACCCTGACACAGACCATTCCTCCCACAGCACCCACCACCTCTCTGCTGGGTTCAATAATTTGCTGCAGTGGCCACACAGAACTCACAGATTATGGGGTTTATTATGGAAGCACCAGACTACAATTCAAGTTCAGAAATGCACTCAGTCTCTTGAAGCCGGCCATCACATTCAGTAGTTGTCAGTCTCAGTAGCACATTACTCTCTCAGTAGTGCATTTCTCTCATCTCTCTCTCTCACCAGTGTGTGTGTCTCTCTCTCTCTCAGCAGCATGTGTCTCTCATGTCTCTCAGGAGCATGTTTCTCTCAGCAGTATGTCTTTCTCAGCCAGCAGTCAGAGAGACTCCTACTTCTATCTAGGAAGGCTCCTTTTGAGCCTGGCAGAATGGCCAAACTAACCAATCCCAACATCAGAGTTCTATAAACCTGAGAAAAAGAGAACTTCCCAGATTGTTTCATGCCACTATCAACAGAAATACCCCAGGTGGATAACGTTAACAAACAGGGGCTACTTAGTTGCTCATGGCAAATTTCACCACGGAGATTACAAGACTTATGGCTAGAAAAGCCATACCAGGTAATTAACTACACCACATATATTCAACAGAAATATCTATTTCAAACGTTGCTGTTTTTGTTATTTTGTTGTTGTTGTTGTTGTTGTTGTTATACGCTGTTGAGTCGGACCCAACTCATAGCGACCCCTCCTTGGGTTTCCGAGGCAGTATCATTAGGGAAGTAGGATTGCCCAGCCTTTCTTCCCAGGAGTGGCTGGTGGGTTTGAACCGCCAGCTTTCTGGTTAGCAGTCAAGTGTCTTAACCACTATGCTACCTGAGCTCTTTTTGTTATTAGGTGCTGTCAAGTCAGCTCTGACTCATAGCAACCCTATATACAACAGAATGAAACACTCCCCGGCCCTTTGCCAGCCTCACAATTCTTGCTATACCTGAGCCCATCATTGCAGCCACTGTGTCAATCCATCTCATTGACGGCCTTCCCCTTTTTCATTGACCCTTCACTTTACCAAGCAATCATATCCTTCTCCAAGGAATGGTCCCTTCTGACAACATGACCAAAGTAGGTGAGACGAAGTCTGGCCATTCTCACTTCTCACTTCCTGCTCCACTTCTTCCAGGACAGATTTGTTAGTTCTTTTGACAGTCCATGATACTTTCAGTATTCTTCACCAACACAACTCAAACGCATCAACTCTTTTTCAGTCTTCTTAATTTGCAGCCCAGCTCTCACATACATATGAGATGATCAAAAATACCATGGCTTGGGTTAGATTTCAAATTTTTAGACCTAAAATTACAAGGTCTGAGGTGAAATATTTACTATCTCACCCACTGCAATCAAGTCAATTCCAACTCATAGCAGCCCTAGGACAAAACAGAACTTCCCCTTAAGGTTTCCAAGGCTATAGATCTTTACAGAAGCAGATTGTTTCATCTGTCTCCCACAAAGTGCTAGTGGGTTCAAACCACAAACCTTTTGGTTGGCAGTGGAATGCATTCCGCACTGCACCACAGAATGCCTAAAAAGTCTACTACGGTGGATTAAGCAGATTTGACATTGCAAAAGAATAGATTAGTGAATTTAGGGACATAACAATTATAGCTATCCAAAATTAAATATAAACAGAAAAAAATAAATAAATAAATAAATAAATAAATAAATAAATAGAGCATCCATGATCTGTGACACACATAAGTGGACTAAGTAAATGTCATTGGAGTCTATGAAGGAAAGGAGAGAAAAAAGTGGACATAAGAAGTATGTGAACAAATAATGACCTTTTAATTTTTTTTTCCAAATTTGAGAAAAGCTATAAATCCACAGATCCAAGAATATTAACAAATTCCAAACACAAGAAACATAAATCAATCTGTACCAAAACACACCATAATCAAATTATTCAAAACCAATGATAAAGAGAAAATCTTGAAATCAGGAAGAGAAAAAAAAGGCATCATATACAGAGAAACAAAGGATGACAGTCAATTTCTAGTAGGAAATAAAGCAAGTGAGAAGTCAATAGAGCATAATCTTTAAAGTATTGAAAGAAGGAAACAACAGTCAAGCTGTAATTTTACAAACAGGAAAAATATCTTTCAAAATTAAAAGTAAAAGAAAGACTTTCAGACTATTAGAGATGAAATAATTCTTATCAGCATACTCACTCTAAAGAAATATTTAAACTCCTTTAGGGAAATGATACTACATGAAATTGAAAATCACTACAAAAAAATGAAGAGTACTGTATAGTTATCTATTGGGACAAATGTATATATTTTTTTAATTTCTCACACAGATAACTTTTGGCTTGTATTGTGGAATGTATTTTATGTGTATATATATATACACATATGGCAATGACAACACAAATGGTCTGAGAAGAGATTTTCTTATATGCTACCTGGCTTATCACTTTATATTACTTGAAGGTACACTGTGATGAGTTGTTATTCTTGTTACTGTTAGCTGCCACTGAGTTAACTCCAACTCATGACAACTTTATGAATAATGGAACAAAATATTTCCCAGTCTTGGGCAATTTTCAGGTACTAGTGTGTTTGAAAGTGTTGTTGCAACACTTTCCACCTCATTGAGGGTTGCCCTAGTTTTCATTGGTCCTCTGCTTTTCCAAACATGACAACAATTTCCAGCCACTGGACTTTTCAGAAAACATATCCAAAGTTACTGAGGTTAAGTCTTTCCATCCTCACTTCTAAGGAAAATTCCTATTGTATTTCTTCTAAGGTTAAATTAAGGTTAATTTAAACCCTAAAATAGCGAGTAAATTAACAAAAAAATTGTACCTGATAAACCAACAAGGGAGATAAAATGGAATGATAAAAATAATCCAAAAGAAGGTAGAAAAACACAGAAAAATAAAAAACAACAAATGATACAGATGGAAACCAGGCAGCAAATAATATATGAAAATATAAACATGACAACAATCAAATTATATGTCAAAGAACTAAACAATGAACAGGCAGAGATTGTCGGATCAGATAAGAAATCAAGAACCAGTTACATGTGTCTGCAAGAAACCCACTTTTCATACAAAGATACAAATAAGTTTTGGGGAAAAATTATGAAAAAACATACCACGCTTATACAACAAAATGAAAGTGGAGTGGCTATATTAATAACATATAAAAAAGATTTCAGGAAAAAGAGTATTTCTAGAGATAAAGTTACTGGACAGAGGCAAAAAGGAACTTTTGGGCTTAGATATGTTCAATTTTTGGATTGTTGTGATACTTTTATAGGTATATAGATAAGTTTATTATAAATGTTTTCAAATTTTTACTACAAATATGTGTATTTTATTATATGTCAATTATCCCTCAATGTTATCTGTTAAAACACATGTAAAAACAGATGGAATAATGCATTAAGCTTTGATGCTGATGGGAATGAACTAGAATAGCTTGAAAAACTGATGATACAAGAAAGGAGAGAATTACTAGAGGGATTTCTTTCAGGAAGCTTGCACTTTCGTAGTGTCTTCATAATGTTCCTTCAACTGTTCGGTTTTCACTCGCATCTACCATAATCATTACTATTGCTCTAGTACAAGCTACCATCCTCTCTACTTTGGAGCACTTGAATACTGTGCTCTTAAAAGAAAAACAAAACTCCTAAAAATGCTCCTGCCTACTGTCCATCCTCTCTCAGATTAGGTTACTCTTAGTCCCCTTTTTCAGTCTACACTGGCTTTTTCAGTCCCTGTACTGGCTGAACTCCATCGTACCCAGGGACCTGTTTCCTCTTTTTCTATCTAGGCAGATCTCTTACTTTTTCCCTAGATGACATCTACCAATCTTTCAAATCTAAACTCTTCATGAAGTCTTCCTTGATCTGATTAATTATGTAAACCCCCTACAATAGACCCTCATTGTCTTGGATACTTCTCTTTTATAACACTCCTTGTTGCAATTTTACATCATAAGATTATTTGAAAATGGAGATTGGCCTCTAATAAGTTAATTTCATGAGTCGATAATATACCAGTTTTGCTCACCACTTTTATACTCACCACTTTGCACAGCACATTAGCACATTGTTTTTAGGTGCTGTTGAGTCATTTCTGACTCATAGTAACCCCATGCACAGCAGAACGAAACACCACGATCCCTGCTATACTTGAGCCCATCATAGCAGCCACTGTGTCAATCCATCTCGTTGAAGGCCTTCCCCTCTTTCGTCGACCCTCCACCCTACCAAGCATGACATCTGCAGTGTAGTAAATTACTTAGTATGGCTTTTCTACCCATAAGTCATTGTAAACTCAGTTGGTGGAATGAGCAACTGAGGAGCTCCTGATTGTAAATGTTATCCACCTGGGTTATTTGTGTTGGGTTTGGCACAACGCAATGTTATGGGAGGCTCTCTCTCAGCTGCTTAGAGTTCTGATGCTATGATTGGCTAGTTTGGCCACTCTGCCAGGCTCAAAAGGAGGCCTCCTAGAGGCAGACCTCTCTCAGACTGCTGGTTGAGGAAGCGTGCTGCTGAGACACGAGCTCCTGAAAAAGACACGTGATGCTGGGAAAGAGAAGCAAGAGACACGCATTGCTGAGTAAGACACCGAGGCACATGCACTGCTGGGCGAGAGACTGTGAGAGACTTGGCAGAGAGATGGCAGGCTGGGGAGAGAGACTGAGCATTTTTCCTGAACTCAAATTGTAGCCTGATGCTTCCCTAATAAACCTCATAATCTGTGAGTTCTGTGTGGCCACTGCAGGGTATTATCAAACCCAGGAGAGAGGTGGTGGGTGCTTTGGGAGGAACAGTTGGTGAAAGGGCTGGAGGGAGGCAGTATGTCTGGCCTTGCAGTAATAGGCCTTGGGCTATTGATGGTGATTCTGCCTTCCTCTTGTGGGGTTCTAGGAGGTCAGAATATGTGGCCTCCTTGCCCTTTTTGCAACATCTTTCTCCAGGGAATGATCCCTTCTGACAACAGAGCCTGGTACGTTAAACTTGGACATAAAGCCTCCAAATTGTAAGAGAATAAATTCCTGTTTCTTCAAGCCATCCCATTTGTGGTATATCCTTGTCAGAGTGGCACTAGGCAACCAAAAGATCTGCATAGGTTGTTAATGAGACTTCTTCCAATCCTGATGCCATGCTCTTCTTCATATAGTCCAACTTCTCAGGTTATATGCTGAGCATATAGATGGAATAAGTATGGTGAAAGGTTATTACCCTGAAACACTCCCTTCCTGATTTTAAACTATGCAGTATCTCCTTGTTCTATTTGAATGACAACCTCCTGGTCTATGTACAGGTTCCTCATGAGCACAATTAAATGTTCTGGAATTCTCATTCTTCTCAATGTTATCCATAATTTGTTATGATCCATACCATCGAATGCTTTTGCATAGTCAGTAAAACACAATTTCTGGTATTCTTTGCTTTCGACCAAGATCCATCTGACATCAGCAATGATCTCTCTTGTTCCATGTACTCTTCTGAATCCAGCTTGCATTACTGGCAGTTCCCTGTCAATATATTACTGCAACCTTTTTTGAATTATCTTCAGCAAGATTTTACTTGCATATGATATTAATGATACTGTTTGGTAATTGCCACATTCTGTGGTGTCACTCTTCTTTGGAATAGGTACAAATATGGATCTCTTCCAGTCAGCTGATCATATAGCTGTCGTCCAAATTTCTTGGCAAGTGCTTCGAAGGAGTGCCTCCAGTGTGGCATCCGTTTGTTGAAACATTGCAATAGGTATTCTGCCAATTCCTGGAGCTGTGTTTTTTTTTTTTTTTTTGGCAATTCCTTCAGTGCAGCTTGACTTCTTCCTTCAATACCATTGGGTCGTGATCATATGTCAGCTCCTGAAATTCATCAACCAATTCTTTTTGGCACAGTGACTCTGTATTCCTTCCATCTTCTTTTGATGTTTCCTGCATCATTCAATATTTTGCCCATAGAATCTTTCAATACTGCAACTCGAGGCTTCAATCTTTTCTTCAGTTCCTTCAGTTTGAGAAATGCTGAATGTGTTCTTCCCTTTTGGTTTTCTAACTCCAGGTCTTTGTACATACTATTATAGTAATTGACTTTGTCTTCTGGGACTGTTCTTAGGAATCTTCAGTTCAGATCTTTTACCTTGTCATTTCTTCCATTTGCTTTAGTTACACTCCCGTCAAGAGTGAATTTCAGTCTCTTCTGACATAGACATCCATTTTGGTCTTTTCTTCCTTTCCCGTCTTTTTAATGACCTCTTGCTTTTTTCACTTATGGTGTTTTTGATCCCACAATTCTTCCAGTTTTCAGTCATTGGTGTTCAGTGCATCAAATCTATTCTTTAGATGGTCTCTAAATTCAGGAGGGATATAAACAAGGTCATATTTTTGCTCTCATGGACTTGTTTTAATTGTTTTCAGCTTCAGCTTGAAGTTCCATAGGAGCAGTTGATGGTCTGTTTCACAGTTAGCTCCTGGCCTTGTTTTGGCTGAAGATGTTGAGCTTTTTCTTTGCCTCTTTCCATAGATGTAGTTGATCAATTTCCTGTCTATTCCATCTGGCAAGGTCCAAGTGTATGACTGCTGCTTTTGTGGTTGAAAAAAGGTATTTGCAATGAATAAGTTGTTGGTCTTGCAAAACTCTATCATACAATCTCTGGCATCATTTCTATCACCAGGCCCATATTTTCCAACTACTGGTGATTATTCTTTGCTTCCAATTTTTGCATTCCAATCATCAGTTACAATCAACACATCTTGATTGCATATTTGACCAATTTCAGACTGTAGAAGTTGGTAAAAAACTTCAATTTCCTCATCTTTGGTTTTGGGGGCTGGTGCATAAATTTTAATAATAGTAGTATTAACCAGTCTTCCTTGTAGGCATATGGACATTATCTTATCAGTGACAGTATTGTACTTCAGGATAGATCTTGAAAAATTTTTTTGTGATAATGAATGTCATGCCGATCCTCTTCAATATGTCATTCCCAGCATAGTGGCCCATCTGGTTGTCTGATTCAAAATGGCCAAAGCCAATTCATTTTAGCTTACTAGTGCCCACAATATTGATATTTACGTGTTTTAATTCATTTTTTAAAACTTTCAATTTTCCTAGATTCATACTTCGTACATTCCACATTTTAATTATTAATGGATGTTTGGAGATGTTTCTCCCCATTTCGAGCCATACCACATCAGCAATGGATGTCCCAAAAGTTTTATTCCATCCACTCTGAGGAGGCAGTTCTTCCACAGTCATATTTCGAGTACCTTCTAACCTGAGGGGCTCATCTTCCAGCACTATATCGAACAATGTTTAAGGGCTATTCATAAAATTTTCCACTAATATACCAGACAATGTTTCACCACTATTCATAAGGTTTCACCGGCCAATTCTTTGAGAAGTGGATAGCCCCCTCACTCTTCTGAGTCTGTCTTATCTGGAAACTCTCCTGAAACCTGACCATCATGGATGATGCTGCTGGTACTCTGAACATTGGTGGCATAGCCTCCAGTGTCACAACAACACACAAGCCACCACAGTACAACAAATTGACAGATGAGTCAATCAATGCAAATAGATGCAGCAGTCAAAAAAAATCAGACAACGTATTACACTAGGCTAATCTCCTGCAAAAGACCTCTTTAAAGTGCTGAAGAACAAGGCTGTCTCTTTGAAGACCAAGGTATGCCTAACCCAAGCCTTGGTATTTTCAATGTTCTATTATGCATGTGACAGCTGGACAATGAATAAGGAAGACCAAAGAAGCGTTCATGCTTTTGAGTTGTGGTGTTGGTGAAGAATACTGAAAGTACCATGGACTGCCAAAAGAACTAACAAATATGTCCCGGAATAAGTGCAGCCAGAATGCTCCTTAGAAGTGAGAATGGCCAGACTTCATCTCACCTACTTTGGTCATGTTATCAGAAGGCACCATGTCCTGGAGAATGATGGGATGCTTGGTAAAGTGGAGGGTAAACAAAAAACAGGAAAGCACTCAATGGGAGGGACTGACACAGTAGCTCCAAAGATGGGCTCAGGTATATAAAGGATTGTGAGGCTGGTGTAGGATCAAGCAGTGCTTTGTTCTGTTGTCCATGGGGTTGCCATGAATTGGAGCTGACTTGATGGTACCTAACAATAAGAGCAACAACATGAGAGCCAAAATACAACCTTAAGTATATCCTATGTGAATTTACAGACCATCTAAAGAATAGTTTTAATGCATTGAATATCAGTGACTGAAGGTCACATGAGTTGTGGGATGCCATTAAGAACATAATATATGAACAAAGCAAAAGGCCATTAAAAATACAAGAATTGAAGAACTGACTAAAATTGACATCAGAGGAGACACTGAAATTTGCTCTTGAACAAAGAACAGCTAAAATGAATGGAAGAAAAGATGAAGTAAAAGATCTGAACAGAAGATTTCAAAGAGGAGCTCAAGAAGAAAAAGTGAAGTATTACAATGGGATATAAGAAAAACTGGGGTTAGAAAAACAAAAGGGCAAAAACAGCCTAGATATTTCTCAAGTTGAAAGAGCTGAAGAAAAAATCATGCCTTGAGTTGCAATATTCGAAAATTCTATGGGTAAAATGTTGAATTATGCAGGGAGCATCAGAAGAATATGAAAGGAATAAATAGAGTTACTGTACCAAAATGAATTGGTCATTATTCAACCATGTCAGGCAGCAGAATATGATCAAGAACCAATGATATTGGAGGAAGAAGTCCAAACTACAATTAAATGAAGGAATTGTCAAAACACAAGGTTCCCAGAATTGTTGGAATACCCATTGAGATGTTTCAACAAATGGGTGCCTGCTGGAAGTGCTCATTCATTTATGTGAAGAAATTTGGAAGATAGCTACCTGGCTAACCAACTGGATGAGATCCATATCTGTGCTCCCAATGAATGGTGATCCAACAGAATGCAGAAATTATTGAACAATATCATTAACATTACATGCAAGTAAAATTTTGCTGATGATAATTCAAAAACTGTGGCAGCAGTACATTGACTGCCAGAAATTCAAGCCAGATTAAGAAGAGGATGTGGAACAAGGGATATCA
Source organism: Orycteropus afer afer (assembly GCF_000298275.1). Taxonomy (NCBI): domain Eukaryota; kingdom Metazoa; phylum Chordata; class Mammalia; order Tubulidentata; family Orycteropodidae; genus Orycteropus; species Orycteropus afer. The sequence goes on from NW_006921589.1 coordinate 17,327,238, forward strand.
TTGCTGATGTCAGATGGATCTTGGCTGAAAGTGAAGATTAGCAGAAAGATGTTTACCTGTGCTTTACTGACTTTGGGAAAGCATTCAACTGTGGATCAAAACAACTTATGGAAAACATTGGAAAGAATGGGAATTCCAGAACATTTAATTGTACTCATGAGGAACCTGTACATAGACTAAGAGGTAGTATTTAAACAGAACAAGGGTGTACAGCATGGTTTAAAATCAGGAAAGGTGTGTGTCAGGGTTGGATCCTTTCACCAAAATTATACACTCTGTATGCTCATCAAATAATGAAAGAAGCTGGAATATATGAAGACAATATGAAGAAGAATATGCCATCAGGATCGGAGCAAGACTCATTAATAACTTGAGATATGTAGATGACACAACCTTGCTCACTTTGAGTGAAGATGACTTTAAGCACTTACTGATGAAGATCAAATACTACAGTCTTCAGTATGGGTTACATCTCAACATAAAGAAAACAAAAATCATCTCAATTGGATCAATAAGCAACATCATGATAAACAGAGAAAAGCTTAAAGTTGTCAAGGATTTCCCTTTACTTGGACCCACAATCAACATAAATGGAAATAACAGTCAAGAATTCAAAAGATATATATATATCTCCCTTACTATACTTGATAAATGTAAATCCCTTACTATACTTGATCTCATCACTGCAGTCACTGTGTCAATCCATCTTATTGAAAGTCCTCCCCTTTTGATAACATGATCAAAGTAGGTGAGACAAAGTCTGGCCATTCTTGCTCCCAAGGATCATTCCAGATGCACTTTTTCCAGGATGGATTTGTTCATTTTTCTGGAAGTCCATTGTATTTCCAGCATTATTCACCAACACCATAACTTAAAGGGGTCAACTCTTCTTCAGTTTTCTGAAGAAGCTTCATTGTTCATTGTCCAGCTTTCACATGCATATGAGAGGATTGAAAATACCATGGTTTTGGTTAGGTGCACCTTAGTCTTCAAGTGACATCTTTGTTCTTCAGCACTTTAAAGAGGTCTTCTGTAGCAGATTTTTCCAGCACACTATGATCTCTGATTTCCTAGACTGCTGCTTCCACGGGTGTTAATTATGGATCCAAGTAAAATGAAATCTTTGACCACTTCAATCTTTTCTCCATGTATTGTGATCCTGCTTATTGGTCCAGTTGTGAAGATTTTTGTTTTCTTTATGTTGAGATATAATCCATACTAAAGACTGTAGACTTTGATCTTCATCAGTAAGTGCTTCAAATTTCCTTCACTTTCAACAAGCAAAGTTGTTTCATCTTCTTATCTCAAGTTATTAATAAGTCTTCCTCCAATCCTGATTCTGTATTCTTCTTCATATAGTCCAGCTTCTTGGATTATTATTATATATATATATATATATATAATTAATTTAAGTAGAATATATAATATGTATATAATTTACATAGAACTTTACCAAGTTTTTATTGTACTATATTGTAGTAAGTTGAACATATGAAGTAGTTTGTTATCACTTTTTAAATGAAATTAATTTTGCTCTAATATGTGAATCAATATACATGTTAAGTAAAAAGTCAATTCTGGAATGGTTTCCAAAGAAAAGAGACATTGTCCCCCATTTTCTTATTTGTGGGAAATATTAAAATTAGTCCTGGCTGTCTTAAGTTTATGCTCTGATTTAATTTTAAGTAAAAAATTTTCTCATTCATTCTTATACTCTTGCTAGTAGTGAAAAGTAAAAAAAAAAAACAAAAAAAAAAAAACTATTTCTTAACCACAAATAGGCACAAATACCACAAGACATACAAGTTAGTCACACATTTTAGTAATAGAATAGATTGATATTTTGAGCTCTATTAGCAAGCCAATTTGGTTTAATTAATGCTTAATGAAATGTCAGTATTGACAGGATAACTTGAAGCATTTTTAAAAGCTTTGTACTCTACTTGTACTCTTGTACTCTAAATTTCAGTATGACAGGCAATGTTGACAACTCTTTTCAGTTGCTAATATAATACTACCAGTCTGCAGTCAAGATCCACAAAACTGAAGAAAGAAGTTATGGTTAGAACAACACAGTCATTTCCTAGATTTGGAGTGAGATTTTGACATTTCTCTGACCTAAATGTTAATCCTTTGTACTTAAAAGAAAAGTAAAATATTAAGGTTCTTTTATGTTGAGATTTTAAGAAAAATTTAAAACTGAGCATAGTAGAGTGCCCTAGTTTTACAAAGTATTACATTGTTAAATATCTACCAAGTCATGTATACATGCATCCAGAATCATTAACATGCCATACTAAAAAATCCAGAAGGCATTCAATTTTTTTGCAGCTGAGAATTAAAATGTCATTTGAATATGCATGGCCTTCTCCATTGCATTAAAAATATGATGATAAAATAAGTACATTTCAATGTGATGAAATAAATATGTAGAAAATAATTCATTGAATTCATTATATTACATAGTTAAATAAAAGATTAATATGTGTCAATGCTCCCTTCTGTGAGTCAATAGCAATCGGTTATTTAATTCAAACTTGCATTTTATGTGAAATCTCCTGACTAGGCAATTTCCTGTCCAGGATAAACTGTATTGCTTTCCTTTTATGAGCTTAATGAACCCACATGGTTATGAAATCAAAAGTTGCTTTTCCACTACAATGAAAAGTTGTGCTTACTCTTTATATTCTAGACAGGATTTCTTTGTAACACAGGGAAAAAATATCAACATGAATTTATTTTTAGGAATCATCATCCAGCTTGCGACATTAAGATGTTGATATATTATACTTAAACCAGTGTGTTTTTTCCACTCTGTGATCCCATTAGATAAAAAAAGGAAGTGGTAAGTACTTGAACCAAGTAACTGACACAGAGAAAACACTATGAATGCTTTCAGGACACAGAGAAACCAACACCATCACCATCATCAAAGGTGTAAATGACTGGATGCTGGAGAAAAAAGAAGGTGAAATGTAATCCCTATCCTCTAGGAGACTATCTACCATTGTTGTTGTGATGTGCTGTCCAGTCAGAGCCCACTCATAGCGACCCCTCTTTGGGTTTCTGAGGCGGTATCAATATGAAAGCAGATTGTCCAACCTTCTTTGCAAGGAGTGGCTGGTGGGTTTGAACCACCAGCCTTCTGCTTAGCAGTCAAGTGTCTTAGGCACTACGCTACCAGAGCTCCTTGTCTACCATTAGTCTGCCCCTTTTTCATATTGCAGTGGCTGGGGTGTTGCTGGGCGGCTGGAAGCTATGCCGCTGGTATTTCCAGTCCTTGCAGCTCACCCGTGGTTAACAGGTTTCAGCGGGGCTTCCAGATGAAGGCAGACTAGGAAGAAGAAACGGCCATACCTTCTTAAAAAAACGGTCACTGAAAACCTTGTGAATAGCAGTGAAACACTGTCTGAAGACCCTTAACAAGAAGGATTGACACAGTGGCTGTAACAACGGACTCAAGTATAACAAGTATTGTGAGGATTGCACAGAACAGGACAGTGCTTCATTCTGTTGTACACAGGGTCGTTATGAGTCAGAGTCAACTCGACAGCACCTAACAACAACAAGATTGTAATCTGGTTTGGTAAAGGGAAAAAAAATCATTAACAATCCTTAGAAGTTTTTGTTTGTTTGTTTTTAAATAAATCTCGATTCCCTACCTTATAACTCTAGTCTTTGATATAGATGTAAAATTCCCTAGAGCTAGTATCCCTTACATTAATAAGTAAGGCATATACATCAAAAAAGAGATTCAAGGTATTGCCTCAAGAACAATTTTGGGGGGATAGGGAAATACATAAAGCTACTAATTCAAGTCAGTGTTTCATTAGGATCAGTGGTCAAGATACTGGAGGGGCCACAAGGGAAGGGTCTGGAGGCACAGAGCTCATAAAGCTTTCAGAAATAACTTTAATAGACCTGAGCTGAAGGGAAAAAGGCCTGTCTCAGGAAAATGTCTGCCCATTGGGAAAGAAAACAACATCCTAGTGTGAAAAAATTAGGGGAGGAGAGAGGGCAACCAAGAGGAAGGAAGAAAAGACAAGGCTAATTCAGTAATTTGACTCCAGGTGGCTTAGAAATTCTGTTTTTCAGTTTTTGTTTTGTTTTTCTGAAAGAGAAAACTATCGGAGAGATTGATGTAAAGTAATTTGCTATGCATGTTTCAGGATGTCCTGCTTCCCATTTCCTCCTTTATAGGAGAAATCCATGCCCTCATTATCTCCTGCTTTATTTAGTCATGTTTTTAACATATGGCCTCACCTATTTATTAGTTAAAACTAACTGCCAGAAAAGGGGATGCCTAACTCAGAGGCAGCTCATTCATAAACTGGCCAAAAACTTTTGACATGGCCAGGTGCTAAGGCCTCTGCCAGGATGGACACACCTAATATAATCATATATGTTCTTTGAATTTTTGCCACGGAAGCATGGAGAAGTTCCCAGTTATTACAAGGCACTAAACTCAGAAAGTCAAGTAACTTCAAGGAGGGTGATTCTTATCAAAGCATCCAATATTTTTAAGCAAATGAAATGTCAGTAGAAAAAGCAAAGGTCCATAATACATATTTGAATGGATCATCCATGTAATGGGAAAACAGAGACCATACTCTAAGAACACAGACAACAGTTTGGTTCCTGAAGTACTCCCATAGGTCTGGATCTTGAATTTTCATGTTTTGCCTTTATAATAAGACATCACTGTTTGAAATACCAGAGGAGATATCTGTTTCTCATAACCAAAAGACAGCATAGGAGTGTACCTGAAGACTGTAACTGCTGCCTGAGGGCCTTCCCATCTGTATGAGCCTCTCATTGTAGGCTGTTGTTGTTGTTTGCCCTCGAGTCGGACCCGACTTATAGCGGCAGATTACCCTTAATTCCTCCCTATCGTTCACAAGCAATATCTGAACCTAAACAGTCTTTATTTCGCTAAAATGGTACCCTTATCACATTTATTTGAAATACTAAATCCTAACTATAATAAAGCCATAAAGTTAATGGCTATACAAGGTAATTTTATAAACATTTTTATCATAGACAAAATGGCAAATACATAAATCACTGGAATAACACCAAATTGAGAAATACAATTAGAACTAAAGAAATGGAAAGTGAAAAAGAAAGGAAGGAAGGAAAGGAGTTTTTCCAAAAATGTTTTAAAAATGTATTTATGGTTTCAGTGTCATCTAGTAAATACTGAAAAAGAAAGTTGAGGCAACCTATAATTGTTTCAAGTATCATGACCAAAAAAAAAATTTCAAATCAAATGTTGCTGTTGTTGTCAGGTGCTGTGGAGTTAGCTCTGCCTCAAAGCCACAATACACACAACAGAACAAAACAATGCCTGGTCCTGAACCAGCCTCACGAATCGTGATATATCTGAGCTGATAATTGCAACATTGGTCATGCTGTCAGAAGGGACCATTCCCTGGAGAAGGATATCATGCTTGGTAAAGTGGAGGGTCAGCAAAAAAGGGGAACACCCTCAAAGAGATGGATTTGCCATACCGTAGCCGGGTATAGCAAGGATTGTGAGTCTGGCACAGGACTGGGCGGAGTTTCATTCTGATGTACATAGGGTCACTATAAGTCAGAGCCAATTCACTGTCACCTAACAACAACATTGCAGCTACTGTGTCAATCCATCTCATTGAGGGCCTTCCCCATTTTTGCTGACCTTTCACTTTACCTTCTCCAGGGAATGGTCCCTTCAGACAACATGGTCAAAGTAGGTGAGACAAAGTCTAGCCATTCTCACTTCCCAGGAGCATTCCAGCTGCACTTCTACACTAACAGATTTGTTAGTTCTTTTGGCAGTCCATGGTACTTTCACTATTCTTTGCCAACACCACAGCTCAAAAGCATCGACTCTTCTTCAGTCTTTCTTATTCATTGTCTAGCTTTCATATGCACATGAGGTGATCGAAAATACCATGACTCGAGTTAGACACACCTTAATCTTCAAAAAGACATCTTTGCTCTTCAGCACTTAAAAAAGGTCTTTTGCCACAGATTTGCCAAGTGCAATACATCATCTAATTTCTTGACTGCTGCTTCCATAGGTGTTGATTGTGGAACCAAGTAATATGAAATCTTTGACAACTTCAATCTTTTCTCCATTAATTGTGATGCTGCTTATTGGTCCAGTTGTGAGCATTTTCATTTTCTTTATGTTGAGGTGTAATCCAAACTGTATTCTTTAAAGTTCAAGTCAAGTGTATTCTTTAAGTGCTTCAAGTCGTCATCACTTTCAGCAAGCAAAGTTGTGTCATCTGCATATCGCCCATTGTTAAAGGGTCCACCTTCTCAGATAATTTGCCCAGCATATAGACAAAACAAGACTGAACAAGTGTGGTGAATGGATCCAAGCCTGACCCTTTCCCTTCCTGATTTTAAACTATGCAGTATCCCCTTCTTCTGTTCAAACAACAGCCTCCTGATGTATGTACAGGTTCCTCATGAGCACAATTAAGTGTTCTAGAATTCCTATTCTTCTCAATGTTATCGACAATTTGTTATAATTCACACAATCAAATGCTTTTGCATAGTCAGTACACACAACTACACATCTTTCTAGTATTCTTTGCTTTCAGCCAAGATACATCTGATATCAGCAATGATATCCCTCATTCCACATCCTCTTCTGAAACCAGCTTGCATTTCTGGAAGTTCCCTGTCAATACACTGTTGCAACCATTTTTGAATTGTATTCAGAAAAATTTTGCTTGCATGTGATATTAACAATAATGTTTGATAATTTGCATATCTGTTGGATCACCTTTCTTTGGAATGGGTACAAATATGAATCTCTCCCAGTTAGTTGGCCAGGTAGCTGTCTTCCAAATTTCTTGGCACAGATGAGTAAGTGCCTCCAGTGTGGCATCTGTTTGCTGAGACATCTCAATGGGTATTCCATCAATTCTTGGAGCTACGTTTTTTGCCAATTCCTTCAGTGCAGATTTTATGTCTTCTTCAATATCATTGGTTCTTGATCATATGAAAAAGATGAACATCATCAATTCTTTTTGGTACAGTGACTCTGTGTATTCCTTCTGTGGTAGTTAAGTTTGTGTGTCCACTTGGCTGGGCCTGGTTGAGTGGCTGGGCAGCTGGATGTAGTATTCCTCATGATGAGACGGGTCATCAACTCCATGGTGGAATCTAATCTGAGCAGCTGAATAGCTTCCTTAGGGATGTGGTCTGCTTCCTGTATATAAGGAGAACCCTTGGGAAATGGTCTCTAGCTTATGGCACACTTGAACCCTGCAGGTAGCCTGCCATCCTCTGCTAACATTGGGACTTTCAATGGACTTGAATTAATGGCCTGCCATGTGGTTAGGTAACATCGAGACTGTGCCTTTTTACTTGTTGGCCTTGGGCTTGTCAGTCTTGACAGCTAGGAGCTGTCTGAGTGAAGAAAAGCCTCTAGCTCCAGTGGGCTGGGAGCAGGAAGCAGAGCTGAAGCCCAAGATTGAGGGGCTTTAATCCAACCCCTAGAAACTGGCACTTTGAACTTGGACTCAAAGCCTCCAAACTGTTAAGAATAAACTCCTGTTTGTTCATGCCATCCCATTTGTGGTATATCCTGTCAGAGTGGCACTAGATAACCAGAACACCTTCCATCTTTTGATGTTTCCTGCATAATACAATATTTTGTGCATAGAATAAAGGCTTGAATTTTTTTCTTTAGTTCTTTCAGTTTGAGAAATGTTGAGTGTGGTCTTCCTTTTCGGTTTTCTAACTCCAGATCTCTGCACATTTCATTATAATAATTGACTTTGTCTTCTCAAGCAACTCTCGGAAATATTGTGTTCAGCTCTATCTTGATATTTCTTCCTTTTGCTTTAGCTACTCTCCACTCAAGGGAAAGTTTCAGAGTCTATTCTGATATCCATTTTGGGCTTTTCCTCCTTTTCTGTCTTTTTAATGACTTTTTGCTTTCCTCATGCATGATGTTCTTGATGTCATCCCACAATTTCTCTGGTTTTTGGTCACTGGTGTTCAATGTGTCAAAGCTATTCTTCAGATGGTCTCTAAATTCAGGTGGGATATAATCAAGGTCATATTTTGGCTCTTGTGGACTTATTTTAATTGTCTTGAATTTCAGCCTGAACTTGCATAGGAACAATTGATGGTCTGTTACACAGTAAGCTCCTGGCCTTGTTTTGGCTAAAGAGATTGAATTCTCCATCACCTCTTTCCATAGATGTAGTTGATGTGATTCCTGTATATTCCATCTGGCAAGGTCCATGTGTATAGCTGCCATTTATGTTGTTGAAAAAAGGTATTGGCGATGAGTAAGTGTTGCAAAACTCTATCATGCAATCTCTGGTGTCATTTCTATCACCAAGGCCATATTTCCCAACTACTGGTGATTCTTTTGTTTTCAATTTTTGCACTCCAATAACCAGTAATAAAATACATCTGGATTGCATATTTGGTCAATTTCAGATTGCAGAAGTTATTAAAAATCTTCAATTTCGTTATCTTTGGCTTTGGTGGTTGGTGCATAAATCTGAATAATAATTGCATTAACTGGTCTTCCTTGTAGGCATATGGATATTATCCTACCACTGACAGCATTGTACTTCAGGATAGATCTTGAAACATTCTTTGTGATGATGAATGCCACACCATTCTTCTTCAAACTGTCATTCCCAGCATAGTAGATCATATTGTTGTCTGATTCAAAGTGGCCCAAACCAGTTCATCTCAGCTCACTAATGACTAGGATATCAATCTTTATGAATTCTATCTCATTTTTAACAACTTCCAACTTTCTTAGATTCATACTTCTTACCTTCCATGTTCCAATTATTAATGGATGTTTCTTCCCATTTTGGTCATGCCACATCAGCAAGTGGAGGTCCCAAAAGCTTTACTCTATCCACATCTTTAAGGTTGATTCTACTCTGAGGAGGCAGCTTTTCCCCAGTTGTATTTTGAGTGCCTTCTGACCTGAGAGGCTCAACTTCTGGCAGAATATTGGACAATGTTTCAGGGCTATTCATCAGGTTTTCCAGTATATATCAGACAGTGTTTCACTGCTATTCATAAAGTTTTCACTTTCCACTTTCTTGTCTGGAGTCTGTCTTAGTCTGGAACCTCCGCTGATACCTGTCCACAATAGGTGACCTGCTGGTGTTTGAAATTCCAATGGTGTAGCTTCTAGCCTCAGGGCAACATGCAAAACACTAGAACATGATGAACTGACAGATGAGTGGTAGTTTAATCAAATATTACTATTTATTTGTCTGGATCTACTTTCTGCAGTTGCAAACTTTTGAGAGGGAGCTCTGGTGGCATAGTGCCTAAGGCATTTGACTGCTAACCAGAAGGCTGGTGGTTCAAACCCACCAGCCCCTCCTCAAAAGGAAGATTGGGCAATCTACTTCTGTAGTGATACTGCCTCAGAAACCCAAGGAGGCATCACTATGAGTCTGATCTGACTCTATGGCAGTGAATAATAAAACTTTTCAGAAGTACAAGAATATAAAATAATAGAAAATTTTTACTATTATCTGAATCTTGGAAAGAGCAATTAAAATTTTGAGAGACAGCAAAACAAAAGAAAACTGTAGGTAAAAGAAAGTTTCTTCTCAAGTTTCTAGTAAAATCAAATTTAGGTTATTATGATGTCCAGACTATATGAAGAAGAATACATGAGAATTGAAGGAAGACTCGCTAACCTGAAATATAAAGATGACACATCCTTGGTTGCTAAAAGAGAAGAGGACTTAAAACACTTACTAATGATGATCAAAGCCTTCAGTATGGATTACACCTCAATACAAAGAAAATGAAAATCTTCATAACTTGACCAGTAAGCAACATCATGATATATGGAGAAAAGATTGACGTTTCCAGAGATTGCATCCACAATCAATGTCCATGAAAGCAACAGTCAAGACATCAAATGATGTATTACATTGGACAAATCTGCTGCAAACAGTCTCTCTAAAGTGTTAAAAAGCAAAGATATCACTTTGAGGACTAAGGTGCACCTGACCCAATCTAAGGTATTTTCATTTGCCTCATATGCATGTGAAAACTGAACAATGCAAAAGGAAGATCGAAGAATGATTAATACCTTTAAATTATGGTGCTGGCAAAGAATATTGAATATACCATACCAGAAGAATGAACACGTTTGTCTTGGAAGAATACAGCCTTAGAAGTGAGAATGGGGAGATTTGGTCTCACTTTCTTCGGACATATTATCAGGAGAGACCAGTACCCTGGAGAAAGACATCATGCTTGTTAAAGTCAGCAGAAAAAGTAGACTCCCATAGAGATGGCTGGACTGACACAGTGGCTCCAAAAATGGGCTTAACCACAGCAAAGACTGCGATGATGGTGCAGGAGCAGGCGATGTTTTGTTCTGTCGCGCACAGGGTCACTGTGAGTCGGAACGGACTCAATGGCACTTAACAACAACAACAACATATTTTCATGAAGATCCACATTTAATTTAATGAACAGATGGTACACAAATATTTGTGTACAAATTAACATAATTCTACAAATACATTCATTCAATTTATTGTGAAAGTTAAATAGACTGAATAATATTTAACATGCCCCATATGTGAAAATAAGATATACTGATGTTTCTTTTGATATAAAAATAATGGATTTGAAGACCAGATATATTGCATTTTGTTGTACACTGGGTCACTATGAACCAGAAATGACTCAATAGCACCTAACCACAACAGCAGCATAATGTATAAACACTGTAAAACTAACTTATAAACCTATTCCATATCACAAAACTGCATGGTAAACTTAAATAAATATTTATATCCATGTTAGAAGTTCAGTCGTCATCCTCAGGTGTCCATTTTTAAAAGTCAATTTGCATGTAGGGTTAGGGCCTTTCATTAGGAAGAATGTTTGGCACATGCCTGGGAGCAGAGAATCAGGACGGAAAAAAAGGAAATAGCAGCAGACAGAAAGATGCACACTTCCCCGAACAGCCTCTGCCGATGTCTTTTCCAAGCCCTGCTAAGAAGTGACTGTATTTAGAGGAATGTTGCATAAGCAGTGCCACAGTGGAGCCAAAAGATAAGAACTGAAGAGAATGCCCTCATCTACGTCAGTGTTAGAACAACAGGAAGTGAACACTGCCCACTGGAATCTTTCTCTCTCTCTCTCTTTTTTTTTTCAGCTTTGAGAGGCCAAGAGACAGCACTAAGGCAGAGAGCCTCATTCCCCCAGGTGGCTCTGGGAGCAGTAACTGAGCACCGTGCTCAAGTGACCTTTCATGCACGATAGGCTAGGAGGAAAAAAGTGTGAAAAATTGACAGTGGTGAAAGGTCAGACACCAAGGGATTTGCATACATAAGCGAGGGTGAGTTTCCACGACAAGAACAAGAAAAGATTCTAAGAGCATATAGGCAGAGGCTATGAACAGGACAACAGGTGACGCCTGGGCAATTTTAGATTATAGTCACATATAAAAATGATTATCACATTATCAAGTAGTAAAACTATTAACCTTTGATGAAGAGTGTACTATGTCATGAGACTTTTTTTCCTTTTAACAGTAATTTAACCACTAGGGATGAAATGAGTATTTTCTTTAGTTACAGGTACTTTTCAATTGATCTTTTTCCCCTTGTTTTACAATACGTTAGTTTAATTACAAAACTAATTCAGGCTTATTGAACATTTCAAATTGCAACAAAATGTATAAAGCAACTACTGCATTTTCTAGTACTAACCACTGTTGACAATTTGTTGCATAATGTTCTGGTGGTGTAATGGTTAAGTGCTTAATTGCTAAGAGAAAGGTTGGTGGTTTGAACCCACTCAAGCAGCTCCACGCAAGAAGGACCTGAGGATCTGTTCCTGTAAATATTGCAGCCAAGAAAATGACACGGGATAATCCTACTCTGTCACATGGAGGCATTAGGAGTCAAAATTGCACCTAACAAGAATCTGTACATAAACAAAATAAATGTGTGAAAAATGTACATCACTGTGTATGTACATAAGATGCATAGTATTTATACATATGATGTCAGACTATGTGCCCTCTTTACAATGAGCATTTTGTCCTCACTGAGCAACACTGTAGGAAATACATTGAAATGGGTACATCTTCAAATCAGTGCAGTGTATCACTGTATGGAATAACCAAAATTTGTTTTTCCAGTCTCTTATAAAGAACCCTTAAATTTCATCTACTCTAATGTACTAACTAGACCTAACAATTACACAATCAAATGAACCTGAAATCCAAAATATATTCATAGCTTATGCTTCTCTGTTTACAGGAATATTAAAATGACAATATTGTGTTTAATCCTTGGAAGGAAGGTTGGGCAATCCTACTTCCGTAGTGATACTGCCTCGGAAACCCAAGGAGGGGTCGCTATGAGTCGGGTTTGACTCGATGGCACATAACAACAACAACAACAACAACAATGCCTAATTAATGACTTTTTTAGAACTTGTTTTGTAAAAAGAGTTTAATTTTCTAGAAATCACACTTCATGTATTTTAAAAATATCTTTAATTTTATTCATATGTTGTTGTTGTTGTTAGGTGCCATTGATTCAGTTCCAACTCATAAGGACCCTACATACAACACAATAAATCACTGCCTTATTCTGTATAGGAGCTCTGGTGCTGTAGTGCCTAAGGCATTTGGCTGCTAACCAGAAGGCTGGCGGTTCAAACCCACCAGCCATTCATCAGAAGGAATATTGGAGAATGTACTTCCATACTGATACTGCCTTAGAAACCCAAGGAAGTGTCACTATGAGTCAGATCTGACTCCATGGCAGTGGGTTTTGTTTTTGTTTTTTTATCCTGCATCATCCTCACAATCATTGCCATGTCTAGGCCATTGTACGGTTGGGCAATCCTACTTCCGTAGCGATACTGCCTCGGAAACCCAAGGAGGGGTCACTATGAGTCAGGGCTGACTCGATGGCACATAACAACAACAACAACAGGCCGTTGTACTAGCCACTGTGTCATTCCATCTCCATGAGGGTCTTCTGCTTTTCCACAGACCCTCTATTTTACCAAGCATGATATCCTGCTCCAATGACTGGTCCCTTCTGATAACATGACCAAAGTATGAGAGGCGAAATCTGGCCATTCTTGCTTCTAAGGAGCATTCTGGCTGCACTTCCTCCAAGACAGATTTGTTCATTCTAGCAGTTCATGGTGTGTTCAATATTCTTCACCAACACCACAATTCAAATGGATGAGCTCTTCTTTGGTCTTCCTTATCCATTGTCCAGCTCTCACATGCATTATGAGGCTACTGAAAATACCATGGATTGGGTCAGGCACACCTTAATCCTCATAGCAACATCTTTACTCTTACCACTTTAAAGAGGTCTTTGGCAGTGCATTTGACTCCTGCTTCTTAGTAAAATCAGTTACATACAGAGATCATCAAAGTTTATGCTAGTCAGATAATTTCATAAGCATTGTGGTATTTAGATCATTGAAGAATGGGGAAGGTTTAAATAGAGACTAAAAGAGAGTAATTTTTCTTCTTTTTTTCCCCCTCCCCTTGTCCACCCACACTTGGTAGCTGTGTTAGGGTTCTCTAGAAAAGCAAAACCACTAAAGCTTATATATACATATAAAGAAAGAGAAATTTATCTTAGAAAAATGGCTCAAACACTTATAGAAGCTGGCAAGTCCCAAGTTCTTGGATCAAACGTCAAGCTGGAGGCTTTTCCCAACTCACACAGCTGCAGGAGCTGAGGAACTCCAGGTTGGCAGCCAGTATCCCAGCTGTTGACTCCAACACATGATGAATCCAAGATCTCCAGGCCGAATGGTGGATTGTTTGCTCATGGACAGTTGTAAGTAGCACAATAGGATCCCGATCCACAGAAGGGTGTCTCTTTTCCCAGGATGTCCATAAATATAATGGAAGGAGGCCACATTCCTAAGGAAACTCCCTTTCAATGGATTGGCTGCTCAAAACATATACATCTGATCTCATCATGGGAATAACCCGCATCACAACTCCTTAAACTACACAGAATTGTGGTCCAGCCAAGTTGACACACAGCTCCAACTATCACAGTCCACCCCCTGTCAACTTGGCAGTTGTACACATCTTCTTAACCACACATAATCTCTAAATAAGGACAATTATAAAGTCATATTTGTACCTAACAAGATACGCTACCATACATATAACCAAAATGCATCCCACAGTTCATAACAGAAGAAAACAAAAAAAATTGATGCACACATATAATGAAGAAATATAACAATCACAGTCCTGGTTTCTGCAACTAGTCATGTGATTGTAGCTGATATTCAGAACTACCTTCTTCCACCACCCATTCTGTACATCTCTTGCCCTCAGCAAGCACCTCAGCTGGTCATGGTTCTTTGCCTGGTGGGGTGACCAAACCTTCATTCCTGAAGAGTCTGGGCCATTAGTGCCCTGCCCACTGCCATCAAGTTGGAACCAACTCATAGTGACCCCTCCTTGGGTTTCCGAGGTGGTATCACTATAGAAGTAGATTGCCCAACCTTCCTTTCGAGGAGAGGCTGGTGGGTTTGAACCGCCAGCTTTCTGGTTAGCAGTCAAATGCCTTAGGCACTACGCCACCAGAGCTCCTGGGCCAATAGCAGTCATATCAGAATTGGATTGCTGTAATTTTCCATTGACTTTAATCACAGGGCATGGTAGTAATAAGAGACGTCCTAAAGAATATCCTGTATTCCAGACATATTCTTCTTTACCTCCATTATGTAATGTCAATCTAATTTCCCCTTGGTAATTAGGATCTATCACACCCAATAGTACAGTAATACCCTTCTTTGTCTGTTGATCCAGAGGCATGAGGAAGCCAAAATGGCCAGGTGGCATTCTTAACTTCCAGTTTAATGCAGTCAGTATTGTGTCTCCAGTTGGGAGCACTCCTCCCTTTGACACTAAGATCTCCAGACCTGCAGAGCATAGGGTAGCAGGGACAGGAAGCAAAAATTTTTTGAGTGGGTCACTAGGGGTAATAGTGAGTGGTACCACTCCTGTTTCTACCCCTTGATTCCTTGACCCGTGAATCCTGGCTATTGGAGAAACAACACCATATACTGGACTGGTTTAGAGCATATATAGCCTCTTGGAGAACATTTCCCCAACCCTTCAAGGTATTGCCATATATTCCATTACTAGGAACACCGTGACTAAGTAGCCAATGCCATAATTACACACAAGTCAGAGTATTCTGATTACTGTTCCAACTCTGCTGTCCATTATGATAACCACGCCCACCTTGCCTCACAACGACTTAAAACACACAGAATTGTGGTCCAACCAAGTTGATACACAGCTCCAACTATCACAGTAACCATCAAAGAATATATATACATATATATTTTGTGTGTGTGTGTGTGAAACCTTTACCTTGACAATTTACAATAGTGATCTCATACAATACTTGTTCTTTTGTAATTGACTAATTTCACTCAGAAATAAGGGGCTCCAAGTTCATCCATGTTATGAGATGTTTTGCAGATTCATCACTGTTCTTTAACATTGCATAATATTCCATTTTTTTATATGTACCATAATTTGTTGATTCATTCCTCTATTGATGGGAATTTAGGTTATTTCCATCTTTCCCCTATTGTGAATAGTGCTGTAATGAACATAGACATGCATGTAACTATTTATGCCATAGGATAGCAAATATTTCATGAAAATACATTTCCATGAATGTTACTGGAAAAGTCAAAAAGTATAAAACCCTGAAATTTGAAAAAGAGGAGATTAGGGAGCAAATGTGAGATCTGATCATTAATGGGTAATAAGGCAGATGATGCCTTAATTTTCAAATGCACTGTGGTGAGGCAACAGTGAGACATCTATATCTATATG
This sequence comes from Orycteropus afer afer, assembly GCF_000298275.1. Classification (NCBI taxonomy): domain Eukaryota; kingdom Metazoa; phylum Chordata; class Mammalia; order Tubulidentata; family Orycteropodidae; genus Orycteropus; species Orycteropus afer. The sequence continues at coordinate 17,343,112 of NW_006921589.1, forward strand.
AATATTCTTAAAGTAATTGAAAATATAATCTGGAACAGATGATGGAAATAACAAAGGGTGAGGAGACATCAATACATGCTGTGGGAATAGACTTAACAGGAGAAAAAATTAAATAGCTAAAAATTTAGAACTGTCATAGAATAACAGCAGGAAATATAAGACGACACAAGAAAATCTAACAAATGGGAACAAAACAGTAATCAGTGATACAAGAAAAATAAATGCAGTGCTACAGATTTTAAGAAATAAAGTCCTAACTTAAGAAGAATTCATTTTCCATTGGTAATGTTGAAGGAAAAGGGCTGAGAGAACCATGTGTTGTATTGGAACAAATATATCTAAACTCTGCTAGGCACTAAGTGAGGAAAAGAAGGAAATTCCAGTCTTGAGTGCAGCATGATAGTACTGGGTACTAGGAAAGGAAAAGAAAAACAAAATGGGAAATGAAAAATGAGTCAAAATGATTTAGTGGATTCAGAAATTAAATCTTGAACATGTCATAATTTTCCATTACTCCTTTCCACAGTCCTCTAATTATCCCTGCTCATTATTGGGGTTTATTTCATACACTGGCTTCTTAAAAGGAAAAGATGCTATATGTCTAAATCATTTTTCTTCACTTAACAATATTCCCTGTGATCTTACCTTTAATAAACATTTATGAATAAACATGGTGATAATATTTTATTAGCAATGAACCTAATAAAAACTGGGCTCTAGCCTTGGATCTGTACTCATTTTCTGTATGTTTTTCCTTAGGCCTCAATGTCCTCATTATGAGAAATAATGTGAGGAGTCCTGCTGGTACAGTGGTTAAGTGCTTGGCTGATAATCGAATAGTTGGTGAAGGTTGGAATCTACCAGTTGCTCCATGGAAGAAAGATGTAGCAGTGTGCATCTGTAAAGATGCACACAGCCTTGGAAACTATAAAGCAGTTCTACCCCATCCCACAGGATTGCTGTAAGTCAAATCAACTTGACAGCGTTTTTGTTCTTGCTTTTATTAATAATGTGCCTGAACTTACATTGCTCTTTCAGCTCACAGCCCATCAAATGAACATGAACTACTCACAATTCTGCTTAACTCTGCCATCCCTGCAGTACCCTGGCCAGAACCGATTTATACCAGTGGTGGCACCTAATCCACAGCCACCCAAATTTAGAAGGTGAGGTCTGGGGAAAAAAAAAAAAAAAAGTTTGGAGACATGAACTAGGAAATATAATAGCAATGAATTATTTATGGCAGGAGTTGAAGTTGCAAGGATAAGTAAAGAAAGAAGCCTTGTGAAGGAGATGGGGAATGGGGGCTAACAGAAACACACAAACAGAGACCACGCTTCCAGGAAAAGGGGCAAAAACAGCAGCTGCAAAGTGCTGTCTTGGATGTTGTTCTAACATCCATCTCACTCACGTGCTTCTTCCCATAACAAGACCCCTTTCTTCAATGGTTATTTGAGAAATTTTGGCTCCTTGCAATCAACTAACATGTAAGCAGATGAAAGGACTGTATTGGACCACTGTTCCCTTACACTCAGTAGTCACATACCACCTTTGAATGGACGTCATAACTAAGCTATAGCTGTCCTATTTTTCCCTTAATGCTTTCTAGATAGAGACTTTTCTTCCTTATATATTCTCTTTAGCTTGGTCCTAAACTGTATTAAAGTACTGCTTTTAATGTAATAGTTAGATTTTTCTAGTGTGTTAAAACAAATACACAATTATAAAAATGAAGGTTATTCCGTTTACCCCTTAAAAATCACCTCATGTTCATTTTGAAAACACCACTTTCTAGTTTAAAATAATCTAGGAATTGATTGAAGATGATAGTAGTGAATTATTTTCATAGTTACATTCACAATTAAAAAGACTTTGTAGCAACCCATGTGGTAGTTCCTGATTTATAAAGCAGGTCCTGGAAATAACCGGGACTCATTTTTGGCTTACCATGTGAGAACTGGCTATATTTTTCTCTTGAAAATCTAATTCCACTTTAATTTTCTAACTACTTTTTATTCTACTTGGTAATATACATGACTTTGGAGGAATTCCAAAATTAACTTCAAAGTTTTAAAACATTGCAAACACATTTTAAAATCAAAAGTAAAACAGACAAGAGAGAAGTTTTATATTTGTATGCAAAGGGTGAATAAATTAGTTCTCCAAGTATCAATCCACAGTAGTTAGAGAGTTCGCTTTGGAATATTAATGTATGTACTACCAGTATGTGGAAAAGTCTATTTAATTTTTCCTATGACATATAAAGCATACTAAATATACTCAGGAAAAAGCACTGATTTAAAAAGGCTAAAAATCAGCTAGAAATTAGTCTTTTGCATAAAAATTAACAAGTGATTAAAAATTAAAACAACACTCCAAAAATTGTAAATTACACAAGTGATACAAGTATATATATATACATAAAAACATTATTTTTGTAATAATGATGCTAATTAGTAATAATTAAAATAGTTATTAATGATACCTATTCAATAAATGTTTACCAGTTCAATAATCTTTTTTAGATGATTTTCAAGTATTAGAGAGAACATGTTTGCTAAATGAAAGGAGAAGTAAAAAGCCCCAATTTTCACAGTTCTCTAAATCTAATCACCATCGTGGAAGCATGAAAACTCAGATACTGTGGTGGAAAGGCTGGTTTCCTCTAGTTTAACTCGGGAACATAGAGTCACTAAGAAACCACTTTCTATCGCAGGAAGTGAGAATGAAAGAGTGGAAACACAAGGGCGGTTGGGGAACAGCAGCATTATAATCAGAGTTAAGAAATCCAATTTCATTTCCAGAGAACGCCCTTCATTCAACCTAACCTGAAAGCCATAGGACTTCTTGTTGTCCCAGTTTAACCTTAAGGAATATAAAGCTTTTGTTGTTTTCATTTTCTTCTTCATAATCTTTTTCTTTCTTTTTTTTTTTTTTTACAATAAAATAGACCAGCCAAATATTAATTTAGTGTTAACTAAATGTTAGAGAATATTTTTATTAATTGTTAGTTTTCTATTTGTAGTTATTTACGAAAATCATTTTAAAAGAGGAAGGAAGGATTTCTGAGATTTCTCTTAGCTAAACTAAGATAGATGATGTTTTTCTTAGAGGTGGCCTTAGAGGGAGTACAACAGCTAAAGCAGCAATGTCTTGTGACAAGAGCAGTAATAAGAATGTAAACGTTTTTCTCTTCTGTCCCAAAGCTCAAACTCAATAAGCTACATAACTTTGGTAAGATACTAATAGGAATCACAGTTTTCCTAAAGAAACCACAATCAGGGTTAAGGGAAGCACAATATTCACATCCTACCTATGAGTTTTGAATGCCACTGAGAAGGGTTCACAACTACAGTTCAAAAACCTGAAAAAAAAAACCCATCCAAACAAAATAAAACTGATTTTAACAATAGTCTTCTCAGCTAATACCTGTAAATAAGTAAATCTGCAGCTCTTAACTATTTTAAACTGGTAAGCTAGAGGGAATATTTGCATTTTAATATAATAACAAAATTTATGGGCTATCTTCCAAAGAGACTTTTTTACACATTATTACATTGCTCACAAAATGAGCATTAATAATGCAATGTGTTACACAAAGAGCTATGCTAAATATTAATTACATGAATGAAATGAAAATATACCACTCTGAAGATTTAATAGAATTCAATCTGTAAATAAAATTGTGCTGCCCAGCTTTAATTAAGACATTACACAGTAATTTTCCTTGGATGCTGACAATCATAATTATTGCATGTATGGATAAATCCTCAAATTATTTTATTAAAACTTAGTGTGTGTGCTGTTGTCTCTAAGGCCAATCATGTATAAATTTAAAAAAAAAAGCCACCCTAGCAGTACTAAAATTTCAGAAAAAGTATAAATATGATCATCATTTTTTGTTTCAAAATAGAATTTTAAAATACTCAATTATAGTTATACAAAATTATACTCTACACCCTTACTTCCCCTCTAGAAAAAATTGTATTTTTTTAACTTTATATTGTTATTTGGGTGAAAGTTTACAGTGGAAATGACTTTTCCATTCAACAATTCATACACATTTTTTTCATGCCATTCATTGGAATTCCCACAATCTAACATCACTCATCCCACTTCCTCCCTGCGTTTCTCATTTCTATTCCTTTCTCTTTCATCTATCCCTTTTTGCCTTCTGAACTTTGTTCTTGGGTATATTCTGGCCTTTGGTTTTGAAAAGTTTGTTGTTCCAAGGAGCATATAAAACCAGAAAAAAACAAACTCACTGCCACCGAGTCAATTCTGACTCATAGTGACCGCTTTGATTTCCAAGGTGGCAAATCTTTACCATGATTTAAAATCAGGAAGAAAGTGTGTCAAAGTTATCTCCTTTCACCATACTTACTCAACTTGTATGCTAAGCAAATATTTGAGAAGCTGGACTACATGAAGAAAAACATGGCATCAGAATTGGAGGAAGGCTTATTAACAACCTGCGATACACAGAGGACACAATTTTCCTTGCTGACAGTGAGGATGACTTAGAGCACTTACTGATGAAAATTAAAGACTACAGTCTACAGTATAGATTACACCTCAACATAAAGAAAACAAAAATCCTCACAACTGGACCAATAAGCAGCATCATGATAGATGGAGAAAAGACTAAAGTTGTCAAAAACTTCATATTCCCTGGTTCTATAATCAACGCCAATGGAAGCAGCAGTCAAGACATCAAAAGATATATTGCACTGGGCAAATCTTTTGTAAAATACCTCTTTCAAGCACTGAAGAGCAAAGATGTCTCCTTAAAGACCGGGATGTGCCTAACCCAAGCCATGGTATTTTCAGTCACCTCATATGCATGTGAAAGGTGGACAATGAATAAGGAAGATCAGAGGAGTTGATGACTTTCAGTTGTGGTATTGGTAAAGAATGTTGAAAATATTGTGGACTGCTAAAAGGACTAAGAAATCTGTCTTGGAAGAAGTGCAGCCGGAATGCTCCTAGGAAGTGGGAATGGCCAGACTTCATCTCACCTACTTTGGTCATGTTGTCAGAATGGACCATTCTCTGGAGAAGGATGTCATGCTTGATAAAGTGGAGGGTCAATGAAAGAGGGGAAGGCCCTCAATGAGAGGGATACACACAGTGGCTGCAGCAATGAGCTCAGGTATAGTAGGGATAGTGAGGATGGCACAGACTGGGCAGTGTTTTGTTCTGTTGTACATAAGGTCACTATGAGTTGGAGATGACTCAAAAGTACATAACAACAACAAATCTTTATGGAAGTAGATTGCCCAGTCTTCCTTCTGCAGAGTGGCTGGTGGGTTTGAACCACCAATCTTCTGGTTAGCAGTCAAATGCCTTTGGTACTCTGCCATCAGAGCTCCTTAAGGAGCCTAAAGGTCCTTGGTATTATTGTTCATCATTTAGACTATTGTTGCCTGCAAGTTGAGCCACAGGAGTGTGAGTTCAGTTCAGGCCTGAAGGCTATCTAAGGGCAATAGTCTAACCTTATTTATCTGACCAGTAAGCATGATCTTGTTTTATGATTTTGAGCTTTGTTTCACATTTTCTCCCACTCTATCCAGGACTTTTTAAAATGTGATCCCTTTCAGAGTAGTAAGTAGGCATCATCTAGTTCTACTAGTCTCAGAGTCATGGAGGCTTAAGTTCTAGTGGTTCATTAGTCCTTTGGACTAATTGTTTCTATGTGTTTTACATTTTCTTAATTCTTCATTGCTCTGGACGGGGAGAGAACAATAATTGCACCTTAGATGGCAGTTAGCAAACTTTTAAGTTCCCAGTCACTACACACTCAAGTAGAATGAAGACAGTTTTCTTTGTGGACTATATTGTGCCAATTGACCTTGGTTTCTCTTGAGACTATAGTCCTCAAGTCCCACACCCAGAGACTCATTTCTATAAGGTGTTTGGTTATGACTAAGAAGTTTTCAAAACTTTGTCCCCTCTATGATCTACTATATTCATGGATATATTACAGCACATATAATTTTTGTATGGAGAAATGTCATCGGTCAGGCCTAAGTATATTCTCCAGTAGAGTCCCATTTTGGAATGCAAAAATTAGAAACAAAGAAGAATCACTGGTAGTTGGAAAATTTGGCCTTGGTGACAGAAATAATGCTGGAGATCACATGACACAGTTTTGCAAGACCAATGACTTATTCATTGCAAATATTTTTTCAATACAAATGGTAGCTATATATATGGACTCCACCAGATGGAGTACACAGGAATCAGATTGACTACATCTGTGGCAAGAGGCAATGGAAAAGCTCAATATATTCAGCAAAAACAAGGGCAGGAGCTGATTGTGGAACAGACCATCAACTACTTATATGCAAGTTCAACTTGAAGTTGAAGACAATTAAAACAAGTCCACAAGAGCCAAAATATGATCTTGAATATATCTCTCCTGAATTTAGAGACATCTAAAGAATAGATTTGATGCATTGAACACCAATGACTGAAAAGCAGAATTGTGAGATGACATCAAGAACATCATCCATGAAGAAAGCAAGAGGTCATTAAAAAGATGAGAAAAGAAGAAAAGACCAAAATGGATGTCAGAAGAGACTCTGAGACTTGCCCTTGAATGGGGAGTAGCTAAAGCAAAAGGAAGAAATGGAAAGATAAAAGAGCTAAACAGATTTGAAAGAGCAGCTTGAACAGAAAAGCTAATTACTATAATGAAATGGGCAAAGACCTGTAGTTAGAAAAGCAAAAGGGAAGAACACACTCAGCTTTTCTCAAGCTGAAAGAACTGAGGAAAAATTTAAGCATCGAGTTGCAATATTGGAAGATTCTACAGGCAAAACATTGAATGATGCAGGAAGCATCAATAGAAGATGGAAGGAATACACAGAGTCACTGTACCAAAAAGAACTGGTCGATCTTCATTCATTTCAGGAAATGGCATATGATCAAGAACCAGTGTTATTGAAGGAAAAAGTCAAAAGTGCACTGAAGGAATTGGCTAAGAACAAGGCCCCAGGAATTGACGGAATACCCATTGAGATGTTTCAACAAACATATGCCCCACTGGAGGCACTCACTCAATTATGTCAAGAGATTTGGAAGACAGCTACCTGGCCAATTGACTGGAAGAGATCCATATTTGTACCCATTACAAAGAAAGGTGATCCCACAGAATGTGTAAATTATCGAACAATATCAGTAAAATCTTACTGAAGATAATTCAAAAATAGTTGCAGCAGTGTTTTGACAGGGAACTTCCAGAAGTGCAGTCTGGATTCAGAAGAGGATGTGGAACGAGGGATATCATTGCTGATGTTAGATGGTTCTTGGCTCAAAGTAAAGAATACAAGAAAGATGTTTACTTGTGTTTTATTGACTATACAAAAGCATTTGATTGTGTGGATCATAAGAAATTGTGGATAATACTGAGAAGAATGGGAATTCCAGAAACTTAAGTGGACTCACGAGGAACCTGTACATAGACCAGGAGGCTGTCATTTGAACAGAACAAGGGGACACTGTGTGGTTTAAAATCAAGAAGGGAGTATGTCAGGGTTGTATCCTTTCTCCACACTTATTCAATCTATATGCTAAGCAAATAATCTGAGAAGCTGGACTATATGAAAAAGAATGTGGCATCATGATTGGAGGAAGAACTTTAACAACCTGCAATATGCTGATGACACAACATTGCTTGCTGAAAGTGAGGATGACTTGAAGCACTTACTGATGAAGATTGAAGAATACAGTATGCAGTATGGATTACATCTCAATATAAAGAAAACAGATTCTCACAACTGGACCTTTAAGCAGCATCATGATAAATGGAGTAAGGATTGAAGTTGTCAAAGAGTTCACATTGACATTAGTTCTACAATCGACGTCAAAAGAAGCAGCAGTCAGGACATCATACGACATATTCATAAGGTTTTCCCTGGCCAATTCTTTCAGAAGTGGACAGCCTCTTCCTTCTTCCTAGTCTGTCTCAGTCTATAAGTTGGGCTGTTACCTGTGCACCAGGTGCATCTCGCTGGCATACAACACATAGCAGTGGGCAAGTTGGCTGCAAAGGACCTCTTTCAAGTGCTGAGAAGCAAAAATGTCCCCTTGAAGACTAAGGAGTGCCTGACACAAGCCATGATATTTTCAATTGCTTCATATGCATGTGAGAGCTGGACAATGAATAAAGAAGACCAAAGAAGAATTGATGCTTTTGAGAAGTGGTTCTAGTGAAGAATGCTGAAAGTGCCATGGACTGCTAAAAGAACTAACAAATCGGTCCTGGAGGAAGTGCAGCTGGAATGCTCCTTGGAAGTGGGAATGGCCAGACTTCGTCTCCCTACTTTGGTCATGTTGTCAGAAAGGACCATTCCCTGGAGAAGGATGTCATGCTTGCTAAGGTAGAGGGTCCACAAAGGAGAGGATGGCCCTCAAGGAGATGGATTAACACAGTGGCTTCAGTGATGGGGTCAAGTATAGTAGGGATCACAGAGCTTGCACAGGACCAGGCTATGTTTTGCTCTGCTGTGCTTACGGTCACTATGAATCAGAGGCAACTCGAGCGGACCTAACAACACCAGCAACAGTCCCATTTGTCTTGTACACCTGTTCAGCTTACATGTTTATCTGTGTATGCACTCATGGATTTTTGTTTTTACTATTATGAAGGATTGAGTATGTAATTGACCTCTGTTGCCTTTAACTGTTCACTCCTCCCAGTGTCTTCCTCTGCCTTCATCATTTTGTGCTGGCCTTCCCTTTGCTGTATATTTCCTTCCCCTTCACCCAAGTTAATGCATGTCTGCCTTCTAGATGGTGACTGTCTCTCCCTGGTAAGCTTTAAAGATTTTTTTTTTTTCTGTACATAAACCTTTTCTTAACCCTAGTGATCTCATACAATAATTGTCATTTTGTGATTGGCTAATTTCATTCAGCATACTGTCCTCTAGGTTCATCTATGTTATGAAGTGTTTCACAGATTCACTGTTATTTGTTAATGTTGCCTAGAGTATGTACCATATTTTGTTTATCCATTCATCCATTGATGAACATTTAGGTTTTTTTCATCTTTTTGCTGTTATGAATAGTACTGCAATGAACATGGGTATGCATATATTTATTCTGTCTTGAAATTGTCCTGACTTCCTCTGCATTTGGAAATTCTGTAATTACACTATGTATTACCTCTTCTTGTTTTGTAGTTGTCCTCATTTACAAATTTTCATCTCTGCTTCCCTATTTTCAGACTTTAGGTTTATCTTACTTTGAATACTTTAAGTAGGGATTGGTTTCCAGTCATGTGTGTTAATCCCAGGTTGCTATCTGCCAATACCAGTTCTCTGTCCAAAGAACTCCCTTTAGTATTCCTTGTCAGGTTGGTCTGGAAATTACAAATTACCTTAATTTCTGTTTATCTGGAAATGTCCTAGTTTTTCCATCATATTTGTGGGACAATTTTGCTGCATATATAATTATTGGCTGACAGTCCAGAATTTATATATGTTATCCTATTGCCTTCTTGTTTGCATGGTTTATGCTTAGAAATCAGAGCTTAATCTTTTTGGTTCTCCATTTTATTGAGCTTTCACTCCATCATAATTTCCACTCTCCCAAGCCTTGAAAAGATCTCTTCTCATCTGGACTTCTATTTTTATCAGCCTTTTTCTCAACCAGAGAACCATGTGGCTAAGTCTTAATGTGACTCTCCTCTCCCTCTTCTGTTGACCACATGAAAACCATCCATTAGACTTACAAATAAAGAACACTGTAATTTTCATAACATGAATATCAGTGGACTTTGTTTTTTCTCCACTGAAGTTAACAAGTTCATAGTTCAAAGTAAGTAAAGGCAAAGGTCTATAAACCTACCAAGTGGACATTGATAAAACCAAACCAAACAAACCCACTGCCAATGAGTTGGTTCTGACTCATAGTGACCCTTTAGGACAGAGTAGAACTCTCCCATATGGTTTCTAAGATGGTAAATCTTTAAGGAAGCAGATTGCCTCATCATTCTCCCATGGAATGGCTGCTGGTTCAAACCACCAAACTTTTGGTTAACAGCCCAATATTCTAACCACTGTACCACCAGAGCTCCTTCAACACTAATAAGGGTCAAACAAATGTGAGAATGAAAATAGATCCCTAACTGGAATATTGTTGTTATGCAAAGGATTAATTATCTTTATAAACATGGCCTTTGCGATTCTAGATGTTATCAGAGTATTAGCTATATAGGTGAACTAGCTGCTGTTATCACAGGAGATAGATACATAGATATAGATTCACTATCATAATTTTTATGAGATCTCCATTTAAGAGATAAAGAGATATTAGGCTGAATAGCAATCATTCAAAGTATGTCAGTTGGCAACAGAGAGACAGCCAAATGACAGAAGAGACTAGGTCCAGAAATAAACTTTTAGTTATCAGACTGTACTTCACTGAAATAGACTTGAGAGAATAAAGCCACATTCCTCCAAATATATCTTGTTTTTGAAAGTATATATAGCTCTATAAGGGAGCTCTGGTGGCATAGTGCCTAAGGCATTTTACTGCTAACCAGAAGAAGGCTGGCAGTTCAAACCCATCAGCCACTCCTTGGAAGGAAGATGGGGCAATCTACTTCCATAGTGATACTGCCTCAGAAACCCAAGGAGGAGTCTATATGAGTCGGCCGACTCTAGGGCACAAAACAACAACAACAAAGATAGGAGCTCTGGTAGCATAGTGTCTAAGGCACTTGACTGCTAACTGGAAGGCTGGCGGTTCAAACCCACCAGCCACTCCTCAGAAGGAAGATGGGGAAATGTCTAGCAGCCTATTACCTAAGGGATTTGGATGTAAGGTCTGTTGTAATTAAATATGATATGCTTGCAAGGCCAGACAGATGGGCTAGAAATAGAATAAAAAGAAACAAAAAAATAAAAACATGCAGCCCTTTTAAGGAGACAGACATGGAAGACAGACCTTCCATGAGGTCATAATCAGTTTAGTAAGCCATACAAAATTTCCATCTTGAACACCAATCCCTACTTTCAAGGTCTCTCTGTGTAGTAGTTAAAGTTATGAAAGCAACTTGTTATACTACAAAGCAGAATAAAGCAATTACTTCTTGTTGTTGTTGTTAGGTGTCATCGAGTCATCTTTGCGTCATAGCAACCCTATGCACTGCAGAACGAAACACTGCCCAGTCCTGTGAAAGTTTTCCAGTAATATATCAGACAGTGTTTCACTGCTATTCATAAGGTTTTCGCTGGTCAATTCTTTGAGAAGTGGATGGCTCCTTCCTTCTTCCAAGTCTGCCTTACTCTAGAAGCTCTGCTGAAACCTGTCCACCATGGGTGACCCTGTTGGCATTTTGCATCATCGGTGGCATAGCCTCTAGCTTCACAGCAACACTCAAACCACAGGACAACAAACTAACAGACAAGTTCGTCTCCCTTAGTTGTTCCTAACAGGGGCCAGCCTTAAATAAAGTCACCCCAGAAGCAACTACTTAGGTAGGGTAAAAGAATATGCAAGCACTTGGAAGAAAAATAGGTACAATCTGCATTGTGATAGGGGTCAGGAAGGCATCATGGAGACTCTGACACTACCAATGAGACTTGGAGAATGCAAATGACTTAAAAAATAGAAGAATGCAGCTAATAATAGTCAACTATTTTGTTGTTGTTGTTATGTGCCGTCGAGTCGGACCCGACCCATAGTGACCCCTCCTTGGGTTTCCGAGGCAGTATCTCTACGGAAGTAGATTGCCCCATCTTAATAGTCAACTAGGCCACTGAAAAACCTACAGAGCACAGTTCTACTCTGCAATACATGGATCACCATTAATTGGAATCAACTCTATGGTGTTGTTGTTGTTGTTGTTATGTGCCATCGAGTCGGCCCTGACTCATAGTGACCCCTCCTTGGGTTGCCGAGGCAGTATCACTATGGAAGTAGATTGGCCAACCTTCCTTGCGAGGAGTGGCTGGTAGGTTTGAACCGTCAGCCTTCGGGTTAGCAGTCAAGTGCCTTAGGCACTACATTACCAAAGCTCCTAACTCTATGGTAATGGGTTTGAATTTGGCTTGGGAGTTAACAGTAATCTGAAACTGTACTTGCCTCAACCTGTGTTCTTCATAACTTCACCACCCTGCTCTAAAACTGCTCTTTAAATAGTCAGCTCTGTTTCAGACCATGGTATCTACCAAGTTGATCAAGTTAGAAAATCAATAGTCATTCTTAAAGTCCTCAATTTCACTAAGCACTGAGCTGCTAATGCAAAGACTTGAGGTTCAAGCCCACCAGCCACTCTTTGGGAGACAAACCTGATGATCTGTTCCCATACAGACTATCAAACAAACAAACAAAAACTCACTGTCATCAAGTTGAATCTGACTCATAGCAAACCCTCCATGGATTTCCAAAGCAGTATCACTATGGAAGTAGATCGCCCAATCTTCCTTCTGAGGAGTGGCTGGTGGGATTCAACTGCCAGCCTTCTGGTTAGCAGCCAAATGTCTCAGGCACTATGCCACCAGAGCTTCCCCCATAAAGACTACAGCCATGGAAACCCTATGAGGCAGTTATACTCTCTGGTGATGTAGTGGATAAGGCATTTGACTGCTAACCAAAAGGTTGATGGTTCAAATGCACCAGCTGCCATAAAGATTTACCACCTTGGAAACACAATGAGAGTCACTGAAATCCAATGGGGGGTCACTAAGATTTGGACTCAACTCAATGGCAGTGAGTTTGGTATTGTATATGGTTGCGATGCATTGGAATTGACTGGAAGGCACACAAAAACAACAAATCCTATCAACTCTACTTCCTAAAACAAACCCATTCACCTCTCACCATCCTAACTTAATTAAGTCTGGACTACTACCCTAACTTATAAGTGGTCTTCCTTCTTCTTCTTCTTTTTTTTTCCACCCCTTCTTATATATTCTTCAGATAGTAGCCTGAGTAATATCATAAAATAAAAGAGACAGAAATCAAATAGTTCAGAAGGCAGAGCAAGAATTAAAATCTGAGGCACTAATGGTCATTTCATATAATTCCTTTCACCAGTTTTTTTCCTTCTTTAAGTTAAATTTTAAAGATAATATTTATTAACTTAATTCTATTTTTATATATGGGAGTAAAGCAGAGTGGAAAGAGCAATGGAATGGAATGAGAAGCAAAGAAGCTTGATTACAATCCTGCCTCTGACACTCCTATGTTATGTGAATTTGGCCAAAACACTTAACCTCTCTGGTCCTATTTATTCATCTGTAAAATAAAGAAATTAAGCCACTAATGTCTCTTCCAGCTCAAAAGCAGTTTCATTTTAAGTTATTAAACAACTTAGTCTTTGTTGATAATTTATTTCTAGTGGACAGTGACTGCACCTCGACAGGTAGGTAAGGAGGAGTGTGGACTTGCCTGGGCTCTGCAATCACGGGGAGCCTAATGCACTAGGGAATACATACTTATTAACTGAGTGAAGTGAGGCATTTTACAACACTTCTTGAACTGCAGTTTTCTATTACATAAAATGAGAAACATACTCTCACAAATTTATGAGAAGGATTTAATGAAAAAAAAAAAACTTCAGAAAGCCCTTATCCCAGTTATCTACTGCAAAATAAAATTTTAATAAATATTAGGAGCTCTGGTAGCATAGTGCCTAAGGCACTTGACTGCTAACCAGAAGGGTGGAGGTTCAAACCCACCAGCCACTCCTTGGAAGGAAGATTGGGCAATCTACTTCCCTAGTGATACTGCCTCGGAAACCCAAGGAGGGGTCGCTATAAGTCGGGTCCGACTCGACGGCGGTGAGTTTTGAGTTATCACAAATACACACACACACACACACACACACACATTTGCATGGAAAACTAATTTACTCTGTAGAGTTTTCACCCAAACAATAATACAAAGTTAAAAAACAAAACAAAACAAAAAAAAACGGTAAATCAAAAACATCAAATAGCTCTCTTAAAGGGTCTAGACACTGTATGATTAGTTTTTTTCAAATTATACTTTAAAATGTTTACCAAATAAACAAAATATTCTGATCATTTAGGAAAAAAAAAAAAAAAAGAAAGAAAGAAACATTTACCTCCAATAAGGAAAAAAGAAACATTTCAAAAAGCAATCATTCAACTTGACCCATAGAGGAGAGGGAACAATATTTTACAAAGGCACATTGGGAACCAAACCACCTGGCTTAGATCCTAGGTTCATTGTATCCCAAAACTCTCACTGCTGTCAAGTAGATCCAACTCATAGTGACCCCTTCTTGGGTTTCAAAGGTGGTATCTCTACAGAAGTAGGTTGCCCGATCTTCCTTCCAAGGAGTGGCTGGTGAGTTGGAACCACCAGCCTTCTGGTTAGCAGTCAAATGCCTTAGGCACTATGCCACCAAAGCTCCTTGGACTTACATATTTCTCAATTTTCTACATGTATAAATGTGATTATCTCCCCTTAAGTATATATGAACCACATACAAAGTAGTATAAAATGCATAATGCATTGAAAACACTCATCAAAGATTAACAATTATTATTTCTGATAAAGGAGACAAAAAGGTTGCTTTGCACATAATTAATTATACCTATTGAAAAGAAATTATTAGGAAGAATGGGGAAAAATAGCATTGTATTCACTCTGGATTTTATGTTATTAACCATGAAAGGGAAGTTCAATAATTAGTTAGTACAGCAACAAGGACACTTGTAAAGTAGTCTACTTCCTGAAAAATCAAACAAACAAACAAAAAAATAGATATATAGAGATTAATTTTTGTTTAATGAAGTTGTTTGTTTTATGGTATATGAAGAACAGTATCATGGGTATTGTGGTGGTTATGTTTGTGTGTCATCTTGGCTGGGCCTGAGTGAGTGACAGGGCAGCTGAATGTAGTATTCCCCATGAGGAGACTGGTAATCAATTCCATGGTGGAATCTATTGTGAGTAACTGAGTAGCTGCCTTAGGGATGTAGTCTGCTTCCGGTATATAAGGAGAAGCCTTGGGGATAGTCTCTAGCTTATGGCATGCTTGGACCCTACATGTAGCTGAGTCATTGTTCAGCAGCCTGTCATGTTCTGCCATGGGACTTACAATGGACTTGAATTAATGGCCTGCTTTGTGGTTTGGTAACATCGGGACTGTGCCATTTTATTTGTCAACCTTGGACTTGTTAGCCTCAGCAGCCAGCAGCTGCCTGAGTGAAGAGATACCTCTAGCTTCAGTGGGCTGGGAGCAGGAGGCAGAGCTGAAGCCCAAGGTTGAGGGGCTTTCACCCAGCCCCTAGAGTCTGGCACTTTGAACTTAGACTAACAACTTCCAAATTGTGAGAGAATTAACTCCTGTTTGTTAAAGCCTTCCCATTTTTAGTATATTTTCTTGTCAGAGCAGCACTAGGTAACCAGAACAGGTATTCTCAGATCAATTTCATGAAAATTTAAATTTATACTTTTTTTTTGTAGAAAGAGACAACTCTTTCATCCTTGTCCTATGGTCATTAACAGAGGAGTGCCCCCAAAATTTTGTATACATACATTCATCAGAGAATTCCTCATAAAACTAGGAAAGTAGAAACTTACAATAAGTGCCTGAGTAAATTTATCATAACCTCTTCCAGAGTTATATTATACAGTCATAATACAACTTCCAGTTAGAGAGCTAATAGAAACACGTGTTTATCCAATTTCATTTAAATGAAAAAAGAAATATTTTAAAAGTTAATTAATCTTTATCAGTACCAACAACAGAAATAGGTACTAATGGGGAACTAGGAAATATCACAAATTTGGGGAAAAGAAATATTGAAAGATAAGCCAAAGAGGAAATATTGTGGGAAACAC
>NW_006921589.1:17359209-17379788 GCF_000298275.1 Orycteropus afer afer
AGCTCTGGGAGCATAGTGTCTAAGGCACCTGACTGCTAATCAGAAGGCTGACAGTTCAAACCCACCAGCCACTCCTCGGAAGGAAGATGGGGCAATCTCCTTTGGTAGTGATACTGCCTCGGAAACCCAAGGAGGGGTCGCTATGAGTCGTGGCTGACTTGATAGCACATAACAGCAGCAACAACAACAACAGCATTTTCACTCCTTAGAAGGAAGGATGGGCAATCTACTTCCGTAGATACCGCCTTGGAAACCCAAAGAGGGGTCGATGGCAGTGAGTTTGGTTTTGGTTTCAGTAACATTTTCAGACAGAGTATAAGAATCCTTGAATATAATGGGGGGGGGGAGGGTCCACATAGACATATAATGATTACATTCCAGAACTATAAGAATAAGGGAAAAACAAAACAAAACAAAACAAAAAACCCTAAAGTTTCCCAATGGTGACATAAACAGTTTACCTTCAAAGAAATGAAATCTGTTTGATCTCAGCTCATCATTTCCTATCACTCTACCTGCAAACAAACCATTTGTCATGGTTTTCCAAAAGCAGTTCCTGTTTATCTCTACTGTCCTGACATGATTATTAATAGTTCTTTATTTCAGCATTGTCCTGGTTTGGATAATGAGTATGGTCACCCTATGTGTAGTAGGCTAAATGATATACCCCAAAGATGTGCACATCCTAAAACACAGAACATGTGAATGTTATTATATAGCAAAAGGAACTTTGAAGATATGGTTAAATCAAGGTTCCTGACATGGGATATCCTGGATTATCAAAGTGGGTCCAATATAATCACAAGGGTCTTATAAATGGGAACCAGGGAGGTCAGTGATAGAAAAGGCTATGTTATAAACAGAAACAGAGAGAGAAATGGAGACAAGATGCAGGGCCATGAGCAAAGAAATAAGAATTGCATTTAGAAGGTGAAAAACACAAGGAAACAGATTCTCTCCTACACCCTCCAGAGGAAACCGACCTGGCTGACACCTTGATTTTAGTCCACTGAGACTGATTTTAGCTTTCTGAATTTCACACTTAAAAGATGATAAATGTGTATTGTTTTAAGCCACTAAATTCGTGGTAATTTGTTACAGTGCCTATAGGGGAAAAAAAAATACACAATGCAAACCATATACACAGTTTAATTTTCCTCTCTTTTCCACTAATATAATATGAACATTTTCTAGTGCCATTAAGTCTTCATACAAAATAATTTCCAGGGATTGAATAATAGTCCATTAAATGTATGACCCATTATTCTCTAAACCAACCCTATATTTTTAGACATTTAGTTTGTTAGGTGGTATTTAAGAAATAAAAACACTGTACAATATATTTTCATTTATGATTTCTTATCAGAATTTTGATGGTTTCTTGTGGAAGACTGCCAGAATAAAATCACTCAGGTCAAACAGGATAAATGGTTTTAGGACCTTTGTTGTTGTTGTTATGTGTCATCAAGTCGGACCCAACTCATAGTGACCCCTCCTTGAGTTTCCGAGGCAGTATCAATCACTATGGAAGTAGATTGCCCAACCTTCCTTCCAAGGAGTGGCTGTTGGGCTTTAACCGCCAGCCCTCTGGTTAGCAGTCAAGTGCCTCAGGCTCTACACCACCAGAGCAGGAAGCACATAATAGACTATGCTAGCCTAGAAGTTCCCCTGGCTCACACCAGTGACCCGAGACCAGAGAAGTGCATTCTTCAGCTTTACTCTCCATACTTTCCATCGGACCAAGGGTAAGCCCTATCCCCAAAACAAGCCTGTGGTGAGGGACACCACCCCTGCCATCCCTCACCTGCCTGGTTTGCTCAGACTGACTTCACCTCCAGTGACCACCCACTGCACCATGACCTCAAAAGACTGAGCCTTGAACCTCCAGATCCCACTTGGTGTGCCTGCAGCCCATGTGATTAACAGGGTGCTCTCTTACAGACCATACACCATGCACCTGCAGCTTCCACTGTTGGTGGTGCACTACCACACATAAAAAACAATGCTCTGGTAGTTCGCCTACATACAGGCCTATGAGGTGAACAATCACACCAGGGAGATCAACACACTCATTAGAACAGTCAACCACACAAGATCAAGAGAGAAGCTTTTGCCCAGGGAATAAACTCAGAGGGCAGGACAGGATAGGAAAGAAACATGAATGGAAATTATAAATATGAGTGGGAAGAGTGCTGGGACACTTTGGGGGTTTACCTAATCTTTCCTCCATTCTGCTACATTAGTTTTTTAATTGTTGTAAGGAAGAACCTTTTACCATGATGAGATGAGAAAACTTCATCCAAAAGTATTGCAACCATTGAGGCACAGTGAATATACCATCTTCTCCTGTATATACCCTCACTGGACGAACTTCTTCTACAAATACTGTGGAGGGTCAGTGAAGAAGTGGAAGGCCCTCAACAAGATGGACTGACACAGTGGCTGTAATGATGGGCTCAGGTACAGCAAGGATTGTGAGGCTGACACAGGAGCTGGCAGTGTTTCGTTCTGTTGTACATAGGGTCACTATGAGTTAGAGCCCACTCTATGGCATCTAACAACAACATCAACAACACAAATACAGACCAACCCTTCAAGGTCTAATTCTTCTCTTTTTCCAACTTTACATCAGGATATCATAATAGTCTATTTTTTTCAAGTTATCTCCCCAACAATCAATCTCCAAACATCTACTAGATAAAGCATCATGAAATTCATTATTTAAAATGTCACTTTTCTGCTTAAAAATATTTTAACTGATATCTTAGTTTTCTCTGATGGAATTACTGCTTTTGTTTGTTTGTTTGTTTCCATTATGAAAAGAAAATTTACTTTACACTTTAAAAGTGAGCAATGTAGATTTTGCCCCAAAAATAATAAAAAAGAAAGAAAAGAGGTGGAGACAAAGAATTTACATGATGAATCTAAAATCCAACTCTCTCTCTGTCTCTCTGTCTCTCTGTCTCTCTCTCTCTATATATATATATACATCAGCTGTCCTACATTGTTCATTTAGATTTTTTTTTCCAAGCCAAAAATATTTTGGTCAATCACATTCAGAAATAGCATGTGCCCTGAGCTCTGAGCTAAGTAAATCAGAGTACTTCTCTGTTTTTTTTGTTTTTTGTTTTGTTTTGTTTTTTGTTTTGCTTAGAGGGAGTTTGGTTGGTTTTTTGGTAGAGGGAATAGGACATAATGATGTTTTCTGCCTGGAATATGCTGGTTTCTCGTCCTGGAAGACCAAGTCACCCATCGCTAGAAATTCATGTCTGAGGGAGACTGAAACACATGAAGAGAAAAGTATAAACAGGACAGCTGATGCACATGCATTAGCTAATACAGATGAGTACATGAGCATGCCAGGGTTGATGTGTGAATCTTTTTCTCCTCTTTCGCTATGCTGTTTTAATCTAAGTATTACAATGAGTCTGTATAAAAGTTAGTGATTTCACTACATTGCTGAAGCTGCAGGTGTTCTATAGCTTAATCAAGGTGATAATTGACTGGCACTATGTGGTTTGAGCTTAGAATGGCAGATGAAACTCAATGAATATAGAGTTTTGTTATATAAACTATGGAAGTACTTAAGCTTTCTGCATCTGTGCTACATTTTTTTTTTTTTCAAATAGACATAGGTGATAAAACACCTGCTACTTAATTAGCACCCTTTGTAGCCATTCACAAAGTTAGTTTATTCTCAGACCCGGTGTGCCAGCTGTAAAGTGTTCAAACTTTGCTTGTTATTACTGAAGCTTTTTCTTTACTTTATTTTGCAAATTCAAAATGGAAAAAAATATTCCAAGAATATTCAGAGGATCAAAATAATTTATGAATGAGTAAATGAATGACTAGGTAGATAGATGAATAGATAAAAGAGAGAATTCCTAAAGTTTTGAGCAGGTAATGCTATTGAAAGGAAAACTATAATTAAAATTTTTTAAAAAATAGAGATTTCTGGGCAAATAGCAATTTTTAAACTTCCTGGTTCTCCACTCCAAAGTCCAACACATTCACCTCCCATGAGGCTAGAAGGCAATGTGGCCTAATGAGAGAAGTTAACTAGAGGTGGCAAGTGAGCCTTTGATCCTGATGAAGATACTTGGGACAAGATTTTTGCCCTTCAGGAATAAACAATGCCTGGGGCCTAATGATGAAGACACCCACAGTTTAGATCAGCATGAGATAGATTCTGATAAGATCTTGGTCTACTGAGATAAGAGATTCTTGGAGTTAGGGATGGGCACCATAAACCCCTTAGTGTTGAGTATAGACTACACCCAAGGCTTGGAGAGAATCTGCAAGTTCCTCTGCACGACTGAAGCAAGAAGAATGCAAGAAGACTAGTGAGCAGATACAATTTTCTGCTAGGGCTTCAACAAGGAACTCTCAATCTACCTGTTGATAAATCGAAGACCCAAAAGAGCAAAGCAAATGCACCATCCACTACTATAGGAAGCACCACCATGAAAGGTATGCTAACAGGTGGGTCTGAGTCATAAACAAATAGACACAAGAAAATAATAGCATATTCTAATGAAGTAAGATGAGAAAGATGTTTATCTGTGTTTCATTCAACACAAACACATTCAACTACATGGATCATAATAAATTATGAATAACATTGCAAAGAATGGGAATTCTGGAACACTTAATTATGCTATTGAGGAACCTGTACATAGACCAAGAGGCAGCTGTTTGAGCAGAACAAGGGGATTCTGCATGGTTTAAAATCAGCAACGTGTGTGTCAGGGTTGTATCCTTTCACCATACTAATTCAATCTGTACATTGAGCAAATAGTCCAAGAGGCTGGATAATGTGAAGAAGAATGTGGCATCAGGATTGGAGGAAATTTACTAACAACCTGCATTATGCAGATGATGACACAACATTACTTGCTGAAAGTGAAGAAAATTTGAAGCGCTTACTGATGAAGATCAAAGACTACAGTCTTCAGTATGAATTACACCTCAACATAAAGAAAACCAAAATCTTCACAAATGGACCAATAAGCAATAACATGATAAGTGGAGAAAAGATTGAAGTTGTCAAAGATTGCATTTCAGATGGATCCACAACCAATCTCCATGGAAGCAGCAAGCAAAAATTCAAATGAGGTATTACATTGAGCAACCTGCTGCAAAAGATATCTGTAAAGTGGTAAAGAGCAAAGATGCCATTTGAAGGTTAAGGTTCATTTGACCCAAGCCATGGTATTTTCAATGACCTCATATGTGTGGGAAAGCTGGACAATGAGTAAGGAAGACCACAGAAAAACTGGTGTATTTGAATTGTAGTGTTGGTATAGAATATTGAATACACCATGAACTGCCAGGAGAACAAACAAATCTGTCTTGGAAGAAGTACAGCTGGCATGCTTCTTAGATGTGGGCAGACTTCGTCTCTAGTACTTTGGTCATGTTATCAAAAAGAACCAAGCCCTGGAGAAGGATATCATACTTGGCAAAGTAGAAGGCCAGTGAAGAAGAGGAAGACCCTCAGTAAGAAGGATTGACATAATGGCCTCAGGAGAGCAATGACTGTAAGGATAGAGCAGGACTGGGTAGGATTTCATCCTGTTCACAGAGTCACTGTCAACTGGAACTCACTCATTGGTACCTAACAAAACAACAAAAAAATGAAGGGCTTACACACTGACATAACTAGGGTGAGGGATATACGGGAAGGATATATGACCACCATAATAACATTGGGAAATGAGAAGACACCGAACTGTGCACATAAGAGATAGACGACAGATGCTAATACCAACCAATGTGTCCACAATACCCCATTGCCATTAACACCAAACATTAGGCTACACAGATAAACACATAAACACCTGAGATGATCAGATGGGGGTCAGTGAACAGAAGTATACTCTAGACCAAGGGTAGACTCACTGAGGCTAATCTTATACAGACACCAGTGATACAAAATACCTGCAGTCCTTACAGAAACAATAGAAGACAGACACAGAGTAATCCCTCACAGATATCCCGACACTATGGGAGAGAGATCCAATAGATCTATTACCTCAGGACCATAGTACTGGGGGACACCAGACTCAACTGGCACAACAAAATTGGCAAAATTGTGTTGCTCCACATCCTACATTGGTGAGTGGTGACTGGGGTCTTAAAAGCCATCTAAGATGCAGTTAATGGTCTTCTAGCATCGGAAGTGAAGAATACAAAAAAAAAAAAAAAAAGGGCATTTAGAAGCAACCAGCCCTAGGACACAATGGCCCTCGAGACCAGAAGAACTGGATGGTGCCTGGCTACCAATGCCAACCACTCAGGAAATGATTAAATCTGGAGATCCTGGATGGAGTGGGAGGGAAAACGTGGAACAAAATCCAAAAACTCAATAATCACCAGAATTATTGGTCAGATGAAATCTGGTGAGACTCCCAATACTATGGCCCTGGAATATATTCAGTGCCTGGAATAAAACTCACCCCTGGGGCAGGCTCTCAGCCCAATGGTTAACCAGATGTACACGCGGACCTCTCAACCCAGGATGCCGCACCCACATACTCTATGGTAATACATCCCTTAGAGCAATAGACCATGGGACACCAGAGGACTAACATTCAAACTGAGGAAATGCACGACAAACAGGAGTGCTTAATTATGAAGGACACAGGGGAAGGGTTGCAGGGTAGGGAGGCGGGGAGACTGGCTTAGGGTTGGACATGGTATATGGGGAATGAAACTAAATGTATGTGTTATGTTGAATGTAAAACAAGCTCTTAAAATATAAATAATTTTTTTTAAAAAATAGAGCTTAAAATAGAGCAGAAGGAAGCAGAAGCCACAGGGAGGGGAAATGCTTCTTGAATAAATAAATGACAACTTTATTTTTTCCAACCTACGATGTACAGAATTTGATCAATCATAAGGCTTAGTACATGACACTCTCATAATGGACCTATGAATGATCCTCTGTTTATTTTTATTCATTCTTCCTTTTTGATTAATGTAATAACTAACTATGAAACCACTACACAATGAAAAACCCAGATTCTCAACAAACATGTATTTATGTGGTCTTCCTCATATCATTCCTTCCTTCCTTCTCCCAAGAGAAGGGAAGGAAACCCTGCATCCATCATTCCCTTCCTTTACTTTTCATCTAGTTTGCATTATTTATATTTCTTTCAAAAATATATTTTCATTTTACTGTTTTAAGTTTAAATTGCTGATACTTTTTGTTGCTAAGATTCATCCATACCGATATGTGTTACTACAGCTTATTCATTACACAACAGTCCATTGTACTATATTCAGCCACTCTTCTGATAATGAGCATTTGAATTGTTTCCATGTGTTTGCCATTGTGAACAGACCTAATATGAGTATCATTGCTCATACCTCCCAGTAAACACAGGCAGGACTTTTTTACTGGATATATAGCCAGGAATGTAGCCACTTCATCATTAGGTAAGGGAAACTATACACAGTAATACCAAACAGTTTTGCAAATCTTTTGTACTAATTTATACTTCAAGAAGCAATACATAAGAAACCTCAAGGACTCATATCCTCTTAATCACTTGCTATAACTGAGCGTTTATTTTTACCACAACCAAATAGATACAAAATAGACGTCATTAGAGTATGGTATATAATTCTCTTATTTCTATCAAGTCTGAAAAATCTCTTCATATGTTTTTTTTGTGATATGTGTTATCTCTTCTGTATTATGCTTTTGTGTCTCCCCAACACACACAGACCTTTGTCATTGCCTTGTTTATGCTACACACACACACCTTTGTCATTGTCTTGTTTATGCTTTTATACTGACTTGTAGGTCTTATTTACGTATCTTTCATGCTTGATTCGTTATTGTTTATATGCAATAAAAATATCTTCTCTTATTCTGTAACTTGTCTTTTCATTACATTAGGTCTTTTCCCAGAACAAAAATTTATATAATATAATCAAATGTAACAATCTTCTATTTTGTAAACAGCACTTTTTTATCTTGTTAAAGAAAAAAAATTAAGTGCCATCAAGTCAATCCCATCTCACAGAAACCCCCACTGGCTATAAACCTTTATGGAAGCAGCCTGCCTTATCTTTCTTCTATTGAGTGGCTGGTGGGTTCGAACCACCAATCTTTTGGGTTAGCAGCCAAATGCCTTAACGACTGGACCACCAGAGCTCCTTAAGAATCCTAGCCCTTGCAAAATTTTAAAGGATATTCACCTTTGAAAACTCCACTAAAACTTTTAAAGTTTTGTCATTTACTCTTCATTTATTGGATCATCTGGAGTTGATTTTTGTACATAGTGTGAAGAAAGATCAAATTTCATCTTTTGTTGTCATTGTTTATACCCATAATGACTTTTTGAGTCTTACTAGAGACACAGAAGTCTCATACAAAATAAAGTATTTTTAGAACTAATGAAAAAAAAAAAAGGAGGAGCCCAAAGTTTTAGAAAATGAACTGAAGGACAGACACGATTGAGAATCAAATTAGTGACCTCAAATATCAAATGAATGTAATACCTGATGTGAACACGTCAGCAGCATAAAACAAGGAGAGTAGGAAATGAACACGATGTAGAAGAAGATACAAGACTCAAGAGTTAGACCTAGAAAATCTAACTTATGAATAATATGATTTTCAGAAAAAGAAAGAGCAACAGTTGATAAGAGGCAATAAAGAAACAGTGAAGAAAATTTAACTTGGCTTAAAGTAACAAAGTCATCAGATTAAAGTGTTAGCAATGGAGGTATAAAAAATGAGAAAAGTTGTAGCAGTAGGTATATTCTTGTCAAAACCTGAACTCAAAGGATTTAAAACAAAGTCTCAAAAGCTTCCAGCGGAATTGATAAATAGAGGAAAAAATTAAACAAGAAAATTAATCAGCTAACAAAATAGTAATAATTTTAATTGATTCATTCCTCACATAAACTTTACAAAAAGAGAAATAGACAAAAATATCTTAAATATGATCATTATTCACTCAAATCAACAGAAACTATCATTCTAAACAAGAAAACATTAAAATAATTAATTAAAATTAGGATGTTTACAGTGATAACTATCGACATTTTGACTCAACATTAGAGGTTCAAACAAGTACACACAGAAAAATAATTAATATAAACAATAAAAAATGAAGATAGAAATATCTTTTTAAACTTTTTATTCTCACAGAAAGCCAATATCTTCATATAAAATAACAGAATTAATTAAAAACTTCCTAATGTCATTGCATAAAAGATACATGTACCAAAAAACCATAATTATTCTCTGTTTTTAAAGGAGACTTGGTCCACTGGTAAGGGCTTGGATACAAATTGAAAAGTTGGTGGTTCAAACTCACCAGGAGCTCCATGAGAGAGACCTGGTGATCTGCTCTCATTAAGTTTACAGCCTAAGAAACCCTATTGGGCAGTTCCTACTCTATCTTATAGAGTCAGCATGAGTTGGAATCAACTAAATGAGACACATCAACATTCTTTACTTTATAATAACCTGTTGTTGTTGTTGTTATGTGCCGTGGAGTTGGACTCAACTCACAGCGACCCCTCCTTGAGTTTCCGAGGCAGTATCACTACAGAAGTAGATTGCCCAACCTTCCTTCCGAGGAGTGGCTGGTGGGTTTGAACTGCCAGCCTTCTGGCTAGTTGTCAAGTGCCTTAGGCACTACACTACCAGAGCCTTGTTGGTGTTGTCATGTGCCGTGGAGTCAGCCCCGACTCATAGCGACTCCCCCTTGGATTTCCCAGGTGGTATCACTACTGAAGTCAATTGCCCAACTTTCCTTCCAAGGAGCGGCTGGTGGGCTTGAACCGCCAGCCTTCTGGTTAGCAGTCAAGTGCCTTAGGCATTTTGCTACCAGAGCTCCTAGAAATTAAAATTCATACATTTTTGTATTCCTCATTTTCTAATATAATGATGTAAAGGTATAAATGAGTTAATCTACTTTCTTTCAAAATAATTCAATGGTAGAATGTTATAGTTGAACCAATTTTGTCTCTTTTAGACAAAAATATAAGTAAAGATGTATAAAATCTAAATAGATCTTTAAATGTGTTGAATATATGCTCTATATTCTCAAAGCAAGTATAGTTTGCCTTTTTTCAGTTGCTTAACATTTCAATTTAACTAATGCTTATAAATTTAAATTTAGTGAATCTTGTTCCAGAATAACTGCTATGTTGCTATATGTGCTTTGAAAAGTTTAAGATTGTACAGATATTGTTGTGTTTCTGCTAAGTGCCCTCCAGTAGGTTCTGACTCATCAACAGAATGAAATACTGCCAGGTTGTGGGCCATCTTCACAATCTTACTATACCTGAGCCCATTGTTGCAGCCACTGTGTCAAACCATCTTGTTGATGGTATAAGAGAGTATAAACTTAAATACTCAAAATAAATAAATATAATAAAAAGCTCACTGCAGTCGACTCCAATTCATAGCAACCCCCATTGGGTTTCCAAGGCTGTAAATCTTAATGCAAGTAGATTGCCCCATCTTCCTTCCAGGGAGCAGCTGGTCGGTTTGAACTGCCAACCTCCTGGCTAGCAGTCAATGCCTTAGGCACAGCACCACCAGAGCACCTTTAGTATAAGATACTAGAAATTATCAGTATTATTGTACTCAATCTTTCCATCTTAAGCAAAAGTACTATATATAGGAACACACAAAAACACAAAAAGTACACTGATCTCTGTATTCCTGCTCATGTCCTCTGCATGTCCTATGGTTTTACAGCCAGCTTCTCTTACCCAGAAAACTCACTGTAGGCAAAGCAATGAAGAAAAAGGAAACTAGAAACTTGTAATTTAGCATGATACCAGTACAAACTTAATTATAATAAAGATAGAATATAAGAGTGATCAACATTATTAAAAGGAGTTCAAGCCATGTAAGATCATTCATGGTGAAGGGTCTTCTTCTTATTGTCAGGAAGAGGGTTACAATGGAGAATTGAACTAAAATCACCTTATTTGACTCAATGTCCTCAAGGTCAGTTGCTAAGGATATGAACTCTGAACTAAATACCAATTCTTGTTCTAAACCTTAGACATCATTTCTTATTGGTTGCTTGGGCTTTCTTCTTTGAGTACTTACAGACATGATACTTGTCTTTGAAGTCTTTACTCAAATATAGTAATTTCTAATGAAGTCTCTCCTTTTGACTTCCCAGATTCTCCACACAAACTGAATCTACCCTTCCTTCCTGCTCTCAAAGCAGTTTGTATATGCAAGGATTTTAGCAAATTTCAGTGTGTATTATTTTAGCCATTTGTCTTTCTCTGTGATCACAATATGAACTCTAAGCATCTTATCACTTTATTTCTAGTGTCTAAAATAAAATCAACTCAATAACTGTTAGAAGAATGAGAATATCTCAATAAATTGTTAAATAAATGAGTGAGTCGAATAAGGAAACAAGATCCTCAGATCTAAAACAAACCTACAAACGAACACATTTTGGGCAACGGTACATTCTATACACTACATATGCCCACACTTTCATTACCTTAGATCTCAAAAATGGCACAGCTTCTCTTTACATTAAAGCCAGTACCATGGCCAGTGTAACACCATGACACAGCAGGAGAGCTTTACAACATCACGGAAGCAATCCTTGTCTTCAATCCTCCAATCACCAAAGTCCAAAGTAGCAATTATTTTTTCTTCCAATGCAGAAATACTACCATTGAGAAGCTAGCCATTTTTCAAGTGTAGCACTTTGTATAACCAGTTCTAGTTTAAAAGGTATCAAGAAAATGGATGTTAGCATTGCCTCACCCTTATTCTTGTGTCCTGCGTACTTATGAATCCAGTGACAAAGGTTATTAATGTTGTACTCTTTAATGCTAGCTGAAATTCCATCTCTCAGTGCTATGACAGTCAAAACTTCACCAATTGCTATTGTCTAATGTGAGCTCTGGATATCTAGGCAACTACGTTTCTAGCCATATGTCTGAAAAATCCTGAAAATTTTCCTGGATGCATACATTTACAATCTTACAAATAGCACCATGACCTAAATAGAGCTCCTTATTCCTTCCAGAAGTCTAGAACACAATGTAAATTCTTTCCATGTATGTCCTTTCTGTGCACCTAAAAATGTAGCTGGTCCTTTGCAGTTTTTATGGACTGAGAAGACTTGGCCTTTTTATTATCATTATAGTTAACTCTATGAATTATCTTCTCTCAAATCTTTTTGGTCATTATTCAAAGTATAAAATTTCAGCCACAGAAGCAGTTATGTGCTAGATTTACAAACTGACATGGGAGTATATGTGTCTAATGCTTGATCATAGCACATTACAAAGTTGATTCATTTATTTTGCCTGTCATATTGCCTTATAGATCTACACAACTTGTGTTTTACTTGCAATTTCCATCTTCTATTTCTTGACTTGGTTGCTTTGGAAAATTTACATGCCATAACTAGTCTTTATCAAATTTATTTTTTCACGTGCACTGAATTTTGCAAGTGGTCACTTTGAATTTTTTTATACCCATTTTTAAATAAATATCACCAGTAATGGTATTACATGTTTTTTACCTTATCAAGAAGAAAAATGAGCTAACCAAGATGTTCACTTATTTACTCATTTATTCCCTTATCTATTCATTCAGAGATGTCTATTGAGCTCATTTTATATATTAAACATTATGGTACTAGTGTAGGGAGCTCTGGTGGTGTAGTGCCTAAGGCATTTGACTGCTAACCGGAAGGCTGGCTGTTCAAACCCACCAACCACTCCTCGGAAGGAAGGTTGGGCAATCTACTTCCATAGTGATACTGAATCCCAAGGAGGGGTCGCAATGAGTCGGATCCAACTCCATGGCAGTGGGTTTGGTTTTTGGTTTGGTAGGCACTAAAAATACAGATAGAACAAACATGGAACTGGCCCTCAAAGTACCTGAGAAGGACAGACAGAGAGAGGTGAATGCTCTTCTACAATACAGAGGTAAAGCAGAGGTAAGGCAGCAAGTTTTGTCAGTGGAGGTAAGATACAAATTAAGGCTTGGAGAAAAGGGAGAAAGGAATATCAATATGTTAACACACTTGAAATATCATGAGTTACGGAGTCAGACAGAAAACCAGACTTTTAATATAGGCTTTGCCAATATGTTACAGTTGCTAACCTTGTTCCTTCAACAGCTTCATTTTTAGGGCAATGGACAAATTGGTCAAGATGATAGCACCAAAGGCCACAGTAGCCTACCTCAGACCCTCTGCTGACATGGACCACAGGTGCTACTAACTCTCACCTAGCCAAATGACAAACAACAATATTTAGGGAATAAATCTGAAGACTAAAGTAGAACTCAAAATACATTCCATAAGACTTTTATCCACAATGCTAGCAGAGAGTCATACAATTGACTTTGTATTCTTTAGAAATCAAAGCAAGGAGAGAATTCTGATAGGCAGCATAATTTACATATAAATACATCAATTGTGATGAAGAGTCACTCTGTTTGTGTTCCTGAGTACAATTTGCACTGCTTCCTCATGGAATGGTATGCCAGTCCTGGGCCAGTTTGCCCTTAGATCTATTCATCATCCCTCTCTCACTCTGTTTAATGTTGAAAGGGGTTTGATCTGAAAGCTAAGTCCCCCAGGGTCCTTGATCAGCTGACTTCCAATTGGGGTCAGACAATGGGAGGTGCTAGCTGGAGACTGGTTGATGGCAGGAAGGGAGTGGCAGGGTCTTTCTCCCCCAACCTCTCTATCTAAAGGTGGCACCTCTAGCAGCTGCTGTATCTCTGTATGGCTCTTGCTCTGGCTTCCATTGCATACATTCAGCTTTCTCCCTCCAGGGAACTCTGACTCTTTGGCTTCAAGAACACTGCATTCTCATTTTCCTCCCTAGCCTAGAAGTTACAGTAGCTACTCTATCAATATTCTCTCATTTGCCTCATGGTGCCCCCTTTGGTTTTTCAGGTTTTCCATAACCCATTAACCATGGTCCTGCATTAAATTTTCTCTGTTCTAACAACTTGGAGTTGTTTCTTTTTTGTAATTAGACTCTGACTGACATTGAGGGTATAAGTCAAATCATCAATTATTCTACTTCATAAATCATAATGATAAATATTGTAAGTCTGATTTTTTATAACATTGCTCAGTACAGGCTAGGACATAATGTGAAAACACAGTTCAACAAAGTAATTCTACAAGTGGTAAAATAATGGAGGTTATGTATTCAACTTGACTATGGTCTAGTTAAAAACTGAGAGGAAAATAAAGAATATTCAGAAAAAAAAAAAAGAATAGAGCTACAAATGATTCAGAGATCTCCTGAAAGAAACAAGTTTTAGGTCATCATTAAGCAGGAGGAGAGTGCATGTTTCCAACTACTACCTAGAAGATCAACTAAGAGCAATGCCACACCCCTCAAAAGCCAGCTGAATTGGAAGTAAGAGTGCCAATGTGTAGCCTGTCCTAGGATATGATCTCTGTCCTCAAGAAGTTTATATTCTACAAGGGAATTAGACTGTGGTGCAATGTATTGTTTAATATAGCTCTTCTAGACATGGTCTTTATGACTCCCACCACATGACTGAGTAGAACTTTGCAAACGTGAGTCAGACAAATCTGTGCTCAAATCCTAGATCTGTCATTTGCCATTCAGTGTTCAAAGATAATGTCATGTGGTAGGAGAAGACAATTTTTGCTGTAGTAATTTATTACTCACCTATGTCTATTTTTCTGCTTTTCATTCCAAGGCTGAAGGGATACAAATTTGTTGAAAAGTTTCCTACTTTGACATCATTTTCTAAAACATCAGTATCTAGTATTGTCTTAGTCTTATAAATCTTAACCTGTTAAAGAATCGTAGAGATATATTCTTAGAGATTAGAAGTATTGTATTCCAAAACAATTTTTAAAGATGCTTTTTAAAATTCAGCTTGCTTTGGGAATCACACAGGAGATTAATGTGTCTCCTATATGGGGTATATTGTTATTTTACTTTTTTTCAAAGATGACGATAAACAGCCTGAATTAGTTTTAAACCACTGATATTCTGTCTTTAAAGGAAAAAATTACCATAATATAATTTGTTCAAGTACAAGCATTGGTAATTTAATGATAATCAAAACTCAGAATGACTTTTTTTTCTTTTCTTTTCCCTCTAGTTAAAATTCTACAAGGCCAAAACAAAACTAAATGCGCTGCCATCAAGTCTGACTCATCGTGACCCTATAGGAAAGAATGGAATTACCCACAGAATTTCCAAGGCTGCAAATCTTTGCAGAAGCAGACTGCCTCATTGTTCTTCCGTCCATAGTATGTCAAACAATTGTTGCCTTAATTACTAACTGCTGTTGTTAGCTGCCACGGAGTCAGCCCTGAACCGTGGCAAGCCCATGTACAAGTGATGGAAACCCTGGCCCTCCTGTGCCACCAACATGATCAGCTGGAGATGGGACTGTTTCTATTTGCAATGTTTGGAAGTACATCACCAGGCTGCTCTTCTGAGTAATTACTAATTAAGTCCCTCATCATCAGTTTAACAGAGGAACTTTTTTATTTTTATTATTTTCTTACACTAAATATGGAGCACGATAGAGTAGTACAATATAATTGTCTAGTGGAAAAACTGATAAACATGTAAGTTTCACTTTTGAGTCTAGATTTAGTCTACAGGATGTATGGATACTGAGAGACAGGTTAAGGTAGAAATGTTGTTGTTGTTGTTGTTGTTGTTGTTATGTACTGTCCAGTCGGACCCGACTCATAGCGACCCCTCCTTGGGTTTCTGAGGCAGTATCACTACGGAAGTAGATTGCCCCATCTTCCTTCTGAGGAGTGGCTGGTGGGTTTGAACCTCCAGCCTTCTGGTTAGCAGTCAAGTGCCTTAGGCACTATCCTACCAGAGCTCCCAAGGTAGAAATAGAAACAGGGGTGGTATAACATGGAATATGGATTTGGGAACACAGATTCATTGTTTTTTACTCTGGTCTATTTTGGACTATGATTAATACATCTTTTTATGGTTCTTTACAAAACAGTGGCTGAATATTAACAAATATGGCTTGTAAGCATTATTATAGCTTTTTTTTTCTTTAAATTGTGAGTTGGGTGAAAGTTTACACAGCAAATTCACTTTCCATATAGCAGTTCACATACACTTTGTCTCATGACATTGACTACAATTTACCACAATGCAACAGCTCCCCTCCCATGTCCTCCCCATAGGTACCTCTTCCCTGTGTCCTTTCCTCCATTCACTCCTGCCCCCTGAGGTGCCTCTCTGTACATATACAGCCCTTCTATTCTCCCATGATTGTTCTCTCCAAAGAGTGTATGTACCTAATGTAAATGTTCAGCTCATATGTCTGTCTTTTGTTTGGCTGGAAGGCACAGGAGTGGGTTCAGTTCCAGACCTGAAGGGCAGCTAGAGGCCACAGTCTCAGGGGCTCCATCAGGTTCTATCAGACCAGCAAACCTGGTCCCCACCTTTTTTTTAAAGATTTTGAGTTTTCTTCCACATTGTTCTCCCACTCTATCCAGGATCTCCTACATAGATTCCCCTCCAAGTGGTTGATGGTGTAGCCAGGCACTATCTAGTTCTTCTGGTCTCATAGTCATATAGGCTGAGGATCGCATGGTGTACCAGTCATTAGGACTAACTGTTTCCATGAATCTTTGGCTTTCTTCTTTCTTCTTTGCTCTGGATAAGGAGAGACCCATCGTTGCATCTAGATGGCTACTTGCAAGCTTTTAAGATCCCAGTCACTACTCACTAAAGTAAGATGATGAAGAATATTTTGTGTAGTATGTGATCCCAGTTGAGCTTTAAGTCCCATGCAACTATGGTCCTGAGCCCACAGGTCCAACTACTTGCTCCCTCTGGGTAGCCGGCTGGGGCCAAGAAGTGACAACAATCTTGTCCCTTATCTGCTCTACTATGTACCTGTGAATTTTTAGAAAACATAGCAATACAATTGTAGAATGATTGTCTGCCAACCCTATATATGGTCTTGGGCACATTCCTCCTGCATAGACATACCTAGTAGTTCAGCCTGCCCACCCATCTATCCACCCATATATCCATGTTTGCCTTCATTGACAACACAGTACTGTATGTGCAAAAGGGTGCATCTTTGTTGTCTGTACCTCCCATGTACCTCTTTATGTCTTCCTCTTCCACAGTACCACCATGTTCATCACTCACATTTGGTATATTGCCTTTCTCTTCACCCAAATCAAGACTTGTCTCTACCTATCTAACAGTGTTTCCTCCCCTCTCCTCCCACCCCTGGTAACCAACAAAGAAAATTTCCTTCAATATATATAAACCTTTCCTTGACTTTTTATAATAACAGACTAATACAATATTTGTTCTTCTGTGATTGACTGATTTCATTCAGCATAATCTCCTCCAAGTTCATCCACATTATGTGGTGTTTTACAGATTCTACTTTATTCTTTAGAGTTCCATAGTATACCATTGTGTGTATGTACCATAGTTTGGTTATCCATTCTTCAGTTGATGAACACCTAGGTTGTTTCCATCTTTTGACTATTGTAAATAGTGCTGCAATGGACATGGGTGTACATGTCTGTTCTTGTCCTTGCTCTCACTTCTTTAGGATACATACCTAGTAATGGAATGGCTGGGTCAAATGGTATTTCTAATCCCAACTTTTTAAGGAATTACAATACCGCTTTCCACAGCGGTTGTATCATTTTAGAGTCCCACCAGCAGTGTATGAGAGTCCCAATCGCTCCACATCCACACCAACATTTGTTATTTTCTGACTAGCTGAACTTTGCTACTAATGCTGGGGCAAGATGGTATCTTGTTGTTTTGATTTGCATCTCTCTAATGGGGAAACTCTGGTAGCTTAGTGCCTAAGGCACTTGACTGTTAACCAGAAGCTGTTTGAACTACCAGCCACTCCTCAGAAGGAAGGTTGGGCAATCTACTTCTGTAGTGATACCGCCTTGGTAACCTAAGGAGGGTACTTATGAGTCGGGTCCAACTTGATGGCACATAACAACAACAATGGCTAATGATTGTGAGAATTTCTTCATATGTTTGTTAGCCACCTGAATATCCTCTTTGGTGAAGTGTCTATTCATGTCTTCTGCCCATTTTTTAATTGGCTTATTTGTCTTTTTGTTGTTGAGGTGTTAGAGTTTTCTATAAATTCTAGAGATCATTCCCTTGTCACATAGATCATTGCCGACTATTTTTTCCCAATCTGTAGGTTCTTTTGACTCTTTTGGAGAAATCTTTGGAAGCACATAAAAATTTAATATTGAACAGGTTCATCTCGCTTATCTTCTGCTGTTTGTACATTTTGGATTATGCTTGATAGTCTATTGATGCTATATATTAGAGCTGTTAAATTTGCCCCTAATTTTTCCTTGAGGAACTTCATAGTTTTAGGTTTCACATTTAAGTCTTTGATCCATCTGGAGCTTTTGTGTATGGTGTCAGGTACAGATCTTGTTTCATTTTTCTGCAAATGGATATGAAGTTTTGCCAGCGCCATTTATTAAACAGACATTCTCTTCCCCATTTAATGTATTTTGGCCCTTTGTCAAAGATCAGCTGATCATAAGTCAATCGATCTATTTCTGGGTTCTCAATTCTATTCTATTGGTCTATGTATCTGTCATTATACCAACCAGTTTCGAATACTGTGGCTGTATAGTAGGTTTTGCGATCTCTCAGTGTGAGATCTCCTACTTTGTTCTTCTTCAATAGTGCTTTGCTTATCCGAGGTCTCTCTTTACATATAAAGTTACAACGTAATACAACGCATTGCCATGGAGTCAGATCCAACTCATAGAGACTGCTCCTTGGGTTTCTGAGGTGGTATCCCTATGAAAGTAAAATGCCCAGTCTTCCTTCCAAGGTGGCTGGTGGGTTTGAACCTCTAGTCTTCTGGTTAGCAGTCAAATGACTTAGGCACTATACCACCAGAGCTGTTATTTCCATATCCTTAAAGAATGTTAATGGGATCTGGATTGGGATTGCATTGAATGCATAGATTGCTTTGGGTAGAACTGACATTTTCACAATGTTCAATCTTCCTATCCATGAGCATGGTATGTTCTTCCATTTATGTAGATCTCTTACGGTTTCTTAAAGTAGGTTTTTGTAGTTTTCTTTGTACAGGTCTTTTGTTTCCCTTGTAAAATTTATTCCCAAGTATCTTATGTTTTGATTGCTATTGTAAATGGTATTGACTTCCTTATTTCTTTTTCAGCAATCTCTTTGCTGGTGTAGAGGAATCCAACAGATTTTTGGATGTTGCTCTTGTATCCTGCCATGATGTTAAATCTCTCAATTAATTGCAGTAGAATTTTGACTGAGTCTCTTGGGTTTTCTAGGTATAGGATCAAATCATTAGCAAATAGGGATAGTTTGACTCCTTCCTTACCAATTTGGATGCCTTTGATTTCCCTTTCCTGCCTTATTACCCTGGCTAGGACTCCCGATACAATGTTGCATAGAAGTGGTGATAGAACACATAGTTGTCTGGTTCCTGTTTGCAAGGGGGATGGTTGCAGTCTCCTCTCCATTGAGAATAATGTTGGCTGTTGGTTTTGTACAGATGTCCTTTATTATATGCAGGAATGTCCCTTCTATTCCTATTTTGTTGAGAGTTTTGATCAGGAATAGGTGTTGGATTTTATCAAATGTCTTTTCTGCATAGGTTGATATGATCATGTAGTTCTTTTCCTTTGCTTTATTTATGTGGTGGATGACCATGATTGTTTTTCTAATGTTGAACCATCCTTGCATACCTGATATAAACCCCAGTTGGTCATAATGAATGATTTTCTTGATATGCTGTTAGAGTCTATTGGCTAGGATTTTGTTGATTTTTGCATCTATATTCATGAAGAATATTGGTCTGTAGTTTTCCTTTTGAGTGATATCTTTGCCTGGTTTTGGTATCAAGGTTATGCTTGTTTCATAAAATGAATTAGGGAAGATTCCATCCTTTTGTATGTTTTGGAATAGTTTGAGTAGGATTGGTGTCCATTCTTCTCTGAATGTTTGGTAGAATTCTCTGGTGAAATTGTATGGGCCAGGACTTTGT
This sequence comes from Orycteropus afer afer, assembly GCF_000298275.1. Lineage (NCBI taxonomy): Eukaryota > Metazoa > Chordata > Mammalia > Tubulidentata > Orycteropodidae > Orycteropus > Orycteropus afer. Next base: position 17,379,266 of record NW_006921589.1, read on the forward strand.
TTTGCTCATAATTTTTTTATGACCTGCCAATTTCTTCTTTTGTTATGGATCTGTCCAATGATTCCACGTAAGTCTGTGTTAGTTTAGGTAAGTGGTGTGTTTCTAGAAATCTGTCCATTTCTTCCAGATTTTCAAATTTGTTGGAGTACAGTTCTTCATAGTATGCTGATATTATCATTTTGATTTCAGTTGGTTCTGTTGTGATACCACCCATTTCGTTTCTTATTCGTGTTATTTGTATTATCTCCCTCTTTTCCTTTGTTAAATTTGCCAGTGGTTTGTCAATTTTATTAACCTTTCCAAAATACCACCTTCTAGTGTTGTTGATTTTTTTATTGTCTAATTTCTGTTTCATTGATTTCTGCTCAAATTTGTATTCTTTCCTTTCGTCTGGTGACTGTAGGCTTTTCTTGCTGTTCTTTTTTATTTGTTGGAGATGTTCATTTAAAGTGTTGATTTTGGCTCTTTCTTCCTTTTTAATGTGTGTATATATTGCTGTAAATTGACCTCTGATCTCTGCTTT
>NW_006921589.1:17380455-17383801 GCF_000298275.1 Orycteropus afer afer
ATTTGCTTGATATAGCTTCCAACTTTTGATTTTTAGTCTATTTTTGTCTTTGTCTCTAAGGTGTGTCTCTTGAAGACAATCAAACATTGATGAGTTATGTTTTCTTATCCAGTCTGCAACTCTCCGTCTATTGACTGGTGCATTTAATCCAGTAACATTCAGTGTAATCATTGAGAAGTATGAATTGGTTGCTGTCATTTTGTTATGTGTTTTTTCATGGTGTTCCTGGTTTCTTTATTCCATATAATTTTCTGTGCTGAGCTCAAAATGTTTGTGAGTCATGTTATCATTTCCTTTGTTTCTATTGTTATTTGCTGTTGAGTCAGACTCAACTCATAGTGACCTCTCCTTGGGTTTCTGAGGCGTATCACTATGGAAGTAGATCGCCCAACCTTCCTTCCGATTAGTGGCTGGTGTTTTAGTATTTGCTAAATATTTGTGTTTGCCCTCTTTTTTATTGTGATCTGAAGGTTTATCATTTTTCTTTGAGTTTACCCTGTGATTTATAATTTTCTCCCCAAGTTTGGATAGTCCATTCTATCTACTATCTTGAAACTGTCTTGAATTCCTCACCATTTACAAGTTCTATAACTACACTATTTCCCCCTTCTTTTCAGTTTGTAGTTGTCCTCATCTGCCAATTGATGTCTCTGGTTCCCTGTTTACAATCTTGTAAGCTTATTATACTTTGGATACATCCATAGCTGGGTTGGTTTCTGTGTCATGTCATCTTGTGTATTAATGTTTGGTTGTTGTTTGCTATTATTGGTTCTCTGTTCAAAGGACTCCCTTTAGTATCTCTTGTAAGTCTGGTCTGATTATAACAAATTCTCCTAATTTCTGGTTATCTAGAAATCTCCTAATTTCACCATCATATTTGAGGGACAATTTTACCAGGTATACAATTCTTGGTTGGAAATTTTTCTCTTTCAGGGTTTCATATATATCATCTGTGATAATTGGAGCTGTATGTCAACTTGGCTGGACCACAATTCTGTGTGGTTGAAGCAATTGTGATGTGGGTTATTCCCATGACGGGATCAGATGTACATGTTTTGAGCAGCCAATCCATTGAAGGGGAGTTTCCCTAGGGGTGTGGCCTGCTTGCAATATATTTATGTACATCCTGGGAAAACAGACACTTTTTTGTGTATCGGGATCCTGTCATGTTGCCTACAACTCTCCGTGAGTGAACAATCTACCATTTGGCCTGGAGATCTTGGATTTGTCATTCATTGGAGTCAACAGCTGGTATACTGCCTGCCAACCTTTAGCTTGTAAGCCTCTGCAGCTGCATGAGTTGGGAAAAGCCTCCTGCTTGATGTTTGACCCAAGAACTTGGGACTTGCCACCTCCTTTAAGTGTGTGAGCCATTTTCCTAAGATAAATTTCTTTTTCTCTATGTGTACTTATAAGCTTTACTGGTTTTGCTTCTCTAGAGAACCCAGCCTAACACATCATCTCATTGCCTTCTTGCTTGCATGGTTTCTGCTGAGAAATCAGAGCTTATTCTTATTGATTGTCCTCTGTAAGTAACTTTTCATTTTTCCCACGATGATTTCAGGATTCTTTCTTTGTCTTTCATTTTGATGAGTTTGATGATGATATGTCTTGGTGATTTTCTTTTGATGTCTATCCTGTTTGGGGTTTGTTGGGCTTCCTGAATGGATATATTCTCATTTTTCATCATATCAGGGAAATTCTCTTCCAACAAATCTTGGACAATTTTCACAGTGGTTTTCTTTTTCTCTTCCTGTTCTGGAATTCTGATTACACATAGGTTATTCCTTTTGATGGTTTCTCACATGAACCTTAGGCTTTCTTCATTTTGTTTTGATCTTTTTTCTGATTATCCCTTCCAAAGAAGTATTCAGGTATTTGTCTTCAATCTCACTAATTCTGCCTTCTATTGATTTGATTCTACTCCTTTACCCTTTCAATGTGTTATCTATTTCTGAAAATTTATTATTAATCTTTTAGAATTTAATCTGTATTTTATCATTTCTAACTTCTCATTTTGTTCTTGGATTTTCTTCTGAACTTTTTCTAGGGTTTTAACTGTGTTTTTCTTGATTTTTGTCAGTGTTTTCCTTTATCTGTTTCTCAATCCTTTGAAGATACCTAAATATAATTGTTTTGAATTCCTTATCAGGGAGTTCCAATGCTGCTTATTCTTCAGGGATGTGTTCTGAGTCTGTATCCTACTCCCTTTTTTCTACCACTTTATCTTGCTTCTTTGTGTGGACTATGATGGTCTGTTGTCTCTGAGACATTATGACATTGTTGTATTTAGATCTCTGTTAACTGTTTGTGAAGAGCAGTTAAGTAAGTTTGAGTCAGACTCTTCTTGGTAGTTGTTTATCATTGGCCAGTTGGTGGATAAGGAAGTGGTGGCTCTCACTCAGTAAGTAAAGCCACAGGAAGTGTGCATGTAGTTGTCTTGTATAGGCACTGTTGCTGTCTCCCACTCAGTAAGACGAAAACAACAATCAAGTAACCATCCAAAAAGTAAAAGCAAGTGGACAAAAAACACACAAAGGAGCAATAATCAAAAAGAGAAAACACAGTATCTAGGGAGGGGGCAATAAGAGAAAAAAGGTACAGTAGGAGAATAATGAAGAAAAAAAATGTGAAAAAGGAAAAACAAGGAATGGGGTTAACCACAAGAAAGAAAAAAATGGAAACCAGGAACAGGGAAAAGAGAAAAACCTGAAAACTGGAACCTTTCCAGTCATTGGCGTCTGGAATGTCCTTGTGGTTCCCGGCAAGTGGAGCCTATTTTTAAGTCCCCGGAAACTGGGAGAATGCTGTCACTTCAAATATCCAAAACGGTTGAACCACTTGTAAACATTCAAAATGGCTGCACCCTCAGACAGGCAAAAGTCCACAGCTCAGCCCACCTTCGTCTTCGCTGCTTCCCCTTTATTCACCAGCTACCAGTGCAGTCTTCCATGCAGCTCCTGGCTAGCAGGGCCAATTCTTAGGTTAATTCTTAGGTCCTAAAACCACTCAGCAATATCTTAGCTGTCTTTGCCATCAGGATTGCTGACAGACAGAAGCTCCGTTTGTCTCCTTTTTTGGTGTTTTCTTTTCATGCAAGCTTTTTTACTAGTTGGCATTTAATCCACTTCTATAACCTTCCCTTCAAAGCTTAGGGATCCAGGATTATCTTCTGTATCTGTGTTAATTGGTTCCCCTTTTCTTTGTTGAAGAGCATCTGTGCAGTCTGTCTGTCCATTCTGCCATCTTACCAGAACTCTTAAGTATAGCTTTTTTTTTTTTTTTAGGATTTGGGTGAAGATTTACAGAGTAAATTCACTTTTCATACAGCAGTTCACATATACTT
>NW_006921589.1:17392076-17398388 GCF_000298275.1 Orycteropus afer afer
AGGGGTCCAAGATTATCTTCTGTGTCTGTGTTAATTGGTTTCCCTTTTCTTTGTTGAAGAGGGTCTGTGCAATCCTTCTGCCTAGTCCGCCATCTTGCCGGAATCCCGCTGAAGTTTAGTATATCTTTTTAAAGTGCCTATCCTGCTCCTAAATGAGCCCTGCTCGTTCACACAGTGGTTCAAGTGCTATGCTACTAACCAAAAGGTTGACAGTTTGAACCTTCCAGCTGCTTCACAGGAGAGAGTTGTGGTAGTCAGCTTCAATAAGAGATTTACAGCCTTGGAAATCCTGTAGGGGCAGTTCTACTTGTCCTATAGGGTTACCATGAGTCCAAATTGACTTAAGGGCTATCTGTTTTCAGTTTGGAACCTACTCCTAGTCCATATTTATTACTGGAACAATCTGCCTCTTCATCTATTTAAATTATTATTTAACAAAATAGATTAAATAAATGTACATAATTCATAAAAAAATGAAGATAAGTTCAATTGCTAGGTAGATAGTTAACATATTTTTAGATTCAGGCAATGGAACAAAAGAGCATGATATAAAATTAGCACATCATATTAAAATGGAATACTAATAAGAAAACTCTGACCATTTCAGATAAGCCTAAAGGCAAATGCTTCCTGCATATTTTCCAGACTTTTCTGCCTTACCTGTCTGTATTTTCTCCATTGCATTGGAAGCATAGAATTGACAGTTTAGGCAATATAACATTTTACATTCAGTTTAGTGACGGCATAGTAAAAAAGAAAAAAAGTTGCATATACAGGATTAACCAGTAATTGCTTCATTTTTTAAAAGAAAAGTAAGTGGTGGATTTATGTGTTAAATGTTGTTGATGTTATTAGATGCCATCGAGTTGGTTTCAATTCATAGCAACCTTATAAACAACAGAACAAAACACTGCCTGGTCTTGCACCATCCTCACAATTGTTGACATACTTGAGTCCATCATCACAGCCACTGGAACAAACTATTTTGTTGAGGTTCTTCCTTTTTTGCTGACCCTCTACTTTACCTGGGAGCTCTGGTGGTGTAGTGCCTAAGGCATTTGACTGCTAACCAGAAGGCTGGCAGTTCACACCCACCACTCACTCCTCAGAAGATTGGGCAATCTATTTCCATAGTGACACCGCGTCAGAAACCCAAGAAGGGGTCGCTATGAGTCAGATCTGACTTAACGGCAGTGACTTTGGTTTTTTTGGCTACTTTACCCATCATGATATCCTTCTCCAGGGACTGGTCCATTCTGACAAAATATCCAAAGTATGAAAGATGGAGTCCGGCCATAAACCAAAAACCAAACTCACTGATGTCGAGTCAATTCAGTTCATAGCAACCCCTCCTTCAGTTTCTGAGGCAGTATCTCTATGGAAGTAGACTGCCCAGTCTTCCTTACGAGTAGTGGCTGGTGGGTCTGAACCTCCAGACTTCTAGTTAGCAGTCAAATGCCTTACGTACTATGCCACCAGAGCTCCCCTAGTAGTTCATGGTACATACAATATTCTTTATCAACACCATAATTCAAATGGATATCAAATACTAGCAGCCATAAAAACTGATTTTTTTCATGAACCAATCAATTCATTCAGAGAAAACAAATGCAGCATTTAACTTCACATGACATCTTCCATGGCAGTCTTACATTCATCAATCATAGGGTCCAGAGACTTCCAGTGTTAAATATTAACACCTAGAAAATGGAAGGCATGGGAATGATTCTATTTTTCAAAAAGGGAAGATTAAAAGGAGAAACATTTACAGATGACATGAATAACAAACTGAAGCCATTATTGTTCACATACATCTCACTTATACCCACTTGATACATGAATAGTTATAAGGCTGCGGAGATGCATGTCTTTTTCCTATATCACATTAGATTGATACTGAAAAAAGCGCAAAAACTAAAAAACAATTGCAGGTAAAACTCCTAAGTTGTTTAAAAGAGAGTAAATGTTCTGCCATTATTCTTATACAAAAGAATTGCAGGGTTTGAACAATTCACAATAAATATGAAAATGAACTAAACCTAATTAATCAAATACCAAATTTCTGGATCCTGACATTCCTAAGACCACTTTCTCCACTGTTCTTTTCATGATATGATTACATTTGCTAATAAAGTCCTCATTTTTTGCTTAAGCTAGTTAGAGTTGGTTTCTATTTCATGCATTCAAGAGTCCAAATTTAATAAAATTGACCAATTATGTGGTCAATACAGGCACACTCCACCATCTGAAAGTACAGCATTTCTATGAAACCTTTTGTAAGCCAATGGTATAAAGCAAAGAAACAATTACTATTAATTTATATGGGAAAAATTTTTGAGTAGGTCCAGACCCAAAAAAATAACTTAACAAACCATACCAAATAACACAGAAAACTTAAAATAATACTGACAGAGTGTTCACAGACACAGTTTAACAGTATGGTGCTTGATGCTGAGATATTGCATGTAGTTCCCAGGAAAGGAGTGTGGCAATGATACTCCCAGTGCTTGAGGTGCTCAATGCTTTTTAAACAGATCACTGCAAAACAAAATGCTGAACGCTGGTCTCACTTTCACCTTTCATTTGTAAAAGCAAAAACTATCTTCAGATTTCTTTCAGTTAGAAAAAAAAGGTACAAATGTTGGTTTTTCATAACAGTGAATTGGTGTCAAGTGAACATTCTTAAGCAGGGAACAGTTTCTAAGGGGCTTGGCTTTGAACACTGGTTTTGAGAAAATCAAAATTTCTGATTATTTCAAGTTTAGTACATAAAGATGGAACCATATTCAACTGCTCCATTGTGTTGTTTAATTAGAAATATTTGATTTGGTCCAGTTGTCCCATTTGAAGACAAGGTGTGGTAGGTAGCACAAGATGCTAGACCTCTGCTACCACTAAGTAGAGCTCTACTGGCTATGACTTCTCAGTGGCTCCCAGACTTCAAAGTGAATCAAATAAAAACTAGGCAAGGGCCTAGTTAAAACTTGGAGAACTGGATCTCACCCTGACTGACTGAATCAGAGTTTTTAAGGACTCTGAAATTTTTCTTTTTTTTTTCTAGCAAACTCCCTAGATAATTTTATATCATAAAGTCCATCTCTGGACCAAGTTTTGAGGACATATATGTAAAATTGGCTATAGTTCTCACAAAGGAGTCTTAAAAAAAATCATTTTTTCCAAACTATCCCCCTTTTTAAAAACCTCCAATGACCAATCATTGCTAAACTCTACATTCTAATAATTAAACTCTGAAAAACTCTCTACAATCTGTTCTAAACTACCTTTTCTGAAATATTTCACTATCTCATACATAATTAATTCTCTCTAGTCATAGTCACATCCTCTCTGTCTCCTTGACCATTTCTATTTCCTTTGCCTATCTTCTTCTGTTAACCCTTTCTTGAATGTCTCATCCATCAATATTCTGCCTCCTAAAACTGAACAGTTTTCAATGTCCATTAACAATTTTTCTCAATTAAGAACTTTTTCAGACTAGTCAAATCAACAGTGATTGCTTCTGATTGCATAACACCTTCCTTCTAAAAATTGGTTGACATTTACATATAATATCTTTCATTATTTCTGAAGTGTATTGCTTGTACTATTATTTATTTTTCCATGATGTGTCCTAATTTCCCAAATGGATAGTAAATTCTAAAAGCTAGTATCCTATTGTTCTTTCTGTAACTTGAACATCTTAAATACAAACTTCTTCTTCAAATATTAGATTGTTAATTAGTAAAAAAATACTTGTATGTTATAAATCAAATACACTGACATACACAAACACATAGTACACAAGTACAAATTAAAATTTATATTTTAAGAGGATAAAGTTAAAACACTTGAATGTTTTTTGACACATATAGAGCTAAAAATTTCCTCAATATTATAGTTTCTGATTATAATAATTACTTTTATGTTAATAGGTATCTTTCTCTATAATAGTAAGATATATCATGGTACTCTATTGTAATTATAGCATTCCAATCCAATGAACTGATATGTGTATTTCCTGTATTTGTTTCACATTAACAATCATAGAAAATAAATTGTATTACTTTGAGAAAAATAGTAATTATAGCAAAAATACAGTAGTTATATTTTGATGAGCTTATCTTTTCAAATATATAATTTAATTTTAAATTTTGATTACATATCAATACTAAAATATAAAAATAAATTAGCACAATTAGGTCAAAGTCTACCAACTGACAGAAGAAGTGAAGAAATCTATTCTATGATATATGAGATAGGAAAAGGAAATAGAAATGGTCAATAGATATGTAGCATAAATTAAGTTTAAAAAATTATTATTAAAATTAACATAGAAAATTACATGGAAAACCATAATATCCCCGTTTGGAATGATGGATCTAGAAAGGAAAATCAACCTAAATAGCACATGATTTACTTTTCATAATTTATCTTTTTTAGTTTAGTAAAATCTATTTTTTTAAAAATTTTTGCTATATCGAATTCTAATCTCATAGCAAAATATATTTTAATAAAGTTAACCAAACAGGCTTAAATTGTCCATTAACCAAACATATTCAATAGTTTCCATTATAAAATTAGAGGTACATAATAAAACTATTGTTGTTGTTAGTTGCCATTGAGTCATCTACAACTCATAGCTACCTTATGTACAACAGAAAGAAACACTGCCCAGTACTGTGCCAGCCTCATGATCCATCTATACCTGAGCCTATCTTTGCAGCCACTGTGTCAGTCCATCTTGTTGAGGGCTTTCCCCTTTCTCATTGACCCTCCACTTTACCAAGCATGACATCCTTCTCCAGATAATGGTCCCTCCTAACAACATGACCAAAGTAGGTGAGACGAAGTCTGGCCATTCTCACTGCCAAGAAGCATCCCAGCTGCACTTCTTCCAGGATAGATTTGTTAGTTCTTTTAGTAGTCCCTGGTACTTTCATTATTCTTTGCCAACACCACAACTCAAAAGAACTCTTCTTCAGTCTTCCTTATTCATTGTCCAGCTCTGACATGCATATGAAGCAATTGAAAATACCAAGGCTTGGGTCAGGCACACCTTAGTCTTCAAAGAGACATCTTTGCTTTTCATCATCTGAAAGAGGCCTTTTGCAGCAGAGTTGCCCAATGCAAATGAAAAGATATCGTGACTGCTGCTTCAATTGGTGTTGACTGTAGAACCAAGTAATATGAAGTCTTTACCAATTTCAATCTTTTCTCTTTATGCTGCTGATTAGTCCAGTTGTGAGGAATTTTGTTTTCTTTATATTTAGGTGTAATCAATATATTGCAGATAGTAGTCTTCAATCTTCATCATTTAAGTGCTTCAAGTCATCCTCACTTTCAGCAAGCAAAGTTGTGTCGCCTATATTATCACAGGTTGTTAATGAGTCTCTCTCTAATCCTGATTCCATATTCTTCTTCATATAGTCCAGCTTCTTGGATTATTTGCTCAGCATACAGATTGAATAAGTGTGGTGATATGAAATAACCCTGGCACACACTCTTCCTGATTTTAAACCATGCAGTATTCCTTATTATATTCAAATGACAACCTCCTGGTCTATGTTCAGGTTCCTCATGAGTATAATTAAGTGTTCTGCAATTCCCATTCTTCTCAATGTTATACATAATTTTTTTATAATCCACACAATCAAATGCTTTTGCAGAGTCAATAAAACACAAGTAAACATCTTTCTGGTATTCTTTGCTTTCAGTCAAGATCCATCTGACATTAGCAACCATATCCCTCATTCCACATCCTCTTCTGAATCCAGTAAGCCAAGCACACAAGGCAGGCAGGTGTTTGGAGTGCCCAGGGAAGCCAGGTAAGTGAGCTAAGCACGCAGGGCAAGTGGGTGTTTGGAGTGCCCAGAGCATGCCTGGTAATTGAGCTGGGCTTGGCAGGCAGGTTTTGGAGCAGCTTGGGGAAGCTGGGATGGAACCAAGTCAGCAGGATTGGAGCAGCTAAGGGAGAATGGCAGTTTGGAGTGGCTAAGGGACAACAGAAAGTAAATGAAGCAGTTTGGAACAACTAAGGGAGACAAACTTGCCTGTCAGTTTGTTATCCTGTGGTGGCTTGTGCGTTGCTGTGAGGCTGGAGGCTATGCTACCAGTATTTCAAATGCCAGCAGAGTAACCCATTATGGACATGTTCAGCAGAGCTTCTAGATTAAGGCTCAGAAGAAGGATGAGGCCATCCACTTCTCAAAGCATTGGCCAATGGAAATTTTATGAATAGCAGTGAAACACTGATATATTACTGGAGAACTTTATGAATAGCCCTGAAACATTGTCTGATATAGTGCCAGAAGATGA
>NW_006921589.1:17398828-17401136 GCF_000298275.1 Orycteropus afer afer
GGCTAAGGCACTTGACTGCTAACCAGAAGGCTGGCGGTTCAAACCCACCAGCCACTCCTTGGAAGGAAGATGGGGCAATCTACTTCCCTAGTGATACTGCCTCGGAAACCCAAGGAGGGGTCGCTATGAGTCGGGTCCGACTCGATGGCACACAACAACAACAACAACAACAACATAAAGAAAACTAGTTAATACTACTATTATTCAAATTTATGCACCAACCACCAAAGCCAAAGATGAGGAAATTGATGATTTTTACCAATTTCTGCAGTCTGTAATTGACCAAATATGTAATCAAGATATGTTAATTATAACTGGTGATGGGAATGCAAAAGTTGGAAACAAAGAAGAATCACTGGTAGTTGGAAAATATGGCCATGGTGATAGAAACACTGGTGAAGATTGCATGATAGAATTTTGCAAGACCAACAACCTACTCATTGCAAATGCCATTTTTCAACAGCACAAATGGTGGCTATACATGTGGAATTTGTCAGATGAAGTATACAGGGTCCAGATTGACTACATCTGTGGAAAGAGGCAATGGAGAAGCTCAACATCTTCAGCCAAAACAAGACTAGGAGCTGATTGTTGGACAGACCATCAACTGCTCATATGCAAGTTGAAGTTGAAGTTGAAGACAATTTAAACAAGTCCAAGAAAGCCAAAATATGACCTTGATTATATCCCCCCTGAATTTAGAAGAAAGCAAGAGGTCATTAAAAAGACAAGAAAAGAAGAATACACCAAAATGGATGTCAGAAGAAACTCTGGAATGTGCCCTTGAATGCAGAGTAGCTAAAGCAAATGGAGGAAATAAAAGAGCTGAACAGAAGATTTCAAAGAGCAGCTCGAGAAGACAAAACTAATGACTATAATGAAATGTGCAAAGACCTGGAGTTAGAAAAACAAAAGGGAAGAATACACTTCACATTTCTCAAGTTGAAAGAACACAATGACAGACACATACCAATGGAACAGAATTTAGAACACAGAAGAAAATCCATCCACTTACAACAGCTGAGCTTTGAAAACTGACTGAAATTCATTAAATGGGGAAGAGATAGTCTCTTTAACAAATGGTGCTGGCAAAACTGTATATTTATTCGCAGAAAAATGAAATAGGATACATATCTCTCATCATACACAGAAATTTAACTCAAGATGGCTTAACAACCTAAATGAAAAAACCTACAACTATTAAGATCATCAACAAAAAAATTTACAGAATGTACTACATAATTTCATAATATACAGTATCAAATATATCTAAAAAAGCACAAATAGCAGAATGCAAACTAGGTGACTTGGACTTTCTAAAAATTATACATTTATGTGCAACAAAAAACCACCAGCAGAGTAAAAATAGAATCCACAGACTAGTAAAAAACATTTTGGCAACAACATATCAGACAAGGTCTAACCTCTAAAACGTATATAAAAACCTTCAATATATCCATTAAAAAGAAGACCCAATTAAAAAATGAGCAGAGAACATAATAGCACTTCACCAAAGAAGACTTTCAGGCAGCCAACAAACACATGAAGAAATGCTCACATCCAACAGCTAAGGGAGACAAACTTGTCTGTTGGTTTGTCCTACTGTGGTGATGTGTTGCTGTGATTTGAGGCTGTGCCACTGGTGTTTCAAACCAAGTGGGGTGAACCTGTTGCACAGGTATCAGTCTGGCTTGCAGACTGAGGCAGACTAGGAAGAAGGAGGAGGCCATCCACTTCTTAAAGAATTGGCCAGGGAAAACCTTACGAATAGTAGAGAAACACTGTCTGACACATTATTGTGCAAATTTATAAATAGTCCAGAAATATTGTCCAATACAGAGGAGGAAGATGAGTCACTTAGCTTATAAAGCTCTCAAAGTAAGACTGGGAAAGAGCTGCATTATCAGAGTAAAATCAGCCGTACTCATATGGATAAGGTAAAGCTTTTGAGACCTACATTTGCTGAAGTGGCACCACTCAAATTGAGGATAAACAGCGGCAAACATCCATTGATAATCAGAGCATGGAATGTACGAAGTATGAATCTAGGAAAATTGGAAGTTGTCAAAAATTAAATAGAATGCATAAAGATTGATATCCGAGGCATTAGTAAGCTGAAATGGACTGGTTTTGGCTATTTTGAATCAGACAACCATAAGATCTACTATGCCGGGAACGACAGTTTAAAGAGAATGGCGTGGCATTCATCATCATAAAGGATGTTTCAAGATCTGTCCTGAAGTACAATGCTGTCAGTGATAGGATAATATCCATACACCTACAAGGAAGACCCATTAATATGACTATT
>NW_006921589.1:17403356-17403895 GCF_000298275.1 Orycteropus afer afer
GCCAAAAGAACTAACAGATCTGTCCTGGAGGAAGTGCGGCCGAGATGCTCCTTGGAAGTGAGGATGGCCAGACTTCGTCTCACCTACTTTGGTCACGTTGTCAGAGGGGACCATTCCCTGGAGAAGGATGTCATGCTTGGTAAGGTAGAGGGCCAATGAAAGAGGGGAAGGCCTTTGACGAGATGGATTGACACAGTGGCTGTAACAATGGGCTCAAGTATAGCAAGGATCATAGAGCTGGCGCAGTATCAGGCAGTGTTTTGTTCTGCTGTGCATGGGGTCACTATGAGTTGGAAACGACAGCATCTAACACATACACACACACACACAAAGCACCTATTATCTGATTAATGGATAAACAAATTATGGCACAGGCACACAGTATTATGTAATGTTAAAAAATATTCACGAATCTGTGAAGAACTTCATAACATGGGTGAATCTAGAGCACATTATTCTGAGTGAAATAAGTGAATCACAGAAAGACAAATGTTGTATAAAACCACTACTATAAAATGTCAAGAAAAGGTTTACACACA
>NW_006921589.1:17404007-17408612 GCF_000298275.1 Orycteropus afer afer
AAAGGAAGTGAGAATAAATTACTAACTAGAATGTAGACATGTATTGACCTGGCTGAAGGGTAGGACAATATACAATAAGGGGGAGGTCAGCAAAGAATGTTCAAGGTGGACAAACGGAGGAATACAAGAGTTAAAGGGAACAAAAGTTAATGGTATACATATCCAATCCTGCAATAACAGTAGTATGAATAATCTGTGAGTGGGCATGCAGATAGACATACAAACTGAATGGAGTAGGAAAAGAAATGTAACTATGTAACATATGCAACAAATGTAACCCAGGAATATATATAGGTTTGACAGAGAGTATTTCTACATATGTATTTACATGTTCTGAAAATATATCCATGATTATAATAAAGCATACAGGAGGTAAAGTTATGAACACTATCTAGACAAAACCAAACACCTGAGTAATGAGTCTGTGGGCCTAATGACCCAGGATGATAGTCTTGGGGGACACCAAGTCAAGTGGTATAACATAGTCTAGAAAGACAATGTTCACCTTCCTACTTTGGTGAGTAGTGAATGGGGCCTTACAAGCTTGTGAGCAGCCATCTAATTGGCAACTATTGGTCTCTCCCTGACCAGAGCAAAGAAGAGTAAAGAAAATCAAAGATACAAGGAAACAATTACTCCAAAGATCATATGAAACACATGAACTCCAGCCTCTGCAACCCAGAGACCAGAAGAACTTTATGGCGCCTGGCTACCACAGCTGACCATTCTACAGGGGATCACAGTGGGAGGTCCTGGACAGAGTGGAAGAAAAGTGGAGAACAAAACTCAAAAAAGGCCAGAATTACTTGTCTCATAGAGATTGATGGAACCCCTGTGTCAAAAGGGCAAGGAAGCCTCAACTTCTGACCTCCTTTAACCCCACAAGAGGAAGACAGAATCACATCAGTAGCCCAAGGCCTATCTCTGTAAGGCTGGACATACCACCTCCCTCCAAATCTGACACTGACCCTTCCTCCCTCTGCACCCACCACCTCTCTGCTGAGTTCAATAATCTGCTACAGTGGCCACATAGAACTCACAGATTATGGGGTTTACTAGGGAAGCACCAGGCTACAATTCAAGTTCAGGAAAAATGGTCAGTCTCTCTCAGCCTGCTGTTTCTCAGCCGACAGCCTCTCTCAGCCACTCTCCCAGCAATGCGTGTTTCTCAGTGTCTCTCTCAGCAATGCATGTCTCTCGGTGTCTCTTTCTCAGCAATGCATGTCTCTCGGTGTCTCTTTCTCAGCAGCACAGGTCTCTCAGGAGCATGTTTCTCTCAGCAGCATGTCTTTCTCAGCCAGCTGTCAGAGAGACTCTTCTTCTGCCTCTAGGAGGTCTCCTTTTGAGCCTGGCAGAGTGGCCAAACTAACCAATCATAACATCAGAATTCTAAGCACCTGAGAGACAGCAAACTTCTCAGAACATTGCTTTGTGCCACTCTCAACAGAAATACCCCAGGTGGATAACTTTAACAATAAGGAGCTCCTCAGTTGCTCATGGCAAATTCCACCAAAGAGTTTACAAAGATTTCTGGCTAGAAAAGCCATACCAGGTAATTTACTACACTGCACCCTGAGACTATGGCCCTCTGCCAGCTGAATGCACTTCATGGTTCAACAAAACTATAGACAAGCCTATCAGGTGAACAATAGCACCAGGAGCTACACACTCCTTAGAACAATCAACCAAAGAGATAAAAAATACAGCATTTCATAGGGATAAAGCTCAGAAGACAGGAAGGAATAGGGAGGAAAGATAAAGGGAAATGCTAAACACAAGTAGAAAGTGAGATGAGTGTTGTTACATGGTAGGTATTGCAATCAATGGCACAAAACAAAACATATATGAATTGTTGAATGCAAAACCAATTTTCTCTTTAAACTTTCACCAACATCACAATAAATTAATAAATTAAAAAAAAAAAAAGTCAATGACATTGCATTGGGGAAATCTGCTGCAAAATTCCATCCAACAGTATTTCAAAAGCAAAGATATCAGTTTGAAGACTAAGATGTGTATGCCCCAAACAATAGTATTTCAATTGCTTCATATGCATTTGAAAGCTAGATAATGAATAAGAAAGACCTGAGATGAACTGATGCCTTTGAATTATGATGATGGTGAAGAATATTGACTATAACCGGGAGCCAGAAGAATGAATATATCTGTCTTGGAAGCAGAGCCCGCATGCTTCTAAGAAGCAAGGATGGTGGGATTTCATCTCATACACTTTGGACATGCTATCAGGAGGGACCAGTCCCTGAACAAGTGCATCATGCTTGGTAAAGTAGAGGGTCAGCGAAAAAAAGAGGAAGACTTCAATGAGATAGACTGACACAATGGCTGTAACAATGGCTCAAAAGAGCACCTGTGAGGACGGCACAGGGTCAGAAAATACCTCATCCTGTTGTCCTTAGGAACGATTCACAACTGACTTGACAAGACCTACCAACAACATCAACATATGCTTGTCTGCTTACTGACCTTAATCTACGTTCTTGACTTTTTTACTTCAATCAAAATATGTTTAATAGTAAAATATTAAAGAATATTATGGCTACAATAGCAAAAACCACACAAATCATTGAAAAACTTTGAAACAAAAGTGGCAGGAGTATTTAAATAAAAGACTCCATAATTAAAACACTGAGACAGTGACAGAGGGTCTTAGACGTGTTTCGGCCAGGAGCCTAAGCCAACCATAATCTGGCCTCCACATATCCTAATTGGAGATGGCTTTCTCTCTGCCTTTGGTGTTACACTGGATGGATTGTAAATAAGTAGAGAAACTTTTTTTTAGAAAACTGGAACCTGAAAATGCTACAAATAAAAATACACATGTACACAAACCACAAGAACACCACCACCAGCAGCCTCATCAAAAACTGGATTAAAAGATCAATGCTCAGTTTGCTTGGGCTGGGGAGTCTGAGTTCAAAGAAGGATTTCTCTGCACTTTTAATGATTAGAATTGTGTCAAAGGAAGTCTGGACGGAAAAGGAAATAATGTGGAGGATGGGTAGAAAAATGGCTTGAGAGGATAGAGGTTTAATAAAATACAGAGAAGAGACAATATAACATGAATTCCATTGGAGTAGAGCTTGGAAAGATGTTTACTGAGAGATGGAAGTCAATAGATTGGCACAGATTAGTCCAAGAAGGAGACTGTCTAGTCACTATGATGTGAAAGAAAACTAATTTAACATCCAGTAGATGTAGCACACAGAATAAATTAAAAGGCTACACATTGGAAAACAGAGAAGGAAATATTAAAAATATCCTGGGGAAGAAAATAAAAGCCTAGAAAATTAAGGTGGCATCAAAGGCACAGAACAATTGTCATATACAAAATTTATACAAGTAGAGAAAAACACACTAACATTTCTATAAAGTAAAATGTATTTAGCAAAAAGTAAGAGAAAGAGTAAAAATGGTCACCATCAACCACTGTTCCAATAATTTTGAACATAGAGAATCAAGCTGATAGCTGCAGAAAGGCTCCTGGGAAACTTCCAAGGGTCTGAATTTTTCTGTGTTAATATTCATAATGGCCAAATTCTGCGGATAATTCTCAAGCTTTTAATTGGTTTTTGCTTTGAACTCAAGGCTCTGAGATCAATGAATAACCGGATTTATTATCATTCCCACAAAATGACTTATAATACGGAGTTTTAAAAGGTGGTTCTTTGAAAGTTTGCCTGTTTTAATTTCTTTTGTAGATTTTGTTTTCTCTTTGAAATTACTGTATCTATAACAGTCATGAAACCCACTATCTTCCTCCCCTCCTAATATATACATACATACACACACACACAAAATTTGAGGGGAAAAAAAATTAGAGTTGATGGCCACAGATAACAGTTTGTGGTTTTAAGAAATCTTAGTAGAAATAAATTCTCTTTGGAGAAAATAAAAGTATCAATCTTCATGCCTTGAAAGTTAAATTTAGGACCTTAAAAATGCATCAAAGTCCAGAAAATGTGTGATTAAATAACTATGAATGGTGCTTATTACCTTTAATAGAAGGGAAATTACTTAAATGACTTCCTGAATTCAGAGGCAGTTGCACCTGACAGATTATCAACTTTCTCCAGAGAAAAATGTAAGTAGGCCCTGCAATCTATGGGCGAAAGAAAATGAAAGTCTCTGGTCCAGAATCTCAAGCATGTCTTAGCTGTGTTTTAAAATGAATTTTAGTGTTGATCATGCAGTAAATAGGCAGTTAACTCACAGTGGACAGAGGAATGGACTTCAAATCAATTTGAGCACTTCACGTGATCTTCAGTCAATTATAACTCACTGCTGTGGAGTCAGATCCAACTCATAGCAACCCCTCCTTAGGTTTCCAAGGCAGTATCACTTCGGAAATAGATTGCCCAACCTTCCTTCTGAGGAAGGTGGGCTTGAACTACCAGCTTTCTGGTTAGCAGTCAAATGCCTTAGGCACTACGCCACCAGAGCTCCTGTCAATTACAAAGATGACAATAATAATATCTACTATCACTTTCTCTCATATACAAAAATAATAATTATACAGTGTATAATAAAATGATAAAACGTTTTTTTTTTTTTTTTCACCTGGAGTCTTCCTGGTTCAGTTATTGA
>NW_006921589.1:17414178-17431845 GCF_000298275.1 Orycteropus afer afer
CTTTCCTTCAAGGCTCAGGGGTCCAAGATTATCTTCTGTGTCTGTGTTAATTGGTTTCCCTTTTCTTTGTTGAAGAGGGTCTGTGCAATCCTTCTGTCTAGTCCGCCATCTTGCCCCGCCTCGATAAAACGTTTTTAAAAATACAGATGCTGTAAGTGAATGGACTTAAATTTCCCAAATTTAACAGGGGCAGGTGCAATATATTTATTAGTTTTGATCTAGAAAGTTAACTCATATATCTAATTTATTACTTATGCACTAAGGAAAATGTGTAATTTTATTATTTTTTTCGCTTCTTTAAGAAAACCTCAGTAAAAAAACTAAATTAAGGAAAAAACCTGTTAATGTGCTTTACATAAGCAAATGGATATATTTTCCTAGAATACATATTTATTGCTATATTTAAATTTTAACAATTTATTATGGCTTTTAAAAAGAAGAACCCATTATGTAAAATATATTCATGGAAAAAAGTTAATTTGAAAACTCTTATGGCTTGTTGCTCCCTATTTTGTATTTAATCAAAATGAAGCGCCTTTGAATGAACTTCAAAGAATTTTATCAACTTCTCTTTTCCTTCATCTAAACAAATATACCTTGTCTCTGATGAGTCAGATACATGTACTAAAAAATTAGAGGACTGATTTCTACTTTCTTACACACCTTTGGTATTTTCATCTTTACTATGTTGACCTTCTCTTTCAATGATTTATTTCTACTTTGTTTTTTATCAAGATGATTTTCATAATATTCTATAGACTAATTTATTCAACACCTTTTGTTCCCAAGTAGATGAGCAGGTAGGACTTCAGGATACATGAGGGTACATCTTTCACTGAGGGTATGGATAATGCCAGAATTAGGGGAAGGTTCATAGTCAAACATGGAGTGAGGGATAGAGAAGGCAGCTGAAGGCAGTAAGCTGGAGAACAGAGGCTTAGTGTCAGATGTACACAATGAAATCCAGGAGTTACAAACAAGAACAGGAATCATGAGGTGTGGTATGTCAGCTGAAGATTAAAGATCAGGATCAGATGGACATTCAGTAAGGGCACACTGAAAGAATTTTCATGGCTACATTATTTTTAATTAGCAAAATAACTGAACATAATTTCAAAGAAGGATATGAAAAGTGCTCAAAATCATTTGGATCAGAAAAGTGCCAATTAAAACTCAAGATACCAAAACACATCAATGAAATAGATATAATTAAGAGGACTAACAATATCTAAGGAGCTCTGGTAGCATAGTGGCTAAGACACTTGCCTGCTAACCAGACGGCTGGTGGTTCAAACCCACCAGCCACTCCTCGGAAGGAAGGTTGGGCAATCCTACTTCCGTAGTGATACTGCCTCGGAAACCCAAGGAGGGGTTGCTATGAGTCGGGTTTGACTCGACGGCACACAACAACAACAATATCTAATATTGTCAAAGATGTGAGGCACCTAGAACTCTGATACATTCCTGGTGGGGTCAATCATTTTGGAAAAGTTTAGAAATATCTACTGAAATTGGACTTATATCTCCCCTGTTGTTATGTGCTCTTGAGTCAGACCTGACTCATAGCGACACCTCCTTGGGTTTCCGAGGCAGTATCACTATGGAAGTAGATTGCCCCATCTTCCTTCCGAGGAGTGGATTTGATCCGCCAGCCTTCTGGTTAGCAGTCAAGTGCCTTAGGCACTATGCTACCAGAGCTCCCATATCTCCCCTATGAGACACCATATGTTAACTAAAAGACACGTATACAAATGTTCACAGAAGCTTTATTCACAATAACCAAAACTAGAACAAATACAAATGTCTTTCAACAGAATTGTAGTATACTGATAAAATGGAATACTACTCAACACTGAAAAAGAACAAATTACTGATATCAATCATAATTGGATAAATCTATGTTTTGAACTTTCCAAAAATATATTATTTGAATGATTATATTTTTATGAATAACTGTGTATTAGGATTATCAAGGGAAATAGAACTGTTTTGGTCACCTTGTGCCACTGTAACAGACATACAACAAATGGGTGGCTTTAACAAAAAGGAGTTTATTTTTTACAGTTTAGGAAATTAGAAGTTTGAGTTCAAAGTGTCAGCTTTGAACTGACATTTTGATTGGAAGCCCCTCCACCTGAGGCTTCAGCGCTACCTCTTGCTACTGGCCTACTGAAGCTCTGCTCTTGCTCCTGGCCCATCTCTTCAATCAGGCAGATGCTGGCTGGTGAGGCTAACAAGCCCAAGGTCAACAAGTAAAATAACACAGTCCCAAGATGATCACACAACACGGCAGGCCAGTGTTCCAGTCCAGGCACAATCCTAAGATCAACACGTAATACAGCAGGCTGCTGAATGAAGGATCAGTGACATGCAGGGTCCAAGCATGCCAAAAAGCTCAGAGACCTTTCTCAAAACTTCTTCTTATATACTGGAAGCAGATTACACGCAGACTAGTGAGCTGCTCCAGTCGATTACACCATGGGGTTGATAACCAGTCTCATCGTGGGGAATAACTACATCCTGCTGCCCAGCCACTCAAAACCAGGCCCAAGCAAGATGACACACAACTACCATAAGAACCAATAGTGTATGTTTGCATGTGTTTACATGTGTTTATGAGAGAGATTTATTTTAAGGATTGGCTAAAACTATTGTGAGATCTGGCAAGTCCACAATCTATAGATCATGTGGTAGGGTGGAAATTCAGACATAATGTCTATCTTAAAGTCTTAAGGTACATTTTCTTTTCTCCAGGGAACCACAGGATATCCTCTTATAGCATTCCACTGATTAGAAGAGGTCCAATAACATTATTGAGGGTAATCTCTATTATTTAAAGTCAACTGACTGTAAATGTTAACTGTATCAGCAAAATATATTCATATCAACATCAGCATTAATGTTTTACTTGTCCAGAGCAAAGAAGAATGAAGAAAACCAAAGACACATGGAAACAATTAGTCCAAGGGATTGGTAGGCCATGTGCTCCTCAGCCTGTGTGACCATGAGACCAGAAGAACTAGATGGTGCCTGGCTATTGCTGTCAACCACTTGGAGGGGAATCTGTGTAGGAGATCCTGGATAGAGTGGGAGAACAATCTGGAAAAACATTCAAAATTATATAAAAAATAAAAGACCAGGCTTGCTGGTCTGCTAGAGCCTGGGGAAACTCCTGAGACTATGGCCCCTAGCTGCCTTTCAGGTCTGAAACTGAACTCCTCTGGTTCCACCCAAATAAAAGACTGGTATATGGGCCGAACATTTATATAGCTAGATACACTTTTTGGAGAGATCAATAATGGGAGAACAGAAGAGCAGTGTATGCATAGGGAGACAGCTTGGAGCACAGCAGTGCATTAGAGGGAAGGACACAGGGAAGAGGTAACTATGGGGAGGAAGTGGGAAAAGAGTTGTCACACTGTGAGAAATTGCAATCAATGTCATGAGGCAAAATGCGTATGAATGGAAAATGAAATTGCACTGTAAACTTTCACCCAGGTCACAATAAAAATTTAAGAAAATAAAAAATACAGACTAGTGTTTTACCAAGCAACTGGGCACCATGCCTGCCAAACTGAGACATAAAATTCACCATCACCAGTGTCAAGCTGTTGTAGGAACAACAAGCTCCTTACCCCTGTCACCAAGAACCAATGATCACAACAGGTTGACATGCAAAGCACCAGGATTTATTGAGTATCAATTCCTAGGAGACTGTGAATCACTTCTTTAAAATGTCTATCTCCTGAAGCAAAGGGGTAAACATGATGATATAAGAAGATGGGAAAGGGGCTGAAAATCCCTTGGACTGCCAGGAACGTCTGCTGTTCTCCTCCCTAGTTACTCGGGACTCAGCATCCCTCTTTCAGGATCATCCCATTTCATCGGCTACGGTTCTCAGCTGAAACCAGTCGTGGGAGAGGGTTAGGCTTAGATGGATGTATAATGGAAAATAACAAACCTAAATAACTCAGCATCATAAAGAGGTTGGCTATTTACTTAAAAGAAAGCAAAATGGAGGGGGAAATACCAGGTTAGTCACTACGATTAATGTCTACTTTAATCCTGCCTGCCAGTCTGTTAAAGTTCTGCAATTTTCAATGAGGGGCCTCTTTGGTCTTCCACTTCAGCCTTCCACAAAGCCAGTGTATATGAAAATTTAAATAATAGGAAAGAGCAAACCAAAAGTAACTCAGGAGACAAGATGGAATTAGGGTGGGCCATGAAAGACTCTTCAGTTTTAGTTGTAATGTATTCTTATTCCAGGTAATGCGTACATGAGTGCAGTGTATTATTCTAGATATTTTCTGTATGCTCATATAATTCATAAGTTTGAAAAATCAGTCTGGACAACTTGGGTTATCAAATAGTCTTTAAAGAGATAGAGCACTTGAAAAAATTTCCCATAAAGAAAATTGAGTGAGTTTTTGCATATATTCAAGAACATTATTTAAATCTTATATTAACTTTTCAAAATGAAATACATGCAGAAATAAAATACATGCAGAAAATATTTCCTGAATTCATTACATATTTATAATCTCTTAGAAATTTGATAATAAAAAGGAAATTACTTGCATGGTAATAGTTACTCATAAGAAAAAGAAAATCAGCCCCTGAAATCAGGTCTGGTACTCTCAGCTAAATCTTGGGGTTACTAGGATCTGGCCTGTTGCTCACAGACAGGCCACTGTGTTTTCTTGTTGCACATAATTTTATTGAACACCAACATCAGTTAAGATCAAGATAAAAATAAAATCATTCCATTATCAAGTCTAAACTCATACCAAAACATAAAAGTTGCCCAAACATTAATGTTGTGTTTTGCCATCGAGTCAGATTTGACTCATAGCGACCCCTCCTTGGGTTTCCCAGGCAGTATCACTATGGAAGGAGATTGCCCAGTCTTCCTTCTGAGGAGTGGTAGGTTTGAACTGCCAGCCTTCTGGTTAGCAGTCAAATGCCTTAGGCACTAAACCAACTATAATAATGATCCTATAACCTCCTTCTCCTAGCTAATAAATTGCTGCTGCTTCTTTACCAATTACAGCTTTAGCCTTACTCTAATATTCCCCTCTTGTAAATATAATTTATTCAATGCAACCACTGCCATGGAGTCAGATCTGACTCATAGCGATCCCTCCTTGGGTGTCCAAGGCCCTATCACTATGGAAGTAGATTGCCTAATCTTCCTTCCAAGGAGTGGCTGGTGGGTTTGAACCACCAGCCTTCTGGTTAGCAGTCAAATGCCTTAGGCAACTATGTGTTGTTGTTGTTACGTGCCATCGAGTCAGACCCGACTCATAGTGACCCCTCCTTGGGTTTCTGAGGCAGTATCACTAGGAAGAAGACTGCCCAACTGCCCAACCTTCCTTCTGAGGAGTGGCTTGTGGGTTTGAACCGCCAGCCTTCTGGTTAGCAGTCAAGTACCTTAGGTACTACACTACCAGAGCGCCTACGTGAACTCTAATGATGCATAAAGTAAAGCCATAAAGCTAAAAGAAGATAAAAAAGATCATTATCATCTTTCAGAAAACAAGGAATTTTTAAGCAAATAGGCTAAAAAGGAAAAAAAAAAATTAAACAATATCAAAGTTAAATAGTTTATTCAGTTCAGGACACCACATATAAAATTAAGAAATTAACAACAGTTTGAGGAAAAGATGAATCATTTAAAGCTAACAACAGATTAATAATATATAGGTAATTATTATACATTCTTTTCTATCTACTTATGCGTAGAAAAGGTATAACTAATAGTGGCTTAATTTTCCAGCACTCTTCTTTAACTTATTCGTTTCAGATTTAAAATACTCAGTATGGAGCTGGTCATGCTTTTTCACTCAACACTGTTTTGGGGAATGATCCATGTTGCTTTAGGAATGCCTTGTTCTAATTACTCCAAAATAATTCATCACGTGCATATACCCTCATGTTGCACACTTAAAAGTTATCTCTAACTTCTAAATCTAGGGAAAACATCATTATATAAATTATTTTGACTTGTCCAAGAGTTTGTCCTGGGTGGAATCAACAGTTAGAGTCTAAGAAATATGCACTCTTAATTTCATTAAATACTGCCACATGGCTCTCCAGAAAAGTCACACTTAAACCAAAAGTGCATTATTGTTCCTATTTTCCACATTGTGGTCAACAATTCAATTATAGCAACAAGTGGATTTATACAGTTGATAACTTAAAGATATTTGATAGTGAAAGGACAACTTAAATATGCTTCCAGTTAGCTTCTAAGGGAGGTCCATGGCCCATCACAGTGCCTGGGGCACAGTCCAAAATTTGTTGCCATAGGGTTGATTCTGACTCATAGAGACTCTATTTACAGAACAGAACTGCGCTATAAGGTTTACAAGAATGTCACCTTTATGGAACTGAATGGAACATCCTTCTTCCACAGAGAGGCTGGTGGTTGGATCACTGAGAGCTCAACCACTGTGTCATCAGGGCTATTTGTTAAACAATACCTCCTTCAGAGCTTACCGAGAAATCCAAAGCCTTCCCTAACAGCTTTGATGCAAAATTACTTCTAACGTTAATGATTCTGAATTATTTGGTGAAAAAGAAGATACTAAGAATCCCTAACTGAAAATTTCGAAATTTCGCAAGATGCTATAGCCCTCCTTAGGGAAGAAGATAAAGCAGAATATTGCAAATCTGAACTGCATTGTGGTTTGTGTTTGTGTGTGAGAGAGAGGGAGGGAGGGAGAAAAGGAGGGAGAGAAAAATTATTTGTGTGTAAGAGGTGGGAAAAAGGAGTTGGTCAAGCAAAGTATAATTCAATCATCTTCATATTTTGTATAAAACTAAATTAAATTTTCAAAATTATACCGAAAAAAATTTTTATGTGTGAACTTTTAGTCAACAGTTTATTTTACTGAGCCTAAATGTAATTTGAAATTATAAATAATCTATAGTTGATATTTAACAAAGTGGGTAAGAAGCAGCAAATAATTCTCACAAAACTCTCCAGAATATGTCCTTTATAATTGCCCCTCTTCTTCACTGTAATCATCAAGCTATTCATACTTTTGGACTTATTTATTTAGATTATTACTTACCTATTCACATTATTTTTATATTACTACAAGTAAATAGAGTTATAAAATTCTTTTTACTGAGCCTCTAAATTCTGAAAAAAAAATGCTTTACTTATGAATGTTTCTTCTTAGAGAACAAATAAACAGATCATAAGCATTTGATAATATAACAGAGTGACAGTGAAAAGACATAACCTTTCCTAATACACATTCGCTCAATTTAAATGACATAAAGCTAATACTTTCTAAAGGTCAACTTCTTGAATCAAATATTCCATGTTTAAAGGCATGTTTAAAGTAACTAGATTGCCTGCAATTTGTTTTCACACCAAAGTTTATGTAACATGATGACTCATAAAAATTCAGTTCCAAAACATAAAGTCCTCTCCCTCTCAAAAAAAGTAAGTGCAATTCTTATTTTATCATTTAATTAAAGATCATGATTGGTTTGAGATATAATTTCTACAGAACAAAAATTACAATACAAAACATTAGAAACAATTCATATGAGTAGTTCAGATCATTTTTATAAAACTTCATTTAAGCCTTGCAACTCAATTGAGTTCACATTCTTCAATCATTTTGGAATTCTTCCCAGTGATCACTGATGCTGAATGTTCTGAATTTCACACTCCACTAAGGCTGGCATCTGGCAGTCTTGCCTTTGTAACCAATACTATATTACTTGACACATTATTAATAAATATTAATTTGATTACCTCCAAGAACATCTTAAAATTACTCTGTGTATAGAAAAAATAATAATAATGTTATTCATCTAGTCTTTGGAAACTATTTAATGGAAATCATGTGCATAATATTCAATGATGATCTCTTTCTGCTTATTAAAAAGTCAAGATCTCTGAGGAACAACCCAAATAGACTTTAGTTACTATATTTAGTTAGTCAAAGCAGATATAGTAACTATATTTAGTTACTATATTTAGTTAGTCAAAGCAGATGTAGTAACTATATTTAGTTACTATATTTAGTGAGTCAAAGCAGATATAGTAACTGTATTTAGTTACTATATTTAGTTAGTCAAAGCAGATAACGGAGTAAATTTAATTTAGAAAAATGAAATTCTAAAATATCAAAATTAAATGTTGAATTAAAAAGCTAATTTTTAGTAAATTTCTAAAATTCAGAAATTAGTGCCTCTTTTTATAGAAGATATGATTTGGTATACCTTTGATAACTGTATGGAAAATAAGTTCCTAAAAAACTGATGTTTGTAAGAATTGCAATTGGTAAGAACAAGGATGTGAGGTCTATTAAGGATGGAGATAAAGTAATAAAAAGGCATATTAAATATATTTTACATATGTTGTAGGTGGACTATAAGTTCCATAAGGGCAGCAATCAGATATGTATTCTCAGTGCCCAAAAAATTACCTTGAGCAAAAATGTACTCAGTAAATATGTGATGAATTAACAAATAAAAGTACATACGAATGAATGAGCAAATGCAACCCATTTGATATAGATCAGATTTTAGGCACCAAGAATCTTCTACAATGAGTAAGATACTATTGACTTGGCATCTTCCCTTTGAAAAACATGGTGGCATCATCACTTACTGCTGAGTCATGTCCTCCCACTAGTTTTACTCCAAACTGTGCCCATTTAAAAATCCCACTCTGGAGTGTCTTGAAATGGAATATGTTTCATTTTTGCATTATCCTCATAATTATTTTCAGAATGCTTTTGTAAGCACCTGGATTTTAAAAAGAGAGGTGAAGTGGCTGGCCAGCACTACTCTTTATGCAAGAAAATGAGCTAGGAGGGAGCCCAAATGACCATAAGGTAGCTTGGTGACCATGAAATCAAATCAAGAAAAGTGTGTTTAATTGTAAAGGTCTAATGGTATTAACTTAGATGCCAGTTTGATTGGCCCCATAATTGGCATATACCTGTAAGGGGTGTACCTATCTAAGAACTCACTCCATGCCTCTGGCTTTTTCATAAATCTCCTTTTCCTTAGTGTCCAACATAAAAAAAAGAAAGAAAGAAAGAAAGAAAACAAACAAACTAGAGTTACTGAGTACCACTTAGGATCTTTGATCTTATTTTACCATAATTTTCCAATCAGCAAAAATCAGCAAATGCACCCAAAAGTACTAAAAATTTTGCAATCCAATTGTTTTCATTTGAAAAAAAAATGGTTTAATCATTTTATTATTGTTAGAATGTTGGTCCTAAAATTATCATCTGAAATTTCAGTCAGAAAGAGATTTGGAGGGGTTTTTCAATTTTGTATCTTCAGGTTTCAAATCAAAAGTAAGTGTGTGTTATTAAGTGATATAATTTTAAAAGAATATTATGACCAACTTAAGTCTATATAACAAGAGGTCTAAAGTACTATTTTAATAAAGGTTAACACTTCTGTGCTCTGAAGGAACTGAAATTTTAAATATATCAGCTTTCATAAGAGAGACAAGAATAACATACTATTCAGGGTTCAAAGCAGCACATAAAGCTCTACACCAACATCCAAAATCCTAAAGCCTCCTCTGCTTTCAACCAGCATATTATTATTCCCCATTGAGACATGTGCCTGGCCTATTAGTTATTAAATTAAAATGTATTATTCTATTTATTTGATATACTATCAGTTTGATCTTTGAATTTGCTATAATAAAAAGTAAAATAATGTTGCTGGGAATTTATAATCATTTTGTGATTTGGCAATGAAGAGCAAAATGACCTATCTTGAGAAAGTGACACATGATGAACATTAACTTTCAGTGAATTACCAATTAATGAAGCACAAAAGCACATTGATGAAGTACACAATAGTGATCAGAGTACATTTTAATATATTATTGGATAATGAATGCAATAACGTGTAGAATAAGTACATTTAATTTTAATAAAAACTGCCATCTAATTTGCACAATAATAAGTCATTTCTGCCATCTATATATAAAGATTACTTGATTAATATCTCCAAGGTATAAAGTAAAACAAACCTCAGAATGCTTAAATTTTAACATTTATTGACTTGGTTGGAATTGAAAGTCCAATGTGACTTAAAATAGCAATTTATTGGATATCTATAAGTACATATTATATTTCCAGTGTTTTATGACTTTATAGCTGGTACAAAGATTCTTAGTAGTATAAGTAACCCAAAACCAAACCCACTGCCATTGAATCTATTGTGACACAGAGTGACCCTCATTGTGTTTCCAAGGCTATAAATCTTTACGGAAGTAGATTGCCTCATTATCCTCACGGAGCAGCTGGTGGGTTTGAACCACCGACTTGCCAGTTAGCAGCCAAATCCCTGTGCACATTCTAAAACTATAGCTCTACAGCTACCTAAAAATGTATTAAGCTTCTGACAGTTACCACATAGAACATTGTAAAGTCACCTTAGGAAGTGCAGAGCTCTGGTGGCACAGTGCCTAAGGCATTTGATTGCTAACCAGAAGGCCAGCGGTCCAAACCTACCAGCCACTCCTCAGAAGGAAGACTGGGTGATCTACTTCCGTAGAGATACCACCTCAGAAACCCAAGAAGGGGTCGCTATGAGTCGGATTCGACTCCAGGGCAATGAGTTCGGTTTGGTTCAGAAAGTGCAAAATGTGTCAAGTTTGATACTTGGAAAGAAAAGCTACATTTCATTTTAAGCTAATTGACAATAAACAGAGTTAACTGTCTATCTCTCTTTGTCAAACATTTTCCAGCTAGATAAAGCCAATTGCTATTAAATTTGAACAAAAAACAATGATATTATTAATGAAAATAACCATATTACATTACATTTTTTCAATAAAATGTATCTCAATAAATTTTAATTAATTGCGTAATATTTATGTTGGAGATAAGAAGAAAAGTTTGTAGGCATGAATGTAAATTCTTTCGAACTTTTTATTCTTATTTTTGATCGGATAGCGGCATAGTACCTAAGTCATTTGACTGCTAACCAGAAGGCAGGCTGTTCAAACACACCAGCTTCTCCTCGGGAGGAAGACTGGGCAATCTACTTCTGTAGTGATTCTGTCTCGAAACCCAAGGAGGGGTTGCGATGAGTCAGATCTGACTCAATGGCAGTGAGTTTGGTTTGGTTTGGTATTTGCACACTTCAAAAGTTAAATTATATCACTCTTCTAAGTTATGAACTAAAAATTGAGTATGTCATTTTCCCTCAGGAAGCTCATCTATTCTACTTATTTAACAGTATGGTAACATTCACAATATACCAAACATTGACTGTACAAGCTCAAAGAACGCTTCCAAAATAATTCTATGACCATAAGCACATGATAGATAGACAGACAGATAGATAGATAGATAGATAGATAGATAGATATGAATTTTATTGTGTCCCCCAAAAAATATATGTTGCAAATCCTAACCCTTACATTTGTGGTTATAATCCCACTTGGGAATAGGTTTTCTTTGTTACATTAATGAGGCAGGATTAGTGTAGAATGTGTTTTAAATTAGCGTCTTTTGAGATATAAAAGACATTAAACAAGCAAGCAAGAAGAGCAAAGATGAAAGAAGACACATGCCAACCCACATGAAGACTACCCAGCCAACAGAGCTTGAAAGCCTGCCCCTAGAGTGGGTACCTTGAATTCAGTCTCATAGCCTCCTAAACTGGGAGCCCTGGTAGCGTAGTGCCTAAGGCACTTGACTGCTAACCAGAAGGCTGATGGTTCAAACCCACCAGCCACTCCTCAGAAAGAAGGTTGGGCAATCTACTTCCATAGTGATACCACCTCGGAAACCCAAGGAGGGGTCGCTATGAGTTAGGTCCGACTCAATGGCACATAACAACAACACAAAACTCAAAACTGTGAGAAAATAAAATTCTGTTTGTCAAAGCCACCCATTTGTGGTATTTCTATTATAGCAGCATTATGTAACTGAGATGACAGATAGATAGAAGATTTATAGAAAGATAGACAGGTAGATAGGAAGGTAGGCAGAGAGATAGATAGGTAAATTGATTGATAGATGTAGATGAGAATACACTGATATTGTAATATTAAGTGAATTCCAAATCATTACTTTGCTTATGCAATTCAGAGATAACAAAATATACACCAAAGATTTGAGAATGTATTTTAAAAAAGCATATTACATATACAAGATGAAGGTTTTAAATAGAACTGAAAAGATTAGTTTGGTTTAGTTCAACAAACATCTGTTCATTGTCTACTGTGTGCCTGGCCCTATACCTGGCCCCAGATATCTGACAACTCCGTATTCAATTTCCTGTTAAAATAAGCATACGGGAATGTGTTCTTCTTGAATGATAAGTAGTGGGTAATATAAGAATGTTCTAGATAAAAAAGAGGAAATGACCTAACTGAAACTATTTTAAATTATTTATGTGCCTTTGATGTTTAATACATTGCTTAAATAAAGTGAAAAAAAATTCTCCTCACATACTACTCAGGTGGCAATTTATAAAATTCCTTAGGAGAATAATTTCTTCTATCTAACTATTAATGGAAATACAGAGAAATAAACATGTGAACACCAGGTGACTCCCAAATTTACATTTTCAAGGCTCAGACACACATATGCAATTTCCTCCTACTAATCTTAATTTTTAACACTACTTTAAATTTATTATCTTTCTCTTCTTCACTTCTCACTAGAATTTTTCATATTTCATCTCCCTGCTCCAATATTAATAATTTCTAATCCATTCTCTTTTTAAAATGTATAATATCATGTCATTCCCTTGTTTAAAATCCATCAATGCTTCAAAATTAACTAGAAGTCTAAGTTCAAACTTTTTTTCTTTATGGATAGCACACAGCACCATTTGTGATTTGGCCTCTCCTTACCTCTTCAGTCTCATCTCTCACATTACAATTTATTCCAACAATATTGCATTTTTTGCAGATCTTTTTCACATACCATTTTTGTCCCAATATGATCAATCTGTTGTAGTTTTCTTCTCTCTCTCTCTCAAGAGAACATTTCACGTTTACATATACATATATATATATAAACACACTCACTGCCATTGATTCAATTCCAACTCACTGCAACCACTATTGGGTCTTTAAGGCTACAAATCATTACAGAAGCAGACTACCCATCTTTCTTCTGCATAGTGGCTGGTGGGTTCGAACCACCAACATTTTTTGGTTAGCAGCCAAATCCATTAACCACCAAGTGCCTTCACTTTATGTTAGACAACATAAAATTGTTCCTAATATCAAAGACTATTCCATTGTCTTTAGGTTTTTGCCTTTATTCCATATCTACTGCCATCCTTATTACACACATAACTTGGCACTATTACAATGGCAGAGGTAGCCAGAATAGCTATGAAGAGCCTTTCATAAAATAAAGATAAAATACTAATTTGAACTGCTTAATTAAAAGAACAGCACTAGTTTCTTAAAGAGATGTTTACCTAAAATTAGTTAGAATACTCTAGTTAATTAAGTGTCAATCAGAAATAACTTTCATTAAACATCTCTGTCATTTAAAATTGTCTAGTAGTATCAGTGCAATGTATATGATCACATGAAGTGATTTAGCACCTAACAGTTTTAGTATTTCACAACACACATAACTGGGCCCCCATTTCTTGGCTGCAAAGCAGAATTTTTGCCACTACCCTATTGGTGAAAATAATTGAAACTCAACAAAATTTGAATGTAAGGTTTATTCTGAGCAGTTTATACTTGTATAGGGAGACCATTTTAATTCCAGAAAAAGCAGATGGCTTGAACAAGCCAAGTGTGATGAGGTTATAGAGAGAAGAGGGAGACATATAGATCAACCATTGGCTAATCTTAATGTGACTGATTGAACCTACCATACTCGCTGTACTGACATCAAATGATATCAGGTCACAAAGTTTCTGGTCCTTCACCCAAGCCATATGTTTTGAAATTCAAACTCAGTAAGCAGAGCTTCAAACAAGAAAGAAAGGATTTGCAACTCTCGGTGAGAGAAAGGCTGCTGGTGGATTAATTTTAGTCAGTAATTTCTTTAAAATGAATATTTGGTTTCCTGACTAAAGCCCAACATTAAAATAAGATATTAGATATAAATTTGATTTTGATGATACAAACTGTGGCCCAATCAATCCTGACTCATGGTTGACCCTACAGCACAGAGTAAATCTGCTCCATAGGGTTTCCAAGGCTATAATCTTTAGGGAAGCAGAGTGTATACATCTTTCTCCCATGAAGCAGCTGGTGGGTTCTACCACCAACCTCCTGGTAAGGAGCAGAGCACTTAACTACTGCGCCACGAAGCCTCCTCTAGAAAGTTACAAATGTGAACGCCATGAATTATAACATCGATTCTAATCGTTTTAGAGCAGTGCTTTAAAAATACTAATATCAATCCCAATAATAAATCTGGGACATAATTTTCTATATGTATCCCTTAATGTTTTGCTTATTAGAGGGAAATATTGTTGAATATTAAATAAATTCTATATCTCTTTGTGTCAATAACATTTTATTTATAAAATAATGCAAAATAGTTGAAAAATTAAGTCATGGGCTTAAATAAGTCGACTGGACAACAATGGGTTTGGTTGTTTGGATGAATATCCTTTAAGACTAAACTCCTATTTCCTTAGGAAGGCTTCCCTGACCATTACCTGAGTTTACTGTCTTTTTTTCTGTGCTTCTATAACACTTTGTAGGGAGCTCTGGTAGCATAGTGGCTAAGGCACTTGACTGCTAACCAGAAGGCTGGCGGTTCAAACCCACCAGCCACTCCTCGGAAGGAAGGTTGGGCAATCCTACTTCCGTAGTGATACTGCCTTGGAAACCCAAGGAGGGGTCGCTATGAGTCGGGTCCGACTCGACGGCACATAACAACAACAACAATAAGACTTTGTAAGGGGCTCTGGTGGTGCAATGTTTAAGTGCTTGACTGCTAACCCAAAGGGTGGAGGTTCAAACTCACCAGCTCTTAACCAGGTGTTATGCAGGGTAATAATGTGACAGTTTGTTTACATAAAAATTCATCACAAACACCACCCACCCACTGCAGTCATAGCAACCCAGTAAGTCAGGGTAGAACTACCCTGGGCTTCCAAGGCTGTGAATCTTTATGGAGACAGACT
Organism: Orycteropus afer afer; assembly: GCF_000298275.1. Lineage (NCBI taxonomy): Eukaryota > Metazoa > Chordata > Mammalia > Tubulidentata > Orycteropodidae > Orycteropus > Orycteropus afer. The sequence continues at coordinate 17,429,302 of NW_006921589.1, forward strand.
GCAACATCTTTCTCTGCAGAGACACTACTGGGTTAAGTCACACTTTGGTTAGCAGCTAAGCACTTAACCGTTGTACCACCAGGGCTCTTCCATAAAGATGACAGCCTTGGAAACCCTACAGGGAAGATGTACTCTGTCCTACAGTGCTGCTAGGAGTCCAATACGACTGAACAGCAATTGCCTTTGACACTAATCCAACAAAACCAAGGCAGCAAAAAGAAAACATATATTCTTTTGACACTATAATGAAGGTACATGAAAAACAAACAGAATGCATGTAAGAGGGTAAAATGCCCTAAACAACTGGAGACATTTGAAAAATTGTTATACATAACATTTCCTCAAATAATTCAGTTATTGAAAAATTTATTCAGCTGTGTTTTAGAGCTATAATTATACATATTGAACAAATGGCTGATAGACTGCTCATACTTATATTTTAGATTTTATCTGATAATAATTTATGTCTTGTTTTAAAATACTAAATTCTCTTGAAACAAAATGAAAATATTTGATGACTGGGTATTTCCACTGGGATTTCTAATATGTTAGAACTATAAGACTCAAATATTTATTGCCATGTCATTTAAGCTGAATAAAACTAAAACTATTTTGGAATTAATAGCATTATGGGCAGACTAACATTTTCTAATTCTAAATGAAAAAAAAAAAAAAAACCTCCTTATTCATGAACTGTTAGTTTTATCAAAACTGATTGTTCCTGTGAAGTTACTGATTCAAACACACTCTGTGACCTATAGTCATTCTTACTTATGAGGTAGAACTTCCCTTCTTGTGGTGCTACGAAAGAAAAAGTACCCAGATGTTATACACTGGAGTGGGAGAACATTTTCTAATTTTAAATAAATCCTGAGAAAATTAACCAACTCAGGCCAAACACTGGATTTCTTTTTATATAGAGAACATATTTAAAAGAATATAATGTTGAGATTGATCATCACACTATTAAAAAACATAAATTTTATAAAATTAGTGAAATAACAAAATGTACTTCATTGTAATCAGGCTCCTCTTGATGGAACAGTCATTCCAATCTTTCCTTTCCTCTACAGCCCCATTAAAAATTTTTAAATGCAATATACTCAGAGAATTTTAGATTTATTCATATGCTGGCTGATCATGGGAACCGTTTAAGAGGTACATTTTTTATTTAAAATATTATTCAATTTTCTACTGAAAACCTATCTCAAGACAAGATTTCAAACAACTCAGTGATTTTTATAGTTAAAAATTATTTGAGTTGAATGTACCATTGCTTTCTTGTATAATCTCTAAGGATATAAATTTGAATGAATGGTATACTTCAGTACATTCATCACTATATGCATCATAATATGTTATGGAGATGATTAGATTAAATGCTTTCATTTGCAAAAAAGGGAGGGGAACAAATGCTTCAGAAGCAATCCCTTTTAATCTTGTTTGGTACTATTTCCTTGTCATGGACAAGAGTCATAACTCAAACCAGCTCTGACAATTCTGTCACTTCGAAAAATGATTTGTTAAGGTTAAACTTATGCAAATATACATGTTTATAAATTAATTTATTGATTTGATAGAACCCGTATTTTAACTCTCCAAGAGAAGAAACTTTGCTGTTTTCAGTCAGTAAAATTAAAGGGGGAAAATTAAACAAGGTGGTGGGAGAGTGGTGCTTGCTTGCTATGAGTTGCATGAATAAAATAATATTTAGCAAGAAATATATTTCATGTTTGGGTCTCCTCAAAGTCTTCAGGCTTCCGAACAATCTGTCATTTAGATAAAGAGTTCCTAAGATTTTATTTAAAGTTTAAGAGTTATTGTTAGTAAAGACTTTAAAAAATGGTAAGAGCATACTTTAGCCATGCTTCCAACACATCACACACAACACATGCTAGCTGCATCCATTGCTATTAAAACACATTTCTTAACTGCCAACAAATCCTTAAAGTGAAGATATCAGTAAACAACACTGAAGAATGAGTTGTTGAAATGACCAGGTTCCTTTTGCCAAGAATACATCACCTAGATTTATGTACATCTTCCCAGTTCTCTCTCTAACAGGCTGCACTATACTCGTGTCTAGCTCATTTCCTTTTTTGTGTTGTTTTTTTCTGCCTATTTGCTAACTAGTTTCTGACACGTTCTCTTTGATAGAAAACACTATCTCAACAAATGAACAAAAAATTCTTCGCCACCCCCCCGACTCTGATCTCTTCCTTTATTCCTGTACATTAGAATAACAATTCCCTCTGCAATTCTGAACCCTAACTTTAGCTTTCTTCTGAACCTCACAATTGCCTTCCTATCTTTTATTCAAGCGTAAGTATGCTGTCATTGCTATTGGAAGGTCACAATGTCTGTAGTCCACATGGATTTCTCAGAATTGGCTCAAAATACTGATCATATCAAAACTCTAAAGAGCAAGTTAGAGCCCAGGGGGTACATATTTAGGCAATCCTGCATGTTAGGGGGTTAGGGGGCTCTGGTGGCATAGTCCCTAAGGCACTTGACTGCTAACCAGAAGGCTGGTGGTTCAAACCC
>NW_006921589.1:17431945-17441872 GCF_000298275.1 Orycteropus afer afer
CTATGAGTTGGGTCCAACTTGATGGCACATAACAACAACAAACATGGACTTATAGGACATATAGTAAAATTCCCCATATGGTAACAAAGGCAGACAGATTCCCCACTACTTTTTAAAATATACTTTTTATCCTTAATTAAATAAGCCACCTGAGAGGGTTACCTTGGAATCAAAGAGCCTTGAATAAAATGCAGATGATTAAAATATGCTTGGTCAATATTTTCATGACTAAAACCAGAATAATGCCAGGGGAAAAACTGCAATCATTGTCACTAGCAAAATTCTCTCAAGTACCAGAACAGGATCCTTTGGAAAATCAGCTGTTATCTGCTGGAAGTACCAGAGTGGACTTGGGAGTAAGCAATGCAGTGTCTAAGCAGAAATAAATAATTGTGAGAAGGAGTCATGAGCAGAGAGAGATATAAGCCCTCTAGGAAACAGAGCAATGGGAGCTGCAAAAATGCACACGATCCTAACAGCTTGCCTGAGCAAGAACAGGTGTCAAGGACAAAGTGCACAGGTCCCAAGTGAGGGTACAAATTCTGGTGTATGAGAGATAAGCATCTGGCACATAAGGTCCAATTTGGCCTATAAGACTCAAAGGGGAGATGATGTAAGAAGCAGACATTGATAGTAACGTCAGGCTGCACTGTTTAGATCAAGTGTGCACTTCTGGCCACCTGTGCTTATGTTGTCAGGAATTTTTTTTTTTTTTCATTTAAAAATTTCCTTTCTCTTTTATAAAACATAAACAATGCTAGTATTTCTGTTGAAATCTACATTTTATAGCTCACTTCTGGAGAGCTTTCAACTCATAGCAACCTTTCCTTGGGTTTCCGAGGCGGTATCTCTTCGGAAGTAGATTGGCCAATCTTCCTTCCAAGGAGTGGCTGGTGGGTTTGAACCACCAGCCTTCTGTTTAGCAGTCAAATGCATTAGGCATTATGCCACCAGAGCTTCTTATTTAATTATGTGTTTTGATTATATTCAACTAAGAGAGAGGAGGAGAAAAAATTAATCTTATAATGTTTTTTGTTTTAGCTTGAAATGGAAGAAAAATGAATTTCTAAATAAAATAATAAAGAAAATTAAAAGGCAGTACGAAAAACACAGGAATCAATTGAGAAGTTTTATATGTCTCCAGTCTATGCTCATTATTCCATTCTACAATGCGAGAATTATTTGGGAGAAAAATGCAGAGGTTGATAAATTCTGAATGACCATGAGCTATTATGAAAAATGAGCATATTTCTGTGGTGCTCAATGACATTAAACTTAATAAAATAAAGAGGAGCACCCCAATATAACTGAGTTATATTCATTCATATGTGTGTCTGAGTAATGGAAATCACCCATTATGTAGAAATAAATTGATCAACAATTCCTTCAATAAACAATACATACATATATATATATAGAGAGAGAGAGAGAGAGAGTAAAAAATATAATACAGAATTATTTTGGAATCTAGCAATTAGAAACTGGCATGACAGTTCATAGGCCAGCAATGTGTCTTAAGTCTAGGCTTACAGTAAAAGTCACTGAAAAACAAACTGTGTATGTAATACCATTACAAATACACTTTTAAGCCAATGTTTGATCAATTCCAATATAAGACTTAAGAAAATCTAAACCTCAATTGAAATAAGGAAATTACAATACATCTTGAATGAGTAATGGAAGGTCAAGAAAAATAGGAATGAATATAATAAATACCTTTAATGTTTAAAATAATTGACTATCATTTTAACATTAAGATTATTTTTCAAGGCATCAACACAATTATCTCTAAACTAAAACATATCCTGTGAAATATAAGATTCATTATGGGATGTTTGAAAGAATTATTTAAAAAAAGCACAAGTAATAATATTTTGATATCTGAACTAGTGCACACAATCTGCAATATGGGTATTCTTGGTTTGTAAGGATTAAGTGCCCTCACTAGACAGGTCATCAGTCTCTTCTCAACACTCATTTCACAAAGGAGCAAGTATAATTCATGTTTAGATACAAAGAGCTTCACTGATGAGCTGTTGATTTAATTCATGGAGTTTTAGTATACGAGAGAAGAAATAAAATGGTTGTACCAATTAGGCCCTTTTTCAAAGTACAAGTATCTCAGGACTAGTAAGAAGAACTTCAAAAGGAAATAAAAGATAATGGCCATGAAATTGCCCATAAATTGACTTCAGTGATCAAATATCAGGTGTGGTGGTTATGTTTGCGTGTCAACTTGGCTGGGCCTGGCTGAGTGGCTGAGCAGCTGGTGGTAGTTATTCCCCATGATGAGACTGGCAGTCAACTCCATGGTGGGATCTACCACAAGCAGCTGAGTAGCTGCTTTGGGTATGTGGTCTGCTTCCCGTATATAAGCAGCAGCTTTGGGAATGGTTTCTAGCTTATGGCACACGTGAACTCTGCATGTAGCCCTGTCATTGCTCAGCAGCCTGCCATGCTCTGCTGACATTGAAACTTGCAATGCACTTGAATTACTGGCCTGCCATGTGGTTTGGTAACATCAGGACTGTGCCTTTTTACTTGTCAACCCTGGGTTTGTCAGCCTCAGCAGCCAGCAGCTGTATGAGTGAAGAAAAGCCTCTAGCTACAGTGGGCTGGAAGAAGGAGACAGAGCTGGATCCCAAGGTTGAGGGGCTTTCACCCAGCACCTAGAGCCTGGCACTTTGAACTTGGACTTAAAGCCTCTAAATTAAGAGAATAAACTTCTGTTTGTTCAAGTCATCCCATCTGTGATATATTCTTGTCAGAGCGGCACTAGGTAACCAGAACAGCAGGCAAGCTATAGAAACTGTTGTGAACCATCAGTGAGTGTGTGTATGTAAAAAGAGAGGACAAAGAGAAAAATAATGTGTCCGTAAGAGAGGTAGAGAGAGCTATTGATTAGATACTAGCCTATTCTGTTCACACAATTGTCTAGGAGGAAAATAAAGCTGACTTGATATACCTTTATAATACATGAATATGGTTTGATATGGTTTGGTGTGGTGAGCCTAGGGTGGCTACAACTACAACAAGCATGACTTAACATTATTCAGCAGCACAAGAACTGACTCATGTATAATAAAAGGCATTCATCTCATTATATTATACATATATAATGTTCCATATATTATATACTTCTTTGCACATGGGATTTCCTGCCTTCCCAAACACCATATTCAGCTTCATAAATGCCAATGTCTCCAGCCCCACATATTCCCTTCTCACCATTACTATGATGTGTTGTGTTCCTTGTCTCCTTGGTAGAATGTCCTTGTCCTCTAACCCCCTAATTTCTCATCAGCAATGAGCATAAATAACCTGGTTTTGAGACAAGTGAGTTGATATAGAACTTCAAAAGACTAGCAGTCATGGAAAGTAATGTGGGAATAAATTTAATTTTAAGTGGTCCCAGCAGGAAAGATGAAAAACTGGAAAAAGACCAAACTCCTTTTCAAAAGAAAGGATATGGTAAAAGAATAGAATGATAGCATATTTTCTATGATTGAAAAACATTAATAAGCTTGCTAAAACGCAAAAATTTTAGTCTATGAAAAAAATAAACACATCAGAAAGTAAATTTCTTTAGGGAGGTGGACCAAGATGGTGACAAAGGCAGACACCTTATAACCTCTCTTACAGCAAATACCCAAGCAAACAAGTGAGTTGAATACAGATGACAACTTTAGAACTGAGTATCAAAGGCAAGGTTGGAGAATTGGACTATGTCAAGTGGAAAGACAGACTGTACAAAAACATCAGACATGAAGAATTATTGATCATTCCCACCCTGCAAGCCAAATCTGCACAGCATGACCATATTGAGACAAAGCAAGTACGATTCCCAGCCAAACGCCCCATTACCTGGTGCACAGGATGGATATGTTTTAGTCTAGAGATAATTGTGTTGATGCCTTGAAAAATAATCTTAATGTTAAAATGATAGTCATTTTTAGTCCAAGTAGGAGCAACTCTGCACTCACATCCAGAGCCAGGCAGCAGTGCTTCCTGCCCGGTGAAAGAGAAGTACCCTCACCTCACAACCCATGCCCCCTTATCCTCCATACTAGAGGCCCTCAGTCCAGTAGTGTTCCCCAACCCCACTCACCCATCCCCCTCATGTGATCACAGTCCAGCAGCACCCAACCTGTGAAACAGGGGCCCACAGACTGGCAGTGCCCACTGCTCTGCTCAGCCACTGGTGCTGAGGTGCTGATTAGAGGTGCTGACTTCTATACCCAGTCATCTGCCCAAAGAGCCTGAAGACTACTGGAGCCTCCTGCTCCTTCCAGCCACCTGCACTGGGGACCAAGGGCCAACAGCAAGTGTTCTGCTGTGTTGTGCTCTAGCAGACAGAAGCACACTCTCATAACAGGCACCCATGGACTGGAAGCATCCCCCTGCCTCACCCCCTGCACTACACCCTCCCACAACTGGACTTGTACCTGCTCTGACCACCCCCACATAGCCCTGCTCACCTGAGACCTTTGGTGAGAGTGTCCATTCCACATACCCAATGGTCCTGGGCACTCTCACCCCAACCATTCAGCAACCAGAGGTGCACACACAGAACTGCCAACCCAATGACCAGTGAGAATACTCCATAAACCCTGTCCAAGTGACTGGCCAGGCAGACACATCCAAAGGGAACAAGAACTCAGATTGGAAATGGGGGGAGTGCTGGTACATTGCGGGGAATACAACCAATATCCTGGAACACTTTACATACAAATTTTCAAAAGAGAAATGAATTTTCTCTGTAAATTTTCATGTAAAGCACAATACATTAAATTAAAAAAAAAAAAAAGAAGAAGAAGAAAGAAAGAAGAGAACAGTATTCATATCTTTGTTTCTGAAATCATGGTCCAAGGACCAGCAGCATAGGCCTCATCTGAAAGTCTGTTAGAAGTGCATAATCTCAGACCTCACCTCACACTTACTAAATCTGTAAATGAATTTCTAACATAATACTCAGGTGGCAAGTAGGCACATTACAGTTGAGGTCCACTGGTGTAGACTACTCTAATTTTACAGTTTTTATAAATTTCATAAAGAATATTATGTGATCACCAAAGTTATTCCAAGCCTCTGCAAATGCTTAGGAAATCACTAAAACTTATCTGTATCAGTAAAATAAATATGTATAGAATTTTATGACAAATTTTTTAAAAAATCAAAACGCTGAAAAAGTAGGAGGAAAAACTCACAGGCCACAGACATGTCATCTACAATGCACATATGAAAAGAACATTTCCCGAGCAATCAGAGTAGCAAAGTACAGATAGCACAGTATTTTCAGAGAAACTTATATGATTACAAAATTAATGGCTGAGAAATAACTACTATTTATCAAAACACAATTACATTTAGAGTACAAGGATAGAAATCAATAACATGTACCAATCAAAAACAAATTAATGTCAATTTTGGTCAAAGAATTTTGTTTACATCTTCTTTTTAAATAATAATGCCCTACTGACAACACAGATATGTCAAAAATTATAACAGAGCAATAAAAATCATTGCTATAGATTATTATAATTAATCACGGACAAATAATGAAATCTGAGCTGAGTGAATCTGTGTGGATTAGAAAAGAACCCCCATCTTTGTCTCCAGAGTGTTTGGTCACTCTGTTGTATTCCTGTTTGCTTCTGACTCTCCTGATCAGAACGTGTAAACAGCACCGGCAGTGGTTCAAGATAAACGAGAAGAATGAAAATCATATCATAAGCAATTAATCATACAGGGATTATTTAAAACTCTGTCAACTCTAAAAAGCAATTCTATATGAAAATCAAGTGCTAGAGTTAAAAGAAACATGCAGAAATTAAACAATAATTCTAAAAGTAAGTCCCACAATCTAAGGATATAATACAAAAGCATATTATTCACCATATAAATCAAATCTGATAACCAAATCAGTAAAGCCAAACCAAATGTTTTTAAATCCTACATTCTAGGAAAGTATACTTTCATTAAGCCATAAATGTATCATTATATATCACCAGGAAGATCATTTAATTTGGCTTTGAATAAGATTGTATGCAGATGTTGCACAAAAATAATTAAAAATTCTAATTGATTTTTAGTCAACAGAGAGTACACCAGATGTTATACAGTGAGATTAGATATGTATTCCATTGTCAAAAATTACTATGAAGAATTTACTTATGATTATAATAAAAAAACAGCTATGGAATTTAATGTTTTCTTTCAATACTTGCCTAAATTTTTTAATTGAATCTCCTTCTTCAAATTATTTTTTTTTCTTAAATTAAGTGTTGAGGAATAAAAAAAATGGAAATAGATTTCACCAATACTTTAATTAAAAAGAGAAAGAACGACTCTTACCAAAAAGATATAGTCCCCTTTTTTTTTCTTTTTGAACTTTGTTCCTGATAGAGTCAAATCCTCCTTAGAGAAAATACCCATCCCCTAACTCCTCTATGACTTTCATTCAGAGAAGCCTTGACTCCCTCTCCATTTCCATAGCCATCAGCATTCAGCATTTCACCATCTAACTAGATAATGTCTCCAACTACCCAGGGAAAGTTTCTTGGTTTCTTCCTTCCTCAGTCAACTTCTCCCTTCCAACCATGCACTCACCTCGTCATATTCTTAAGTTTGTTCTCACTTAACCTTTGAATTATTTGATTGGAAAAACTAGATTTTAAATTGATCAGATTCCTATATTCGGTCACCATGATGCCATGAGCACTAATCTTTCAGTCCATTCCTATTCTCCAAGGTTGTGAATATTCTCTGGCTTTCACACTTGTCCCAATTCAATATGGATTCAGGAATCATCAATTCAATGAGCTCCTAGTAGGACTGGTAACACTTCATCAGTCCCCTCTTCATTCTACTAAATGTCAGCAACAATTTCAACATTCCTTCAAACCATCACTATGATTCCTTTCACATTTGACGATCATTTGGGCTAGGGGCAGATTATTTTAAAGACTAAACTGTTTCAAAATGAGTCTTCCTTCCCTGTGAGCCTGAATGATTACTGGTGATTCTTACAATCCTTAGGATGGTCTCAACTGAAACTCAGAGTTTGCCAGGGTCCTCAACACTTGGTGCACCTGATTTCCAATTTTTGATCGCTGAAAACTTTCTCAGCCTCTCAGCGTTCACTTCCTGCTCAGCTCCTTGGCTTCTGAACAGCTGTTTTAAAGTTGGAAAAAGCAAGGAGAAAAGCACCTTCAAATGTCATGTTCACCTATTTAGATTTCCCTTCTCTTCAAGATCGTGGCTTCCTCAAATCTCACTTCTTGGGTAGCTCTTCGATTGCAGTCTACTGATGGTGTTTTATATTTCACCTGGGGTTTCCAGTTCTCAATGGAAGAATTGCTCAGAAACAAGCCAGTTACTTTGCTGGAAGGAGAACTATATTCATATTGTACTCATTCATAAACTGTGTATGTCCCATTAGAATATGAGTTCCCTGAAGAAAATGACTTTGTCTTCTGTTCACTGCTCAGGCTACACTCCTAGAAGAGAGCCTGAGACATAGTATTTGATATATATTTCATGAAGATTGAAATGAACATGTAACAGAGAAAACACTGAAGAGCAGAGAGGGTAAATAAATTGATAATAGTCAATAGGCAATACTGAAAGTAGATCTAGGTCTAGTGTTTTTGCCAATGAAAATAATATTGACACATCACAACTGAGCAACTCTCACCAAGGAAAAATGATTACTAAATTAGATAAAAATAAACATGTTGAGATCATTGTTATGTGCCACGAGCCAATCCCAATTCACAGTGAACCCAGAGCACTGAGTAGAATAGACTCCATAGGGCTTCCGAGGCTGTAATCACTATGAGAGTAGACTGTCATGTCTATTCTCCCACACAGGCACTGTTGTTGTTGTTGTTATGTGCCGTCGAGTCGGCCCCGACTCATAGCGACCCCTCCTTGGGTTTCCGAGGCAGTATCACTACAGAAGTAGGATTGCCCAACCTTCCTTCCGAGGAGTGGCTGGTGGGTTTGAACCGCCAGCCTTCTGGTTAGCAGTCAAGTGCTTTAGCCACTATGCTACCAGAGCTCCTACACAGGCACTAGCTGGGTTTGGACTGCTGACCTCTTAACCATGGCACCACCAGGACTTCTCTTTTGATATTAAATAACCAGTAAGATTTTTAGTTTTCACATACATCATTCTTGTGATTACAACACTTTCACCACAGTATCGATAGCAATATAGTCAAGAGAAAAGTCTTGGGGCCTAAGATTAATCTGGACTCTGTCATTATGTAACTGTTTCACTTTGGACAATTCTTTTAATTCAACAAACTATATATTTTTAATATCTCTGTGTTAAGTTTCCTAAGCTATAAAATGTATTTTATAGTGGCATAAACACACAGAATTCTTATGCATATTGATGAGGTTTATAAATATACGCAAAATAGTGCCTGACATATGACATACAACAAATGTTGGGAGGTGATGATGGTGGTGGTTGTTCCATCAAGAACTACTTCTCTAATTTCCATGAGCTGCAAGACATATACGACAAGTTGTCACCACAGTAATTAACAAGTTATTTGAAATATTGAACTCATATTTTATTTCACTGGTTCTGTGATTTAAAAAGCTAATGATATTCTCAAATATTTCTTTAATATCTGGTTCAAGATAATAAACTGAGCACATGTTTACCCTCTGCTCATTCCTCTTTCCTTTCACTCCAATGACTGGAATAACAGCCACGGACAAAAAGGTTTAGATTGGTAAGTGCAGAGAAAGTGAGTGAAAGTGCACAAGCAGACTCACCCAAGCAGAGGGAGTCACAGATCAAATCAGCACAACCAGAACACCAAACACACTGCCACTGAGTCGATTCTGACTCAGCTACCCCACTGGATTGCCTATAAATCTTTAGAGAAATACATTGCCTCATCTTCCTCCCACAGAGCAGCTGGTTGTTTCAACTTGGTTAGCAGCAAAATGCCTCACTCCCTACACCACCAGAGCTCCTTCAGGTCAGCACAAGGGAAGATTAGACTGAGGTGGATATTGTTTTCTTTTCAGTGACATAGGCCCCACCCCCGCCCTCCACTGACCAGGAACTGATTCACTAATTTACATACATCTTTCCACATATGTTACAGTGCAGAAGCAAATTATAATCACTGTTCTCAGACAGACCCACAAAGACATACTACAAACATGAAAAAGAAAAAAAAGTCTTTTAAATGAGTGAATCAGAGAATAAGAAAGAATTTATGAAAATTAAAAATATAATTAAGTAATAAAAAAAATAACAGTGATAATGAAAGGACAAAATTGAACATTTCTTTCCCAATAAAGAGAAAAAGATGAAATATATGAAAAAAAAGAAAAAGACCTAGAAGATCAAGAAAATCAACACCTATCTCCATACTTTCTGAAAAAAGAAACAGATGAAAGAGGAGAGAGGATAACAAAAGATATAGAATGAAGTTTCTCATGACAAAATATACGTGTCTTCCAAATATAAGATACTCCAAAGAGTAGAAAAATAAATGTGCATATTTAGATGCATCTGGTTAAATCTGAGAACAAGGATCAAAATGCTGAAAACAAGGAGAACATCCCACCCCTCACTGAAAGTCAGTTAGCTTTTGACTGCTTCTTAGCTCTGAATTCTGCAAAACAATGAGAAAACATCTTCAATGATCTGTGGAAAATGATTTTGAATTTTGAATTCACTGGTCAGCTCAAGTATCAATCAAACATAAAGGCAAGATAAAGACATTTCTGACATATAAAAATTCTGAAAATGTATCATCCATGTTTCTTTTTATTTTCACTCATACAAAATGAAGAGGAATTCAATAAAGATAAATTGATAGGATTACATTAAAAAAAACTCACTGCCATCGAGTTGATTGCTACTCATAGCGACCCCTCCTTGGGTTTCCGAGG
>NW_006921589.1:17442177-17445148 GCF_000298275.1 Orycteropus afer afer
GAGAAAAACAAAATTTTGCTTTAAAAAGTACTTGTTCTGATATGAAACAAAAAAAAATATGGAGTGACTCTGAGCAACTGATTAAAATAAAAGAATGGAACTCTACAGTTCTTCATGAATGCATATATCCTTTCAGGTGGCAAAGCTTTGCTAGATATAAAGAACTATGCAGACCCAAATGAATTACCTCATCAATCATAACTGCATTATTAATAATCTAGTTACCAAATATCCATTCTCAGAATGAATCTATATTAAGGAGTTCTGGTGGCACAGTGGTTAGTGCATTCAGCTGTTAACCAAAAGGTTGGCAGTTCAAACCCACCAGCCACTCTACAGGAGAAAGCTATGGCAGTCTGCATCCATAAAGATTTAAAGCCTTGGAAAACCTATGGAGCAGCTCTACTCTGTGCCATAGGGTCTCTATGGGTCAGAGTTGACTCGATGGCAATGGGGTTGGTTTTGTATATCTGGTATATATTTTACATCTGAAATTATTAAAGTGCACACATATCTGACAGAATCTGGGATGTGAAGAGAGGATTAGAGGGAAGTTGCCAAAGACCAGATCAGTTTTCATTAAGTCAGTTCCAGCTCATGCAGAGCCCAGCTGTGTCAGGGAAGAACTGGCCTCCACAGGGCTTTCAATGGCTGCGGTCCTTCAGAGGTCAGTCACCAGTACTTTCTTCCCAGTTACTGCTGGTTGCCTTTAGCTAGTAGCTGAATGCTTAACCATCTGGCCACCCAGGAGCTCCTTAATGGGGAGCTCTGGTAGCATAGTGGCTAAGGCACTTGACTGCTAACCAGAAGGCTGGTGGTTCAAACCCACCAGTCACTCCTCGGAAGGAAGGTTGGGCAATCCTACTTCCGTAGTGATACTGCCTCGGAAACCCAAGGAGGGGTCGCTATGAGTCAGGGCTGACTCGACGGCACATAACAACAACAACAACAACAAATTCCTCAGCATTTATTGTGGGAAGACAAAAGATAATAATTAAAATAGAAGAATACAGGAAAAAATATTAACACTTAATTATTAAATTCATAACAATATTCAATTAATAAAACAAAAATTAAAAATAATTCTTAAAAACTGGAAGATAGGTATAGGAAGAAGAACTAACGTTCTCATCTTCTGGAGAAACAGATTTTCCTTCCAGATGATATATCAAGATATATATGAACACACAACTTATACCATCAGAAGAACTAGAAACAGAGATGGGTAAGAGTAGCTAGGTCTGAGAAAGAGAAATGAAGATGTGGAATAAGGAAGATTTTTACTGTTCAGTTTTCAATGATTCAATTCTGACTTGATTTTTATTTCTAGTACATGGTTAAATAACTACAAAATTATATTTATGAGGTTTTTTGAAACATATTCCATTAACATTACATGTGTACCTAAGTGGATTCTCTTGATCATACTAGAACTGATTAAAATATATGTAAATTTTTGTCCATTGAAGGAATGTTACGAGTTTTGTTAATTCAAGCAGGTACCAACGGCCTTTGAGTCAAATTCTGACTCACAGAGACGACACAGGACAGAGTAGAACTGCCCTGTGGGACTTCCAACACTGCAAATCTCTACCGAACCAGATTGCCCTACTTTTCTCCCTCAGAGAGCTTGTTGTTGTTGTTGTTATGTGCCCTCGAGTCGGACCCGACTCATAGCGACCCCTCCTTGGGTTTCCGAGGCAGTATCACTATGGAAGTAGATTGCCCTGTCTTCCTTCCGAGGAGTGGCTGGTGGATTTGAACCACCAGCCTTCTGGTTAGCAGTCAAGTGCCTTAGGCACTATGCTACCAGAGCTCCCTTGGTCAGTTTGAAATGCCAACCTTTCAGTTAGCAGCTGAGTGCTTTAAACTTTAAACTCACTGTACCAGCTGAAAACTTTCAAACTACAGTTTGTAGTTTCATTTTTTATTTTTCCCAAGTAGTAAACATTCTATTATTATTTTCAATCACCCACAGCCAAAACACTTACTATATTCTAGACTTTTTTTCTGGAATCTACAAACTTACCAGCATTTCTGTTCTCCTATGGAGGTTTCCAAATAAAAGAAAAATAACAAATAAAAGGGTATTTAGAGTAGACATGCTGATATAACCTTACACTTTAGTGTTTCCTGAATGAGCACTGTATATATATATATGACAACATTTATATCTATGAGCAGTTGTTGTTGTTGTTATGTGCCGTCGGACCCACTCATAGTGACCCCTCCTTGGGTTTCCGAGGCGGTATCCCTACTGAAGTAGATTGCCCCATCTTCCCTCCAAGGAGTGGCTGGTGGGTTTGAACCGCCAGCCTTCTGGTTAGCAGTCAAGTGGCTTAGCCACTATGCTACCAGAGCTCCCATAGGAGCTGTAGCTGAGCAATATTTGTCCATGTTAGGATCAGCTGTGTTAGGGAGAAGGTGTCATTTTTACCTTTGAGTCTCACTTGATTTTTACAGTTGATTTTTAGGTATGAAGTATTTATGGCTGCATCGCTCACAAAAAATGGAATAAAATACATATTTGATTTATAACCAAATTAGCAGAACTGTTTAAAATACTAATCATCATGCCTAAAAATAGAGTAAAAATAATTCTAGTAAATGTTCCTCTGTTGGTCCTTAGGCAGATTTTTGTCTTAGATGTAATATGAGTATTTATTCATATATTTGTAATTATAACAAGATCATCTTAATGAATCTTCAATCTAATACCCCACTGGGGGGGGGAACAGCCATTGAAACTTTTACAAGATTTTGGGTATTTTTCAACATCTCACACTATGAGAATTATTAAAATTAATATATGCACACTATAATTTTATAAATACATCGAGGAAATCTTTTACAATATGCGGTGTAGTAAATTACTTAGTGTGGCTTTTCTACCCATAAGTCTTTGTAAACTCCAAGGTGGGAATTGCTATTAGCAACTGAGGAGATCCTGATTTTAAAGTCACCCACCTGG